>NC_021163.2:9572754-9657084 GCF_000331145.2 Cicer arietinum
TATATATATTAATTTTTCTTATTTGTTTACTTTTTTTTTACAAATTTTTCTTTTTTATTTTGGAGGTCGACAAATATTTCTCCCTTATTATTTGAACTTATTAATTACATAATTTATTTTTCCATGAGCAAAATAGATTTAGTTGGTCAAGGTAAAATCTTCAAACTCATCATTTAAAATTTTTGTTTTTGTATTTTTTATTTATTTTACTATATATTATTGAAAAAATTATCCCCATTATTTTAACTTTTTTTGTTAAATAATTTTTTCTTCTATGGACAAAATAGATTTAGTTGTTGAAAGTAAAGTCTTGAGTTTGAGTTGAATTTAACATTTGTTGAATTTTTATTCTCATCGAATAAGCCACAATTCTCTCCATTGATACATGTACATCTTTATGTATATGAGATAAAAATGTGTTATGAGCTGTGTTTATTCTACTTTGTATCATGGAAATGTGTAGAGATGAAAGATGGGAATTCAACTTTTTATTGTACTTAGATGAGTCTTCAACTTTTTTATGAAGATAATTTTTGATGGAGTGCAAACTCGATGAAAGATTAAAAAGACATATTGCTGAAAAGAAGTTGAAAAGGGGGAAGCTCTGTGTGGTGTGTTGCATAGGATTGCACGGTTGTTGCACAAACTTGAGTAGGAAAAAGAAAATGTAGAGAATCAAGAACAAAAACATTTTGACTTTTGGAATGTTGCTACCACTATTTTTGGGGAATTAAATTTTATCTTTCATTTTTGTATTTAAATTATATTTTTTGTAATCTAATTTGCACAAGCAAACAAGAAAAAAGAGGCATGAATATTCATTTAAAAAATAGTGGATTTTTCTACTCAAACAAGTTTGGATTTTTCTTTTTTTTTTTGTGGGTAGGGAGTGACCGGGAAAAACATTCATTTGGAACCCATTGCCATTATTTATATGTTCAAGAGTTCATTGGTCTTGGTAGAACATCAACTATGATTTTAAAAGATTACAAAAATCGAAATCACAGAGCATAAACACAAGACGTTTGATCATAGAGTTCTGTAAAGTATGTTTAATCTCCGACTACAGAGTAGTTATAGTTTCATTTTATTTCTATGTGTTGAATTAGAGTTTACAGTGTTACAAGTCTTATACAAGATTACAACAATATCCCATAATCATACCGCGGGAGCTATTGCCTCCCAAACCCCAATCGTTCCAAAAAGCAAATGATTGGGTCAAAGCCAAGGGCATGGATGAAGTCCGCCTGTCCTCTTCACACTTGATACTACTACCTATTAGCCATATTCAACAAGTCTCACTGTCGCATCGTGTTGAATTACCTCTCTATTGTTGCCAAGAGAAAGGACAACACACTTAAAGCTCAAAATTATATTATATATAAATGGGCATTCAGCATGTGACATCAAACAAAATAATCCTCATGTAGAGAGTTATTAAAAAAAAAAAAAAGGCTAAATTAATCATTTGGGATTAGGCACCAATGACGAATAAATGATAATATACAAAATTAGCCAAGTGTTTGAAAGACATTTTAAGGTTATTTGAAGCATATAACGAATATATTCCATTTAAAAAAAAAGTTATAGTGTTGGATGACGACTTTAACTAAATCCTACTTATAATTTCCAAAACGTCAAAATTTGATGAAGGCTATGCAACAATTAATTGTCCTTACTTATGTAATTTCTAACAAGATTATACTTTCAAGAAGAACATAAGACTTGAAACAAATATGTATATTCAAATAAATCAAATGTTTCAAATTTCTCCCAATGGTGGTTGGTTATAGGTGATGCTGACATTAGAGATCACGAGGATTGTGACCCATAGATACAAAAACTAGCAAAAATGCTCATTAAAAAACTTCCAACTTTGTCTTATGGTTTGATAAATTTGTCTTATCTCGATATGATCAATAACATGTCAAATGTATAATATTTTAAAGAAAGAATAATTTTTAGCCCCTATTTGTAAAAATGGACTCTCTACCTTTGGTGATAGGTGACTTTGGTGACTTTAGTATATTTTGGAGTAAAATTGATGATTAAAATTAAGTAATAAAAGTTATTTAGATAAAAGAGAATAATTAATTAAGAGATACATACAAAGTCACTAAAGGTAGGAGACTCATAAGTAAAAAATCTTATCCACCATTGCCGAATTGGTTGGTATAGTTAATGATCTTGTCATGTAAAAAATATCTGAAAAGAATAAAATTTATGTAGAACATTATAATACTATTTAAAAATGTAATATGACAAGATAAATGCCATTTGTCTTCAATATGTTATTAGCCACTAATTATATTATCCACGAAATATTATCATTTTTAATATATTTTTATATTTAATTTGTGCTAGCTAAACATCTTAATTTATATACACAATTGTAACCAAGTTTTAATAGATGGTTTAATGATTTGAAGTTTTGATATTATTTCTTGAAAAAGAGAAAAGTATAATAGACAATAAATTTCTCTCTTTCAATAAATTTAATATTATTATATAAAACTAAGAACCTCTAACTAAAATAAAAGAGATCTTGAAAAAATTTCTATCTAATATACTTAATAAATACACTTTTAGAATTCGGAAGTAGATTTCATATTTTTGTTTGAAAGTATTTTATTTTTATATATTATCAAATATTAAATTTAATGCCAAAAAATGAATAAAATTTAAAATATTAAAATGTAACGACAATATTGGAAAAGTGGTCCGAGTGTTGTATTGAATATTGTACACAATATTTCTTGATTGATCGTTGAGAATTGAGAAGAAGAAGCACGAAGACGCGTCGATTTGTTCCTTTTGTAAACCCAACTTCGTTTCTTTTACTTCTCTTCTTCGATACGATCCATTCAATTCACTACCTACCTCACTTCACCCACCTTCCCTATTCTCTCTTTCGCCGCAAAACAAACTCGCTCTCGCAGGTTCCATCTCTCTCTCTCTCTCTCTCTCTATGTTGTTTTCTTTTTACCCCTAAACTAGGAAATTATGAGCTTTATTCCATTTCTGGTTCTAATAATTAATTAATATTGTTTTACTTGTCTTCCATTTTCGACTGTTCTGAATGAAGTTTTTGTTTATGCCCTAATCTTAGTGGATGCAATTGTCCCCAGATTGTTGGATCTTAATTTGTTATATATTTTAGAATTTCTTTCGATGAGTTTCAGAGGAAAATTCATTAGCACAAGTCTCTAGATTTATAGAAATATTTAAAATTTCAAACTACATGTAATGGTTTTTTGTTGGTGTTTGATTTGATTGAGATTTGGATTTGGATTATATTGGTATTGAATTAACTGAGTGTTTTTGTTGTTAATTGTCATCATAATCAATGATTTTATTTTGATTGAGTAGAATTTCTGGTTTCTAACCCTTGATTTTGTTTTATTAACTAACTGGAAATTTAGGATATCCTTTTAGGTTAAATGGCTAGGATCAAACCTCAGGCTCTGTTACAGCAAAGCAAAAGGAAGAAGGGACCTTCTCGTGTTAGCGCCACAACTATTATATTTTACGCTTTGATTCTTGTCTTGATTGGTTTTTTCCTTTTGGCTACATACAGACATTGGTCCAACAGGTTAGTGGGAAATTTTCTCTTCTAGATGTGAAAGCAGTTTTGTTTGTGTGAGAAATGATTTGTGGTGTATTTATTCAGAAGAACAATGAAAGATATCTTAAAAAGTAGTAATACTAAATTGAGCTCTAGCTTCATCAAGACTCGCTGCTCTGAATTACCTGATATTATTTGAGATGCTATTGCTAGGGTAGAGGAATGTCTGAAAATTGTATTTTGTTGCTAGAGGCTTTATTTTACTACTATCTTTTATTGAACTTTCCCTGTCTTTTGTTGAGCATGTACAGAAAGTTTTCCATTGAAAATATTTTTAAAAAGTTGAGTTTGAATGGAACAAGCATTAGTTAAATGATTTCTGATTAGGTCGTTATAGGTTTTTAACAGGATTTCTTTCATTTTCTCATATAGAATAGGAACCTCAGATGATCAATATCTGTTACCTAACAATTCATTTGTTTCCTGTTTTAAGGTCAAGATTACAATCAGAAGATCACTTGTCAGTCTCTGAGGTACATATTTAAATTCATTATAAATGGTTT
Source organism: Cicer arietinum (assembly GCF_000331145.2). Lineage (NCBI taxonomy): Eukaryota > Viridiplantae > Streptophyta > Magnoliopsida > Fabales > Fabaceae > Cicer > Cicer arietinum. The sequence goes on from NC_021163.2 coordinate 9,576,883, forward strand.
TTCATGACTTCTCAGCCCTTTAATATTTTCTTGTTGTCCGAAACCCCTGCCCATTGTATACTCTCTTTTATCGAAAGGGCTTATATTATGTTAGTTTGAGTTTTCCCGTTGAGATAGGGCTTGCTGCAAGATCAATAGTTTTTTCATTTGTGAATAGAATTATTAACTCAGTCAAACTACTTTGGTAGGGTGAAAATAGTTTTGTTGACTCGAAGAAATCGGAGCTACCTGGATATGCTGTAAGTTCATCTTCCACACTGCTGTAATTCCTTTTTTTGTTTATCATTCTTTAGTGAAATTAGAATGCTCGTTTATTGAAATTATTAAATGAAGATTTATCTTACTACCTGGTTTATTTCTTTTTCATTACTTATTATAGGTTTTAAATACCTCTAAAGGGTCTATAATCGTAGAACTGTACAAGGACAGTGCTCCTGAAGCTGTTGATGAATTTATTGATTTGTGGTGAGTACTTGGTTTTCCTAAAAAATATTTAATTTGGAAGCTGATGAATGGTTTGGGTTTGGTTAGACTTCATTCTGGAATAGAAAAAATTGTCAACTTTTGATATTGTTGTTATGTGATAGACAATAGGTGATATTTGTTTGGTGATTTAAGTATCCTAAGTTATGTTTACACTACAGCTGTTAGGATATAGTATAATAGATATTAGGGTAGTTAAAGTAGTTAATGGTTATAGTTAGTTAGTTGGTTATGAGGTAGTACGAACTCGTGTATAAATAGGAAGTTACATAGTTAGTTGAGATATCCTTGAATAATGTAATTGATTATTGAATAGAGTAGAACTCTATTGTGAAGGGGAAATCCTTGGACAGGAACCCAAGACTTGGATTCCTAAAGCTTTGTATGGGAGTTTGAAGGAGAGGGAAGAGGATGGCTTTGGAAAAAAAGGAAGGAAAGAATAACTTTGGGAGGGAAGGGCTTTGGGGGGTTTGTTTTTGTTCATAATACAAAATCCCCCTAAGTTGGGGGAACTCAAAAATTGTATTGGAGGAGGACTTAGATTAATTATTCAAATCATTTCCACGTTATTATAATAGTCTATAAATTAAAAATATATTAATCATAAGCATTCTTATACCATTGTCTACAAAATAACTCTTTCAAATAATGTGGAAAATTTCTCTCTATTTTTCTAGTATCTACTCCCTTCAAAGCCTTCCCGTCCATCCCTCCAAACTCCCAAACAAAGCTTAAGAAAGAACACTTTTGTTATGAACTAGGAGAGAAATCTCTCCTCCAAGGTTTCCTTGAGACTATATTCTATTCAACAATTGATTACCATATTCAAAGATATCTTAACAAAACTACATAACTCCCTATTTATACACAAAAGTCATAACTACCTCATAACCAACTAACTAACTTTAACAACCATTAACTACTCTAATATCTATTATACTATATCCTACCAACATCACTTCTCTTTATTTTTTTTTCGCCACCTATAATCTTAGCTAAAACATACTTTGGTCCTTGCAATTTGAAATTGAAAGTCCTCTCTGTATTCCATAACAATATTTCACATCATCTCTTATCTTTGGTAGGCTGAAGCTTGTTGTGATATTTTTCTGCATTAGTTTCTCTGTAAATGTAATTGACAATTAATGAAAGTATCATCAGATATATACCCAAAGATATTAGCTAGATACATGGTAAACTGGACATAATATAGGTCAACTGCACACACACATTCACAAATTCTAATAACTTCGATAAAACGTGTCTAGACTAGACTTTGAAAATTGTAGCAATAACGTGCAGAAAAACAGCAACTTTCCTTTACCTATAAGGTGTGGGTTAGAGTATTAGGATTATTAGTGTGGACTTGTACAGTTGTACCACTACATTTGTAAACTCTTATATTGCACAAGTTCACTACATCACAATTATTCAGAATCCCATAGTGAAGTATATTATCTCCTTCCTCCCTGTTAAATTGATAAAATTCAACGAGATGAGCTGTGTAACGTATTTTATAAATTTTGCTAAAACATTTCAGACATTTATACTTGTTGATATGGAAATTACTTTTTCTTTGTTGCATCTTTGTGCACTTACAGTTTGTGCCAGTAGAATTGCTTATCATAGAATATATTGGAGGGTTCTAAAATCCATGTGAGTGTGCTGGTTGTGAACATTGAGTTGAGTGCTGCAACTTTGAGAGTTGCTATATTGCTTAATATAAGATTACTGTTATAGCATCATGAAATGAACACGCCCTCTTGGGAAGAGGGCTGCAAGCAGGGCTGCTTTTGGGACCAGCAATTGCTACAACTCTGACCCGGTTTGGCAATACATCTCTGGAGGTCTCATTGTGTCATTTCGCTTACATATTTCCTGTCTCTCACGATTCCGTGGTGCTCTCTTTTTGCGAACAAAACTAACCCTCTCTTGTGCTCTGATTTTGTGACCGAAACACATCCTTCTTGTGCTCTGTTTTTGCAACCAGAACTCATCCTCTCCCGTGCTCTGTTTTTTATGATCAAAATCCTCTGCTTTTATGCGTTGTTTTTGCTACTGAGATCTGATGTTTTGTGCTCTGTTTTTTGTGACCAACATGTACTGTTTTTGTTCCTGAGATTTTCACTGTGTAATTAGAATGTTTAATTCTAATTCCGCTGCTGTTGAAGGGGTAATTGGCGTCGCCTTCTATGTCCCTAGGGCTATAAGCAAACCTAGCTTAAGTTGTTTTGTTTATGACTCGTGAAAGTATGAGTTATGGGTTATTTAAGACACTATTTACTAACTTCCTTATACTTGAATTTAACTTAAAGTGTTTGAATTTTATGGTTTACTTTCTCTTACTTTTATTATTTTATGCATTAGTTTTAATTTATATGCATATGACACAAGTTTTATGAATCTTGTAGACTCTTACGATTTTTGTCACCATTTCACATTTTACCAATTTACTACCCCTTCCCGATTCTGCATGGAATGTTGGTTTTAACTACCTTACTTGCATGATATGAATGACAAAGTTTTGTTTGATACAGCTCTATGGGTAGTCTGATATTTCTATAACATTTTTGGTTTTAGTTTGTTTAGTCTGTTTATTATAAGTGGGTTGGTAATGGTACATGAAATTTGTTTAATCTAGTTGCTTATGCTTCCTACTTAATCCACAATTTGTTTGCAGTCAAAAAGGGCACTTCAAAGGGATGCTTTTTCAGCGCGTAATTAAGCACTATGTGATTCAGGCAGGGGATGGCCAAGGAACAGGAGCAGCTGATTGGAACTTAAGAGGAAAGCAACCTACAAGGTTTTCTTATTCTTTCAGTTTTTTCAGTTTGTATATACAGATATAGATATAGACAATCCTGGTGATGGTCTAGCAGTGAGTTGCATAGTTTTTTAATTAATAGATATTACGATGATTCACCAGTATGAAGCATGAAGCATTCATGCTCGGAACATCCAAGGGCAAACACACCAACAAAGTATTTGATCTTTTCATTACAACTGCACCCATACCAGATCTAAATGAGAAGCTTATTGTGTTTGGGCAAGTCATCAAGGGAGAGGATGTTGTTCAGGTGATTGACTTTGCTTTATTCTCATTGTCCTGTCTGCAACTGTGTGGAAATTTGTTTTCCGTTTCCTTTTATTACTCATTTTATCCTTTTTGTTTTAGTCATGAAGGCTTTCTGCATATCTTTTCATGTGTTGCTTTTAATGGTTGTCGTTTTTTTCCAATTAATTTCTATCAATAATTAATCAAGGTTAAATATGTTGTGCGCAACCAATATTTCTTGATTTATCACTTAACATGTAATCATGATTGATTTTGAAAATTTTTGTAATGAGCATAATAACGGTTCTAGATGATAGGTGTACCATACCACATCTGTATAAATGGAGTTAATATTCTGTGATTGGATGATATGTTAGGGAAGAAGATTCACCAAACTGTTAGAATATCAGTTATAATACTTATTTTTGTTGCTTCTGAGAAATAATGGTTTCTAATAGTTACAAACTGTGTCAAATCAATGGAGTTTCATGATTAAGGTTGATACTGAATACTGCATAACCCTGTCCCAGGAAATCGAAGAAGTGGATACCGATGAACATTACACTCCTAAAATATCTATTGGTATACTTGATGTGACTCTCGAACAGAAGATCTGAAGGCTCTCCACTATATCATGAGCATTATGAGCGCTCACATTTGCTTATAACCTGTTTTGGTGCTCCGGTCAAATCTATTGTACAGGGATGACGAACCTTGAGAAGTTCATCTGAGGTGCATCTATCAAGTTTTTGAGCCTTGATGTAGTTTCTGCTATTGCTTTTCTAGTTATGAACAGTGAAACAGGGATTATGCAATCTCTTATTCTTGCCTCTTTCTGTTACTTTATTTGGTTTTTTTTTCTTCTTTTCTATTTAATTTGATTTTTGAGAAGGAAAGGGGGTGGATTTGTCTATGCTTGTAAGATTGGTTATATTACATTTTCTTTTTTATTTTAGCATCACTCTTCATTTGTAGCTTCGATGAGTTCACAAGAACATTTCACTACGAAGTTCATTTATATTTTGTACTTTTCCTGATGGCCAATTTGGTAGCGAGTTAGAATGCCAAATTTTGTAATCTTCTCTTTAATGATGCTCCAGTTACATTTCAATTTGGTTATACTAGTCATAACTATAAACTACATTAAGTTGTAGTAGTTGGATTTATTTCTGTTAAAAATCAGAGCATTGATCAGATTATTCTTTAAGGGACATTTTGAAGAGGCTATTCATACTTTTGATATACACTTCTATATGAATTTAGAAGAGTTTATACGATTAAGATGAATGCACAGATGAGCATGCAATCAGAAAAAGGAGCAATTTCTTACCTTGCATATTTGTGAATAGGGGGGTATATGTTATTGTGTCTGGACCGTGTCTATTTGTTGGAGGATTTGCTCGCACAAAGCTACTTGTGTGCATTAAAAAATATATGTCAGAAGAAGTCAACTTTTTAAATGATTCTTAATATTTCGAGTTCAAGGGTTTAGTTTCATAGTTGTACGATGATATCTTAGTTCATAAAAAAGCTACTTGTCGTGTCATGTGCATTATGTACTTATAGGTCTCTTTATGAGAGGACAGTGCTAGTTTGTATTGGACTTTAGGAATTTTGTATGCATCTTCATTCTTGGTACTTGAATTTATCTTTGGAATAATTGTTTATCCATGACTTTTCTTAGGGACGCAGCTGAGGATAATTGAGTGGGCCTATTAAGAAGTAACTATCAGCTACAAAGGGTTGGGCCCAACTTTTTCGACACACGTTTCTAAAAAATCGAATGGAAATTTTGGAACTACGCTTTTGGACGGGAAAAAATATGGGTGTCTACTTTATGAAGTAATTTTGGGAGGGAACAAAATTTCTCCCCAAGGATCTGTACAAAAGAAAATCCAAGGATTCTTAGTCATCCTCACTCTTAGATTACTCCTAGAGCATCTCCAAAGGCGAGCTCAATATCAAATAGTACCCACTAACTATCATAAATTTATTATTATTAATAAATTAATATAAAAGGTAATAATTATAATTTTATTATTTTGAAATTATAAAAGTACCGTTATTTTATGAGAGAACTGTGATGATAGTTTGACACAACTTCAACGGTAAACTCGCCAAAAACTGAATTTTAAGTTTAAGTAACTACATGCAAACTTATTTGACTACCATTGAAAATGCTCTTAGTTTTGGATCGGCTAACTTCTCTTTCTATTGAAATATAAAATCTAAGGACAATGATGGATAGATAATAAATATATATTTGATATCATAGTAAATTTATTTGAATTATGTCTGACATGTGATTTTGTTTGAATCACAGTAATCAATGTTTGCATTATATACAGTTTAAATATTAATTCAAAAAAATTTGGTAGGGGTTGATTTCTTAGTTTTCTTATTTTTAAAAATATGTAATATACTTTCACATTTTCACTATAAAATGTTATCCATTTCTTTAAATTAAAAAGCCCCATTTTCTTAAGCTTGAGACATATATATATAATATTAATTGAATGGTTGGCATGTGAAATATAAAAAAAATGTGTTTTCATCTTTAAATATGCATGTCATAATTCCAGCATATTTTTAAGGATGAGGGTTAGCAACTAACGTCCGAGTTTGAATCTAACTGACAATTATATGAAAAAAATATTTATATCTAATATTTAATAATATTTTAAATATTTATTTTCGGTGGAGTAAATTTGAGGAAAAAAATATGTTAGCAAAATATACTCCTATAATTCAAATATATTCACTAAATTTTATGAATTCTATATAATTTTGATAGAATCCACATAAATTTTAACTAACAAATACAATTTATAAGAACAAAAATATTATATTAAACACAATTCTTTTGACACAAATGCAAGACACTGTATTTGTACGGTTCTTTTTTTTCTTTTAAAAAACTCTTTTTTTGTCATAATCATAGAGTACAAGTATATATTTATCTTATTAACACTTTTGGGTATTTCATTAGCTCATAAAATAAGAATCATCAACTACTTTATTTTACATTTATTGATGACTCAATCACTAACTTTAATACCACAGGATCAAGAAGTTAAACAGTTCTGAAGTTTGAAAAATCCTCTCCTTATTGTATACGTTTTTCTTGCAATACACTCAGCGGAAAAGCTTAACAACCTTAACTTTTTAAATGCTATCGTGTCTCGAAAAGATTGTCCCAATTCAGAATTTTTTCTTGAAAGGCAAATAAAAATTAATAACATTACATGCACCTAGTAAAACGCTATGTAGATCTTTTTTTTTCTCATTTTATATATAAAAAAAAAACAGTGTCGAACTCCCACAAAATAAGAGAAAATATAATATCTATTTCTTTTTCTTTTCTTAAGTTATTTTCAACAGGTCGAAGGGTCAAGCACCGAAGCTATGGCTTTATACTTTAAAATTTGGTCTAGAAAAAAACTTCACAAATTTAATTTAGTTACAATATATAATATGATAGTTTAATTATATATATAGAGATTCACATAGCTCATTTGTTCCAAATAAGGGCTTATGTTCGTTTTGACTCAAGTTATATTTTAGATAAAGCTGTATCAAATATTTTGGAAAATCTTAATAAAAAAATATTTTGGAAAATCTTAATTAAAAATTATTTTTTATTTAAATTGTAAATAACATTTATATTAAAAACATAAAAGAAATCTTGTAAATAACACTATTAACATATTGAAAATCTGAATCTTTTTTTCTTTTGATCAAAAAAATTTGGACCATTTTTTCTTTCTTTCTAAAATTTGATCATATTTGTCGATCCTATAGTGCATGATGAATTTTTATTTCTTAGAAATATTTTTTGGAGTTTAATAGTACTTTTAAAAACAAGAAGCCCATGGCCAACCTTGATCTAAGATGCAACAAAAATTTCTATTTTATTTAAAAATATCTCATCATAACATTTGTTTTAACTTTTTATTTTTTATGTTGGGTCGACCTTAAATCTAAAATAAGATGGATTTGAGTAATTTGAAGTTCGAACAATGGCAACTACAATTTGAACAATCATTATTTCGGTCAATATTTAAATTAATATTCTCTTGAACAATTTATCTTTAATTAAAATTTACTTAATACTTTATAAGATATCATCTTCACACTATGTAAAAAGAGAGATAAATTAACCCGAGAATAGAAAAAATTATTGAGAATTCAAAATTAAATTATCTTTTTTTCATTAATTCATATTTAATTTTTCCTAAAACCACTAAAAATACTCTTGGTGGACAAGGACAGAGGGAAGGGGGACCGACAACTGCCACGATCCCCCAAATTTTATAGGTTTTTTTTTTATGTTATATATTGTCATTTTTACGCAATTTTTATATAAAATATAGTTAAATGTGTGTTTTGCTAATTATTTTAGTCTTTCAATCTCTTTCATTAGGTAGTTTAATTCTCAAATATATATTTTATTAATCAATTTAATCTATAAAAATACTAACAAAAGAACGATTGAATGATGTGTTTAATTTTGATATATTGAAGACAATAACAATCACATTTCATATTTAAAAAATCAAAATTTTATATATAAATATTGAAATTTTTTATCAATATGCTCCCGAATATTAATTCTAAGCTCCACCATGTCCATGGACAACCACCCCAAGGAAAATCCGGTGTGTATTAATTCTCTAAGGTTGACCTCTATTGGCACTTAAAACATGTAAGTTTGACTTTCTACTTCTAGCATTGTGCAAACATTACATACTTGCAAATCTTCGTCTCCAGAAAGCATCAACATCGTGAGTGTTATAATACATATAGAGGAGCCATTGGGAATTTAATTTCTCTATAAACAAAAGTATCCAATAATTATCTTATTCTTTTATTTTATAGGCTACCTCCACAAGCACCCAATTCCTAGTGGAATTTGGACTTGGAAACAAAAGTATAAAGAATCTCACATCAAAGTAGGAAACACATCACAATTAAAAAAAAAAAAAAGCAAATTTAAATTACCAAAAGCCCTATAGCAATGTGAGATAACTCCTCCACAAAGAGAAATTGAGTCAACATGCTTTTATTATAAGTTGTGATTACATAATAATTTCTTTTTATTTATATAATTGTGATTATATAATAATAATGTAGACAAGCAACCTCCACTAGACCACAAATTATTTTAGTAATTTAACAATTCTTTTAGGTTTGGATTTTTCAATCTTCTAAAAGTGTTGAACATTTTTTATAATTACTTAAAAGGTTGGCGTGCAATAGCGATTGAATGATGTGTTTAATTTTGATATATTGAAGACAATAACAATCACATTTCATATTTAAAAAATCAAAATTTTATATATAAATATTGAAATTTTTTATCAATATGCTCCCGAATATTAATTCTAAGCTCCACCATGTCCATGGACAACCACCCCAAGGAAAATCCGGTGTGTATTAATTCTCTAAGGTTGACCTCTATTGGCACTTAAAACATGTAAGTTTGACTTTCTACTTCTAGCATTGTGCAAACATTACATACTTGCAAATCTTCGTCTCCAGAAAGCATCAACATCGTGAGTGTTATAATACATATAGAGGAGCCATTGGGAATTTAATTTCTCTATAAACAAAAGTATCCAATAATTATCTTATTCTTTTATTTTATAGGCTACCTCCACAAGCACCCAATTCCTAGTGGAATTTGGACTTGGAAACAAAAGTATAAAGAATCTCACATCAAAGTAGGAAACACATCACAATTAAAAAAAAAAAAAAGCAAATTTAAATTACCAAAAGCCCTATAGCAATGTGAGATAACTCCTCCACAAAGAGAAATTGAGTCAACATGCTTTTATTATAAGTTGTGATTACATAATAATTTCTTTTTATTTATATAATTGTGATTATATAATAATAATGTAGACAAGCAACCTCCACTAGACCACAAATTATTTTAGTAATTTAACAATTCTTTTAGGTTTGGATTTTTCAATCTTCTAAAAGTGTTGAACATTTTTTATAATTACTTAAAAGGTTGGCGTGCAATAGCTATATCCGAACTTGTCCACATCTAAATGTGTTTTTAGTTGAAAAGTAGAGGACTCGTGCTTTCTACTCACAGGTGCAAAAAAGGTTTTGTAATTAAAATTTTCTTTCTTAAAAAGAAAATTAAAAAGCATGTTAATGTAGGACAATTAACGGTCTCACTATTACTCCGTTTATTTATTGGACGCCCTTATCTAATTTGGTTTTAGCTACTCATATCAAACGATTTTTGTCTTATTCACCTAATTTGTTCTTTATATGGGAAGGTCGTTGTTTATGAAATCTTTCGTAAATAATCTATGTTTATTAATAATTTGAGTGCTTGGCTTAATACTATTGGATGCTAATGAGAAATACTCCCCCCGGTGTTCATGGAATCATAAATCCATGAAGTCATGGATAAGAGAAAGAGTACTTATACATAAACGCATTTAATTTTCTTACATTTATTTATGCTTCATTTCTTTTCTATCCGTTTTTATTGACATTTCCTTATCACAATTATCAAATAAAATTCTATTAGTCTTTAAATGTTTTGAGAAGATCAAATTGAGTTGGAAAAAATAGATAGATTTTAACTATTTTAGTTCGTACTTTTGAATATAAATAATTTATTTGTTTTGCCAAAACCCAAATTTATTAATCATAGCGACATAAAATATACCCACAAAATTACACGATTCATCAATACAACATTTTAGTTAAATTAGTACCCTTAATAAATTCAATTGAGAAAAAAGAAAAACATTGTTAGTATATACTAATTTATAATGATACACAATAAAAGTAGTTAATTTTATTATCTCATCACACAAATTATAACTGTTATCATAAAATAATTTCAAAATCAATGAGTTATATTTACCGTCAACGTTAACGATAGACATCAAACATGAATATTGATTAAATTCAATTAGATTCTAAAAGACTACATTTACATTAGTATATACTTCAATATACAATTAGTAATTTCTCCCCAACATAAAAGAGAAGATAAACCCATGATAAGTGTTATATTTCCCAACCTTTGGATCAACTAAAAGTATATCCATCAAATTTTGTGCAGCTTGAAAGAAATAAAAACACCACCAACAAGCAGCTTGTTTAAGCCTTATGCTACACCACCTGATAGTTGATACAAGACTTCTCCTCTACACCTCCCAACCTCAATTCAATTTTCCAACACAGTCCACATAACCCCTATTCTATTGTAGCACACAAATCCTAGAAACACAAGATGAATTTTGAACCATGCAAATACACAATAGTTGAAACTAGAAACCTTCCACCGAAACAAATTTCCATGATTACAATTTTGAGCATTCCATAATGCCTATATACAAGCAAATCATATTGTACACACCTTTTCTTCCAAGAACTTTCCCCCATGTATCAAACCCAAGAAATTCCAAAGATCATCATTTGCGTTATGCAAAACAACACTCCTAACCACTTAATTAGCTATTTCAAACAAAACTCTAAAAAAAAAGGATAATAAATAAAAAATACTCGTCGATAACTAATAACTTTTAACAGATATATGATAGCTTAAACTAATTGAGAGTTTGATAAAATTAACAATTCAATTAGCTTAAATATTATAACATGAAAATTTTAATTAAACTTTTTTTATTAATTAATACTTAAAATATTTTAAAAGTAATAATTTAAAATTTATCAATCTAATATACTTTTTATATATTTATCTATTTTATTTATTTTAAATTTAAATAAATGAATAAAATATTAACTTTAAAATATTAATTATTTTAAAATTTAAATAATTTAATTTGTTTTAATAGATAAATTATAAATTATTTAAATATATTTTAAATAATATAAATTATTATTTAATTTATTTGAAATTTCTTAAATTATTTATTTTAAATTATAATAAATAAATTATAAGAATAAAAAATAATTTTAATTACAATAATAAATATAAAATTAGAAGAAAAAAATATTAGCTATAACTCACAAACTGCTGGAATTAACTTATAAAAAAACCATATAAATTATAAACTCCTAAATGACTGCTAACATATATAATTATATAAGTTATACATTTATTTTTTGATCTTGTCAAAAAATCATATATAATTGTATATGATTAATGCCAATTTATTGCCACCTTTTTATCATGTGATATTTTAATTAATTCGAAATAAGTGACAGTTTTCAATTTTTATCCATAAAATTTGAATCCTAACTTTTAATTAAAGAAAAACTCGTTACTACTTAACCGATCAAAATACGTTAGTCCCTTGAATATACTTTCATTGTAAAGAAAAAAAAATGAAATTTCTGTGGAACACATTCCACAAGAATATTGATAAAATAAAAGGGTATGCATTGTCTATGAGTGTAAAATAGTGTTACACTTTTTACCTTTACAATAAATTTCCATTACACTCAAATTCGTAACCCTTTCCGTTTCTTTCAGGCAGTTAGTAGTTTTCTTCCTTTGATACAAGCACATTAATCTTCTTAAGTTACACGTAAAAGATCATAGTGCTAATCAATTCAACTATCGCTAGATCATGTTTAATTAATTAATTAATTATCAACCGTTTTATAATTGAACAGTGAAAATAAAAAGGACGTAAATGTTAAAGAAAAGCCACCCAACATTTTAAATTAGTGTATATGGTCTCTTATCCAACCTTTTATACATGTCTTTCAAACGAAATATGCTCCTATTAAAGTATTAGCTATTTGGTTCATAATGGGACACTTTCGATATTAATTATTAATTAATTAATTTTGTTGTAAAGTGAAATGGATTATGTGGCTCAGGAACATCTGTTTGTAGTGGCGTGGATGATCTAAAGTTTGCTTTCTGGTCGATCGATAGAGCCAATGATCTCTGAGTCATATATAAGAAACGCATTTTTAATTTAGTTTTTAAAAGAATAATATTATAATATATAAACTAGCAACGGTCCCCTTATTTCTTTACGTACTTTCGTATTATATGGATGTGGGGTGGTAGGTTAGCAGAAATAAAATGTTTTATGCATTAGAATATTAGAATATGAATTTAATTTACATATCTTTTTTATTGTAAATATTTTTTATACTATTAATTAATTATTACTGTTAAATTATTAATAATGTTTAATTTTTATTATAATTATTTATAAAATTATTTACATATATATAATTGACTTTGATTTATTGAATATACAAAATATTTTGCATGCATTACTTGTTTGACTTTATGTCTTGCACACACACACACTTTTAACCTATCTAGCTTTATCAATTATATGTCATGGACCTCATGGTGTTGCTATAATTATTTATATTTTCGGGTGAAGTTTTATATTAATATAAGGTCTTGTTTTTGTACAAAATGAATATAAGGTGTTTAAGATCAATACATGGCCGGTGCTTATAATTTGGGTGTTGTGGGCAAATCAAAAAAATGGTGCCCCTACACACAAAAATTCAAAGTTTGTATAATTATTTAAAGGTCATTTTTTTTTTGTGAAATTATTAATAATTCATTCATAATTAATGTTCTTTAAAAAACTATTTTCAATTAAAATTAAAATAAGATTATTTAATATATCTTGTAACATAGTAAAACGTAAATAAGATTTTAAAAAATTTAATTTTGAAAAATTTATTTTATAAATGCAACTATAATATGAATAGTTAGTATTATTCAATAAGATATCCATACATTAAGAAAATAATTAAAAGTCATTAAAGAATTCAATATCATATAGTTTGATTTTGATTCAACTGTTAAAACTTATCTAACGGCTTTAATATCATGTTTTAGACAAGAGAATTATCATATTTTGAACAAATTTTAAAATGTTTACGGTGTACTTTCAAGTTATCACGTAATGATCTAAGTATTTTCATACTAAAAATTCAAAAGTATTTTCACATATGCTATACAACTAAAATCTTCTATTAAGTGAGCTAATTATTTAATCTACAATATATAAAATATTAATTAAAGAAGACTCCTGAGTAGACTCAAAGTTCACTTGTGTCTATTGCAGATAATTTTTTATGCAAATTCAACGTTTTTGAGTAACCGCACATTTAATATCCATTTCATTTGTAATTTTTTCAGGACTAACAATAACATTTTCAAAAGCAGTTTCTCAATAGTGTTTTAAATACTTAATTAATCATGTATTTTATTAGTTCTATACCCACATCAATACGCATGTATTTTATTTTTGTTGCAAACTTTTTCTAATTTCATTAACAATAGTTAGCAACTCAAGCCAAATAATTATTGCTAGTAAAAACTCAAAGTTCCAAATTTCATGAGTTGCTAAAGATCCATCTTCACTCTTAATTTTTGGATCATTATCTTCTTCAGCTTGTTGAAGTAATGATTCTCTTATGTGTGAAACTTGAGTTTTCATTGCATATATATATTTTATTCACACGACTCTTCCAACGTGTTTGTGACAATGGTTTAACAGTTAAACCTTTCACATTTTCTCTTAGAACTTTCTAAAGTATTGTTGAATGAGAAAATACAATATAAATATATTATATCACTCCAAGATATTAATCTTTATCTTTAGAACAAGAATTTGCAATATCACAAAGTGTCAAGTTAAGGTTACAACGACCACATCGTAGGTATAGTGTTCTAGGATTAATATATAATAATTTTCTTTGTACACTTTAGTGTTTACCTTTAAAGTTTTTTAGAACAAAAAATATTGTTTTAAATTTTTTTGGTAAAAACTTTTTTTTTAGAATTTTAGAATTCTAAAAAATTTAATTATTTTTGAATTTCTATACATTATATTTTTTTTTATTCATGAGACATTATACTTTATATAAATAAAGCTTAAGACAATTATTTATTTTATCTTAAACGAAATGTGATATAACTATAATTAATTTACTCATCTGCAAAATTTTGTATTGGAACTCGATATGTCCAATCTAAGCAATTGCTACCTGAGATAGAAGTTATGGACAATTTTTTAGGCTTAATTGCAGTTTTGATCCCCCTATTTTAATTGAATCGCAAAAGTAGTCCCCCCATTTTGTTTCTCCCCAGTTTTAGTCCCCCAAGCAGAATTTTGGTCCAAAACTTAATGAAATTTCATTTTTTTTTGCATTTATTTAAGTCACACGATGTCTCAAGATCTCATTTGCAACAATTGTACTTGAAATATATGCTCATAAATGGTGTAGTATGACTTTAAAAACTAAAATTTCGTCAAGTTTTGGACTAAAATTCTGTTTGAGGGACCAAAACTGAGGAGAAACAAAATGGAAGGACTACTTCCGCGATTCAGCTAAAATAGAAGGACCAAAACTACAATTAAGTCATTTTTTTAATAAACATAATTTTAGAAATCCCTACCAAACACTTTTTTTTTGGGTAAAAGCGAAAAGCCTATGGCTCCTCCGAAACTATTATGGGAACACGTTTATATGTACACCCGTACATTAAGTAGTGCTTACTTTGCATTCAAAATCTTGTTAAATTATTTATTAAGTAATTATAAGCTTTTCGTTGAATTCCACGATGAATATATAAAAGTGTTTAATGTGATACATAAAACTTAATTCAATACTAAAATGTCAGATATTTTTATGATGAACAACTTTTTATGGACTATAATTTGAAAATGGAATTTCTATTTTGTACGGATAAATTTATTAGTGATGTTTGTCATTTCATTTATCTGGAAAAAAAATGGTCAATGTGATTTTAAATCACAAAGTTCTTTTACTTTATAAACTAATATTTTAGATTGAGCTTTTCTCATGGATAAACAAATTTCATTTTGTAATTAAATTAAATTTTTATTTTATATGTCACTTTTTATATTCTCAAATACAGATTCAAATTCATCAATTTAAATATATAAAATATACATTTAAATTAAAGACTTAAGAACAAAGATGAAAAAAGAAGCCAACTTAAAAAAAATATCATTATCCACTTTTCGTTGGGATGGTCGTAGAGCATTATTATCCACTTTTATTAAAAAAATCAGGATACAACCTGTATTCAGTTAGGTCTAATAATTTATTAGAATTTAGAGCAATTCATTCCAAGTTACAACCGTGTGGAAATTGAATGAACCTAGCCCACCTCCCACAGTTTTAATATACTTCAAATATATTTTTTTATCTAAAATAATATATGTATTTTTGGGGAAATATGGCATCCACAAAGTCATAGGAGTAGTGTATTTTTGGAGAAGAGAAAATTGTTTGTAGTTTAAGAAATATAAAATTAATTTGATATATTTACATGTCATCAATTAAAATTGATTTTGACTTTATAATTAATTATAGTCATAAGTTAGAATATACAAGCAACATTTGTTTTCACCGTGAAAACGATGAGATATACCTTTAGATTGAATCTACAATTTCAAATTTCTTAGAAGATGAGATATTTGATCTCGAGCCGAATAATATGTGCACATGTAACTAAATTTCTACATAATTTTTAACTTTAAATGTGATTTATACTTCAACTCACTTTTATGTAAATGTATCTAATTATAAAGTATTTTTCATTTAATTTATTTTTAACTAAAAATAATTTTACAAAATTAATTTATTCAAAATCAAAATTTATTGCAAGAAATTCAAACAACATTAGTATTATAATCGGATGTGACATCAATTTTACTACCGTTGTTACAATATTTAGGGTAACTTATCTCCCAAAGGATTTGCTTTTGAAGGGAGAGTGCAGGGGTTGTAATCAACCAATCTATTAGTTAGGAATAATATTTAACCATATTTTAGGTCCATAATTTGCATCACATTTGTAATTTGGAGTCAATCGGTCCTAGGTCCATGTTACTAGGGTAAAAGTCGTAGGTTTAAACAACTTTTTTTTTTCTTCTATAAATAATTTATTTACATTCAATAATTAATATATATATATATATATATATATATATATATATATATATATAAAATTTGACTCATCTAAAGTGATAAATTAAGTAGTAAAGTTAGTGAATCAATGCTTAATATTATAACTATATATAATTGATTATACATGTGCATAAAATAACACTCATTCATTTAATGATCAATAATTAATATTAATCATTTTATTTTAATAGAGAACAAAAATACAAAATAACAAAAATTTAATTGGACTGTTCAACATGCGTCCAACTCTTAAACCTCTGGATTTTCCTTTTAACCTTGAGGACAAGCTGGTTCAAGTGAACCAGTCGCCAATGATCGAGAACATACATCTAATCAAATGAATTAATTATTAGTTAAAATAGTGTATTTAGTATCTTAAAGATATTAATAGTTATTTTATATTAATAAGTTTTCTAAAATGTTCTTAGGGTTCTTTAGATTACGCCACATGGATGATTAAGATTTATTTAAAATAGTATATGTAAGTGTAATATAATGTCTTCTTTTAGTAATCAATCAATTAAGAAAAATTGTTTTTTAATTTATTAGATAGTCTCTTGTTTTTCCTTTTCTAGTTTAGAAACCCTAGTTTAGTTAATCTTGATAGAAAACTTTTTATTATATTCTTTAAACTTTAAAGTGAGTTGATCATGTTAAATGAGTCAAAGCTTATATTTATGTTGTCTGATTATAATAATAATTTAACACAATTTATTCTCCTTCTTTTTTTGTTGAATTAAAAGTTTATATCATATAAATCATACATGTTAAATTTGACACAAATTTAAAATTATTTAATATAATATTAAGATATATTAAAATTAACGTCTTATACCCCTTTTATGGAATATAATTAATGTTCATAAATTTCAATAACATATCAAATATTTTTAAATTTATATAAAATTTTATATACATGATTTATATGATATAAACTTTCAATACAATCAATAAATTAAAAGAAAAATTTAAATTAAAAAAATATAGAGAATTAAAAGGATGAGACTCAAACTCGGGAGTATGTCAAAGACAAGTTTTGTCTTCCTACTCCTCCAACCCCTATCCCATATAAAATGAAATTTTGATATTGTTTCGATGATAATTGAGTATTTTCTCCCATCAGACAAAATTTAAAATATATTATAATGGCTAATATAATAAAATCAAAACTATTTTAGAATAATGAAATGAAAAATTATTAAAAATAAATTTGAATATATTAGAAATTTAAATTTTAAATATATGAAATAATATGAATGTGTATTATAGACATGAACATCGAAGCCTATATTGGGCCGAATTGCGGAACACGGCTTTCGGCCTTATTATCTATTAAAACTTTGGCGTGGGTCCAATGCTCATTGGTATTAAAGTGTCACTAACTCAAGTCTCAATTAGTACCAACAAAAATAATCCAAGATGGGTAAGTATTGTTTTCTGAAGGCAAATAACAACTAGCATTAACACTACATGGGGAGCTGGTTTGATATGCCCAACCAAGTTCTTCATCTTTGGCTAAAAAATTAAATTGTGACCACCCACATTTAAATGTCTCTTAATGTGTCTTGTCAAAAAAAAAAAAAGTCAGCCTAATGTGATACGTTAGTCACAATGGTCCAACATGGAGCGAAACTGGTATTAAAAGAGAAATAAAAAAGTAAAAAATTGACAAAACTACTAACGTATCTCAATTTGCTTTTGTTAGGGACTAAAAATAGTTATTTTTTTGTCGAGGACTAATATATTCTGTGTGTTTTTCGTGAGGAACCAAAATGTTTCTTTACAACATTTTAAAAGACAAAAATACACATAATCGTTTAAATTAGCTGAGCTCTGACTTAGCTAGGTATTTTAAGTATTTTCTTTCCAATTTAGTCACTAAGTTACATTCTGTATATAACATTAGATTAATGTTATTGTTTGTTTGCAAAAATATCATTTTTTAGTAGTTCTATTAAAAAAGATGTCATATGACTATTAGATATTGACATGTGTGTATTTATGCTAACGTGACAAATTATTAAAAAAAAAATACTTTTCAATATTTTAATTTGGCTTTTCATTATCTAAATTTTCAACTTCAGGTACTAGATTACACGGGTTTGGATGATTCTTAGTAAAATTATAGGATTTTTGATAAAGAAAACCAATATTAAGAGCACACTTTTTAAATTCAATGCTTTCTTTCTTTTCCAATTTAGATGACTATAAGATTAATTTCTAGGTAACATGTTCAAAAAAATGGATTTATTATGCATCATGTTAAAACAACAAGAGAATAAAATATAGATAAAAACATAAGATCAAAAAATATATATATAGATAAAAACATAAAATAATAATATACTAATCAAATGGAGAGTTTACAATGAATATACATAAAACTAAAAAAATGAAATAATAGCACCTAATTAATATAAGTTTAAATATTCAACTTAAATTCTTAATATTAAAATATATGTATAGTACTAAATAATAAATAACCTAATTGGTTATAAAATAAAACCAGCAGCCCTAAACACCATAGTTACCAACATTATATGCAAAGTTAAGGCAAACCCATGTTGGCCCATCACCTTCTATATATAATAATTGCCCACGAACGTTAGTGGAAAAAACTCAGGTTGCATATTTTATTGTCTCCCCTATAATTGATATAACCTAAAAATACTTATACGTCACTTAAATTTGATCAATCCCTTCCATAAATCTCCACCCCACAACAACAATCAAAGACACAAATTTTAAGAGAGATTATACATAAATACATACATCCATCCCTACCTAGTTCCATTCCACCAATCAAAGGAAAAAAATAAATAGCTAGAGAGATACATAAAAGATGAGTGGTGAATGTGGTGGAAACACTATTGCTACCTCTACTACCCCATTAAATTGGTGGTATCTCCAAACAAATTCTCTTTCTTCTAATTGGAACGATGTTAAACATGCATGGAACAACAACCAAATGAATCCTAATTCTTCCTCTTCTTGTGAGGATCAAGATATTTCTGTTTCTTCTACATCTTTCACTAATGCTTCCAACCATTCAACCCTCACGGTTGAATCTTCTCGACGAGTATTCGTTGATCAACCTCATGCACCTTCCTCTAATGATTTCATGGCTCAACATGCTTCAGATAATCAACTTTGGAGTCATGTTCTATCGTAAGTTTCTATATATCTTTTATGAGCTAAAAATCTTTATAAAAAACGAAGTATAAGAAGCTATTGTTTCCAAACAACCTAATAGCTAGGTTTCTAAACCAATCACAAAAAAAAAAAAGAAAATCAATCTAGATCCCTTCCTTTCCATGCTAGACCAACACCAAGAAATTATTTTCATTTGTACAACAATAGTAAGTTTGTATATGTTAGTAGTTATTTACAAAAAAAAGGAAAATAATTTGCTAATATGTATATGAATAAGACTATTTATTAGACTAATCTAAATTATAAATATATATATTTATATTTGATGTTTTTAGTGCTATATAATTGACATAGCTAGGCAAGAAAAAAAAATAAGAGACTAATCTTTTAGGTTAGAAATTGGTGCAGTTAAAGGGTGTTTTAAGTTAGGTGTACATAGTAGCTAATAATAGGGTTAATGTATTCTTAGTTTTTTTTTTTTTTTTTTCGCGCAAATAATATTCTTCTCTAGGCTTTTTCTTTCCACTATATATCTAACAGCTATTATGTGCACTATAATCAGTGTGTTCACACTATATAAACAACGAAATCTTGATTCTCTTCTACTTTCATATAGTTCCTTTTGTATATCCCTCCCTCCACACAACAAGAAAAATCCTCTTGGATTCTCTAAGAAATATATGTTATGTACCATATAATTTATGATATATATATATTTTTTGTATATATAATTAACTTTTTGTTTATATTAAGATTGATTTGATATATTTTTTTATTAATCACAACTAACTTTCTTATGAATTAATGTTTTTTATAGAGGTGTTGGAACAAATGGAGAGTTGCACAACAACCAAGAAATTGGAGAGAACTTTTTGGATGCACTTTCATCTAAAACAATGTTTGAACCAGCTTGTGACTATTTGAAGAAACTTGATACAAGTTGGGAATATAGTAATCCAACTTCATTCAATAGTAATTTTGAGAAGCACTTAAATGGGTACAGTGAAGCACTTATTGAGAATAATGAAAGGTTGACAAAATTATCCAATCTTGTAAGCACTTGGTCTATTGCCCCACCTGACCCTGAAGTTAGTAGCCAATTTGATCCACAAACAAACAACATGTCTAATAATTTGAATTCTTCTTCCATGAATCATCACTTTTCACAATCTAACCCTAGTTGTCTTTTCAAACCACCTTTTGATGATTCCACATCATGTACTATTGTTGATCAAGGAGTAGGTAATAAAAATTCAGGATCAATACTTTTTCCTAATATTTGCCATGATGATGATCATGACATGAAGGTTAAACAAGAATTTAATCATCACCATGCAAGTGAAGTTATGCATGGACATGTGTTTGGAAAATCATTTAATCCAAATGGATATCTTGATGGATTTAACAATAGTGTTAATTCAGTTGGAGAAAGTGGAAAATTTTATCAAGGGTTGTCTAATAATATTTCACCATGTACAAAAAATTTCTCAGATGTTATATCATTTAATAGTAGGTTTGGAAGGCCAGTTATTGGAATCCATGCACAAAGGCCAAACATTAAATATTCATCAAACTTATCAGAATCAAAGAAGCAGAGCCTTCACTCATCATCACATGTGAGTTTAATACAATGGTTTATCCAAAAATATATACTCTCTTCTTTCTTATTTATTATGTGTCGTTTTTTAAAAAAACATTGTTGTTTTAAAAGTTTAAATTAATTAGTATCAATTATTTTTAATTAATTGTAAAGAGAAATAGTTGGAATAAAATGATAAACAATTAAGGGTATTATAAAAAAATAATTATGCTTTGACATGATTTTTTCAATAAATATTTTTTTGAATGGAAAAATTTTCAATAAAAATGTATCCAATTAAATATATTCAGATGAGAAATAGTAATGGAAGAGGAGAGGGGACAACACGTGAAATAAAGAAGAAAAGATCTGAAGAATCATCAGAGGCAAGTTTGAAGAAGACTAAACAAGATACATCAACAACTAATTCTTCTTCAAAGGTACATATATATAAATATGTGTAAAGAAAAAGCAGAAAGTGGAAAACCTCTTTTTATTTTGTTTACTATACATTAAGAAACTTCTATTTATTTGTTTAAAAGGTGCAGGCACCAAAAGTCAAGCTAGGAGAAAAGATCACAGCCCTTCAACAAATTGTGTCTCCTTTTGGAAAGGTTACTACTACATATTGCACTAATTAATCCTCACTCCTTTTTTTTTTTTCTCTTTTTTTTATATTAAATAATTAATTCATTGTGCTCTACTTTTTTCACTACCTACTACTTGATATTAATAATAAATTATTTTTTGTTGAATTTCAGACAGATACAGCATCTGTTCTGTTTGAAGCAATTGGGTACATAAAGTTTCTTCAAGAACAAGTCCAGGTGGGTACCATTATGGAAAACTTTCCATTCATTATCCATTATATATATATATATATATATATATATATATATATATATATATATATATATATATATATATAATTATTGTTGCTGCATGTTGCTTTTATCCACACCTTTTCATTTTTAATGCAATGAAATCTCACTTCTATGATTTATTCCTTCTCAAAATATTGGTTGAATAAATTAACAACTATGTTGTGATTACACATTTATCTTGAGTATCACATGAGCTTCATGAACTATATATTTAATTATGAGATTTTAGATATTACTAGAGACCATCTAATTAGAAACTAATTATGCTTAATTAACCAAAGGGTGCCTTTTTTTTTTGTCTTTGCAATGATGTGATTGTTAATGTTCAGATGATATTTTAGGTTTAGTTTATATTTTGGGAATGTAGAAGATTTTATTTTATTTTTTAGAAAATGTTTGTTGTTATTTTTTTATTGTGCAGGTAAACTTGTGACCTTTTTATTACTCAAACTTTAATGTTTCTTTTTTTCCAAATTACTAAGTCACATTATCATTTCGGAAGAATTAAACATCATATGGACTACATTATTCAAATTGATGTTCTAATCCGGGGAATGTATGATGTAATGAATTGGAACGTCCTTTATACTCCATAAATTTAAAAAAAAAACATTTTTTAAGTAGAAGAAATTAAAGATGCAGTTTCAAACACCAAAATAATTCAACTATATGCAATGAAGAGTTGAGTTTAATTTCTTTACATGTATAATATTTTGTAGTTACTGAGCAACCCTTACTTGAAGGCTAATTCACACAAGGTAATTAAAAAAGCAATATATCTATTAAAGTATTAAGTAATTTTTTATAAAAGTATTTAAAATTTGAAGTCATTATTAAAAATATTGATATTGATACGAATCCAGGATCCAAGGGGAATAAGCTGTTTTGATAGAAAAGATCATAAGGAGGATGGAAAAATGGACCTTAGGAGCAGAGGACTTTGTTTAGTTCCAACTTCATGTACTCCTCTTGTATACAGAGAGAATAGTACTGGACCAGATTACTGGACACCAGCTTATAGAGGTTGTTTGTATAGGTGAATAAATATATATATGCTTATGTATTATGCCATAAATACTTATAGTATGTGGCTGTATGTATGCACTTTAATTTTCTACAAATCTTGGAAAATTATAATTATTAAGGTCTAGTGAATAAAATATATGTCATATTTCATCATCCTAAATGTAATTATATATATATATATATATATAGTCTTGATGTAATGCTTGGTTAAACGAGTAAACACATTTTGATTGACCTTCAAAGTTGGTAAAAATCTCTCTTAATTTTGACATGTTCCCTAACATGAACTTGTGACATAATTAAACATAAATTTTATTTTATTTTTGTCTTTAATTTCTATCGCCAACTCATGCATTTCTAATATTATAAATTACTTTTTTAAGGTGTACATAGCTATTTAAAATCTCATACATGTATAGTTCACGAAGCTTATTAGATATTCAAGGAAAATGTATAATGGCTCAATGCGTCACTATTGTTAATTTTTTCATTTTAAGAGGGATTCATTCTATTAAAACATATAAGTTTATCTATCTAGAATTTCAACATTACCCCTCAGCATACAATGAAGAAGGAACTTATTCAAATTTAACATTATATGGGTTGGTTGATTCAAAATGTGTATATTTTCTCTTATTCGATATTCATGTAATTTTTTTTTTATGAAACGATAAATTTCACCATAATTAATTCACACAAATGTGAGATACGTACCAAATTCGCAGAACAAGACGTTCAATTTAACAAAATCGAACATTTGCCAATTAAACTAAAACTTAAAGACATTCATGTAAATCTTTCTTTTAGTTGAGCATATTAATTAAGGTGTTCCTCATTTCTAACATGAGTTTGGTTGAGCATATTCCATCAATTAGTTGTATTGAGTTGGAGTACTCATTTTAGTGCATATTATAGTATATGACATCATCATTTTGCAATGACAAATGAAAATACTAATCATAAGGTGATTTGGTGTAAGTTTGTTGGAGTTTAAAAAGACCATGAGTTTAACTATATTCTGTTATAAGATTAACAATTAATTATTAACGTTAATTTTTTTAAAAATATATATAAATCAAAATACTAATCTTTAATATAGAAATACAATTTCTTGATGGCAAACAGATCGAATTAGTGTTTGTGTGCTGATTACATGTTTCTACATAAGAAAATATATTCAATATAGTTATAAACTGATCATGCCTATAGTCAATTGAGAGTTAGCTAAGTGTGCATCACATCAAAAACTTTTGTAATAGTTGACATTTTTTTAGTTTCTTTTGTCACTAATTCTAAGTACTTAAGAATTGTGAATTCCTGGTAGATTCTTCATACATATAAAGTTAGCACTCCTTTCCTCTCTATACTCTATAGATGAATCTTTGAGTTTGTTGAATGTTACAGCTTGCGTTTATTTTATTTTTTGACAGAAAAGCCTTTTATTATTAGCACCCAAAACTGTTTAAAACGGTGTATTTTAAGTATTTTAAAAACAAATGTTAAAAAATTAAGAAATAGAAATTTTGTAATAAAAGACAAAATTTTAAAAAATTAAATACACAAATTTTAAAATAGTATTTCTATATTTAGTTTTTTTTAGTAGGTTGTTATTAAAATACTTATTAATTAGAATTTTATGAATTGAATCATGTCATGAAAGGAAAAATAAAGCATGAATGGTGGAACAACATGAATGGTTTTTAACATGTCCACACTCACACTCACACATTGAACGATTTAGGATGATAAAGAATAGTATTGATTCTAGAAGCAAGAGGTGACGGATACAAAAGTGAAGTGCAAATGAAAAATTGGTCAAAGGGGAGATGAGCAAAAAAGCCAATTGCAAGATTGCTTTGGTGGTGCACTCAAACATGATCAGTCCTGCTTCTTATAATGACAACCAAGACAAACACACCATGAATACATATATACAAATTCTTTCACTTCATTTTCTTAAATAATCGCATCACAAAGTTTTAAAAACATGTCAACTAAATAGATAATTAATTGGTACCTATGACAAAAGGGTGTATCGATCTCATAAAAGAAAAATAAATATAAAATTTAAATCATCAAAAGAATAAATATGTCAAAATAATGTAGTCTTAAATGATTGATATTCAACTAAATTTTAGGATATAGAATTGTTAAAAAAATATATATTATTTACTGAATCGTCGTAACTTATTTAAAAATCTCGTTTTTACATGTTACATGTTAATTTGAGAGACATATGATAATTTCATCCAATATCATAGTTTGTGAGTTTCATATCACTTAGGCTTAGTGGCTGAATATTGTGGTTCATAATCAAAGTACTATTAAATTTTATTCACAATTAGAAACAAATTGAAAACAAAGCTGGTTACACAAACTCAAGAAGAGAAAATTCAGCTTTTGTAGATCCTTTTATATGTCTTTATCACATTCCAATAATGCCAACTTCGGGCCCTGATTGAAGCAGGAAGTACCGCAGTACCATATGGGCTCTTAAATCGTTGGGCAGAGGTTCATTGGGCTTTAATTCTTTTACTCCTTAAAGTCTAGTTTACTTCAGCTTTAGGTTGCAGTGGGTCTTGGTTTTTTTTTTTTTAATTTAAATAACTTGGGCCTATTCTTAGTTTAGTTACGAGAATTGTTAAATGTGCCCGATTAATTGGATATTTATTCCTATACATAAAATCGTATACAATAAACTTGAAGTATACTGTATGAAAAATGAAATTGCGGGGAAGGAATTGAGAGGAAAAAAAATTAATCATTTTTGTCATAGTAGGAATTTGTATCCTCTCAATTCTATTGTTCCTTGATCTTTCTCAATTCGTTGAATTGAAATTTTATATTATATAGATCATATATGTTAATTGTTTTCACAAATCTAAAATTACTTAATATGTCATTCAGACTCATAACGGTTTCTAAAAATATATAACACGTTAATTTTGATATATTTTAATATGTCATCAAATGATTTTATATTTGAGTAAAATTTTAGGTGTATGATATATATGATATAAACTTCCAATTCAATAGAAAAAGAAATTGAAAACATAAATATAAAATTAAAAGAAATTGAGAGGATTGAAAGAGATTGAGAGGATTCAAATTCATAATTTGAGTAGAGGTACACCCTCAACTTTTTTTCTTGTATAATATAAAATTATATTAATAAAAAAAAATAGACGGAAAAAAAGCACAAAAACCTGGGGGACATAAACCAAATTTAAGAAGAAAAAAAATACTAATGTCAGGCGGGTTTTATAGACAACCGTTATCTTGAAATTTTAGTTTCTTCTTTTAAGTACTTCAATAAAACTATTTTTCTTATTTCAAAATACGCATATCTAGTTGAGGGATATTTAACAACTCTCAGAGATTATACTAATTTGACGGATGATACATTAATCTCTTTAGGATTGAACTTTTTAATCTAGCGAACTTTTGCTTGATTTTTTTATAATTTTACTATGGACATATCAAAAAAATTTAGGCGGCTTATTAATTTTATTAAAAACCATTAATGTTAGTATGTTAATTATTAATTTGTTAGTATATAGAAGAAGTGAGAATTGACTTCCAAACCACCTTTATCACTTCATTTCTTATTTTGAGATTATTAATTTAACTCATAAATATTTCTTAAGTACAACTCATATAGTAGCTACAACAATAATAATTTATATGTTTAAAGATGAGTTAAAATCTAAGATTTTTTTCTTTATCGACATTTAGCATGTGTGAGTTTTTTTAGACTCTTTAGAATAATAAAAAATTTACTTGTAAGCTTGTGTAGAACATATCTTGATTCTTCCCTTCTCCTTGTTTTTGTTGTCTTTTATTTATTTTAATTTAATTGGTTAATAATACGTTTGTTAATACTGTAACTATATAATTATATATATATATATATATATATATATATAAAAGATTGTTGGGTTGTGAGCAGAGTATTCGTATTAACAGAATACGCTGACCATTTTTGTTGACAAAACTTTCTATACAAAGAATTACGAAAGAAATATGAGAGATCATCACATTAGATTAAGAACAACTACAAAAATGAGTTGAACACTACATATTTATCTAAAATCTTAATATATTAAATACATAATTCATTTAATTTAAATATTGTTCAACATCTAATTTTTCATCTAATGTAAAGTTATTTACTCACACTTTATACACCAACAAATATAAGAGTATACAATATTTTTCTAAAATATTTCTAATATATATTGCTGTCAGCACAAGTTAGGTTTGTGTGTGAATGGACCAATTTTAATTCTCGCTAAACACATAAATGAGAGAGTGATTGAAGAGTTTTAATGTATGATTGATTTTGCAATGTGATTGAGATGAGTTAAGCTTCTCTTGAGCAGTTCACTTCTGTAGAATAAACAATATCAATTATTGATGATTATATAATCAATAATTGATTTTTTTTTACTTTAACAATGAACCAAATTTGATTGAGATAATTGTGGTGAACCATAATTAGCAAAATCATGCCGTAAAACTAAAGATGGGCATAGTGTGACTTAACTCCAAATTGATGAATATTCTTAACTCCAGACCAAACCATGACAATACTCTATTGTGCCAATGGGGCAAAGAGCCTTGCGTTTAACTTTTTAATAATTTATTTAATTATATAAAATTATTTTTAACTTTATAATTAATTTTATATCAATTAACCATGACTTTAGAGATGAAACAACAATGATCTGAAAATATCCAATTTGGCATGAGAGATCGATGTTCTTGGTTATGAAGAGATTTTGACAGAACTATACACTCCTTGAGTTCTTGGTGTAGTAAAGCCGCAGGCTCCTCTCCTTTATTTATTAAAAGGGTGATTTAAGATAATTTTTTAATAGAAATATGATTTAAGATACTTAACTTTTTTATTTATTCAAAAGATGATTTAAGATATTTTTAAATCACTCTTTTAAATTATTTTATTTATTTATTTTATTTAAATAAATATTTTTATATATATGTTTAATTTTTTTTTTTTCGTATTTTTTCTTATGATTTTGTCATCTAATTAAGTGTGACGTGGATTTGTTCAACTTCATGGTGCGATGTTTTTTGTTTTGTCTATTTTGTGCGATGTTCATATAGACAAATAATTTATTTTATCATTCATACATTTTGAACAATGGACTTATCCATTAAACTTTGTATTTTCTCAATCTTATAAATAATTTGTCAACACATAGTTGAATTGATCAAATTAGAGATTACCTATAGTCGATAGGAGTGAACACCAATATTTTTATTTTTTATTTTTTATGATTGATGACATTAAAGATTGTGAATCTCGCATTATTCTTTACAGTCGGTTGATGGAAAACATTAATTTGATTATTACAATTAAGATTTTGATTTGATTAATTTTTATTGACTTATGTAATTTTTATGTGTACAGTGAATATATTTTTTTGCCTTCTTAATTGTTAAATTTGATTGTATTGTTTTTATGCAATAAAAAAATTAGACGGAGCAAAAATTTGGACTTGATGACACTCATGCAAATAGTTCTCCCTATTACTTTCCTCTTCAATTGAGTGAATATATAAATTAGTTATTGAAATTATAAATTGAGTTTTGCAAATTGATAAATATAACATTAAAATTGTAAAATATCAATTAAAATAATCAATTGATAACCTTTTGTCATTAGATATTTTAATGTGGCACTGTAATAGAATATGTGATCTCAAATCAATGTCTTGTTTTCGTAAACAAATTTGTCAATGAAATTTTTTCATCTCAAAAACAAATTTGTAAATAACCGTAATCATGCATGGACTAATTATTGACAAATTAGTCTATGAAAAATTTAAATTTCATAAAAAAAATTAGTTGATGTTGTGATTACATTAATATGAGATCAACGCAAATATTCAATTAACATGTCACATTATAACCTTTTACGATAAAAATTTTAATATGTATTATTTTAATTAATATTTTATAATTTTATAAATATATTTACCAATATTTAAAATTAAATAACTAATTTAACTTACAATTTCAATAATTAATTTACATATTCACTTATTCAATTTAAAATATGCCTTTTCATTAAACTCTTTAATAATAACTATTTGCCTTTTTTTTTAAAAAAAAAAAGAATATTTGTAGCTAAGAACAATAATATAAAAGAATACCTAGATTTCAAACATTAGAAACGGATCCCCATTGAATACATGAAATCTAGACAATATGCCAAGTTCCCTGTGGGCTTATCATTGTTTATCTATTTTCTCTCCTAAGAGAGGGGTCCTCACTCACTCACTCACTAGGGACGTATGGTTATCCCCACACTCACAAACATGAATGGTCCACATGTGGCCCAACTCCATGTGTCAATTCACCATTTCATGTCATGTGACTTCCTTCCACAATCCGCATCCATTCTTTTATTTCTAAATTCTCTCTTTCAGGAGACATATGTATACTTTTTCATTTCACTAAATATTTTATTTCATTTTTGAAATTCTAGTACCATATTAGTCTAATTCTCTATATCATCATAAGTCCAATTTCATCCTTAGAATTACAAAATATTAATTAAATTAAGGTGATTTCTTTGGTATCTTTTAGGACATGCAATTGGATATCAATACCCGCAAGGGAATTCCAACAATTTATTTTTCCAATACTTGATTCTATACTTCTAGCTACTCTTATATAATAGTAATATATATTTGGTTGTTTGGGGTGGTAGATACAAAAGACAAGCACATACCTCCTCAAAAACAAAAACAAAAACAAAAAAGACAAGCACGTACATGATTTTATGACCCGTTATGATGGAATGTAGGCATGGGAGGGAAAGGAAATGGGAAACAGAGGAAATTACAGATTACTTGTATTTAACAATCTGCTTAACATTGAGAGTGAAATTGGATGGCTTAAAAAGTGGGTTGAGAAATTGACATAGTAAGATGGTACTTGATTCCATCAGTTAATGGTCGGAAACCGTTCTTACTTCTTAATCACCTTATCTTAATGTAGGAATAGTACCAACATTACACAAACTCCTCTTAATTTGTTTTGTTCTTTTAATTTGGATGGATAAGTATTTAAGGTTTTCTTTTTGCAAAAATTTCTATTGTGTGTTTAGGCAAACAAAGAAATTTAGTGGCCAAAGTCCTTCATAAATATTGGTTGTCATTATTCTTCACTTGCATAAACTTGATTATTCATTATTAGATTGAAAGTTACTATTATAAGAAATATACATATTTAATCTAAAATAAGTGACAAGTAAATGAGGTACATCAAATTCTAACTCGTTTAATCCTTTTAAAATGAAAAATCTAACTCAATTCATAAATATTCGTAAAACGTTAATTTTAAAATATTAATGATATATAAAATAATTTAAGACTAATATAATTGTCTATGTGATAATAATTTTCAATCTATTAATAGATTTTATCATATGAATAGACGATAAAGATTAACACTAAAGTGTCAACACACACACACACATATATATATATATATATATATATGTTTTTCTGTTAAATAATTTGTCTAATCATGTTTTTCTGTTAAATAATTTGTCTAATTGTTTTGATAAGAGTATAGTGTTTAAAATTTTGTATGTGTCTAATTGTCTAATTTTATTTTTGGTCTTAAACTTCTAGTTTATAGAAGAAAGGACATTGCTAATTAAGAGTTAACCTTTATTCGACTTTTAGTAAAAAAAGATTGATAGAGAGTGTCTTTGATGTGACATCATTTTTAAGAATTCAATTTTTTTACACCAAAATCGAAATGCATCTTTAATTTTGTATTAAAGAATATTAGCGTTACATACTATTATTTGTGTTCGAAAAAATAGAAATAAAAAATATATTCATCTTTTCTCTATGTGAGTTTTTTTCTTCTCAATTCGATATAAAGTATGCATGTAGCTTGGACTCATTGATATACTTAGGAGGAGTCTTACTAGATGCAAATATAGATGTATTTATTTTGTGCTTAGGGCAACAAGAAACAAAGGTACATCATTTTGGCAAGTGTGACGTCTCTTTGCTTTTCTAGTATGAGGTGTTAAATGGGACATCTTTTGGTCATGTCTAAGAATTTACTACCATTGACTAGAGACTTTAGAATGAGTGTATTTTTTTGAACTTGACTCTTAATGCAACAACTTTGGAACAGGGTATTAAGGTAATGCGAAAATGAGTTTTGTTAAAGTCTAATGTATGGGTGTGTTTGTATATATTACTGATGTTGCTCTTTGATGGAAATATATATATAATTAAAGAAGTTCAAAGAATATCTGAGTCCAAATAGTAAAATGACACAAGAAGATAAATTGTAAATATACAAACAATTAAGAAAAGAAAGGCTACAAAAGCTAGGAAAACGAAAAGAAAAATCAACAACAAAAAACCCTTCCTACCAAACAAAGTAGGAGAAATAGAAGCAGACATCTTCGAGCGAAGCAACTCAAAACAATCGGCTAACAAACAAGCGCATATTGATCCACTCCGACCAACACCCCAACCTTTATCGCCCGTGCACAAAATAGGTTAAACAACTTACTTATACAAAGTACTAGAGTGGCCAAAAGCCTTACCTAAAAACCATTTCCTTGAGGAAAAGTTTATCTCGTCCACCAGTTGTTCAACAGTCATTGTCTTTCCATAGAAGACAAAATCATTACGAGACTTTTAGGTATACAACACAAGCAATCATATCATGAGGTAATGACAACTCCCACCCAAACCACCTAAAAATATTATACCAAACCCGAAAGACAAAATCACAAGTAACATCGACTCCATTCCAAAACAAACAAATGATGGGTTGCCTTCATACATGAACCACATAAAACTTATGTGACACCCATAGATTCTATGATAGCCCTCTGTCACAGAAGGTTATGTTGAGTAGGTACCATATCTTGGTGTAATATACATGAGAAGGCAACATCCTTACATAGAGCCCAACTCTTCCAAACCTTGACCAAAATTTGGATATCAGCATTGGAACAACTTCCCACACTCTAGAAGGCTTTTGGATGCAATGAATAAGTCGTGCTTCCAAGTTCATGAATCCTCAATTAAAGAGAGAGTTATCTTATGCAGAATCACTACTAGAAAAACTTATTTCAGCTGTCATAGTTAGCGTCGGCCCCCGACCCAAACGCTAGTTAGCGTCGGTTTAACGTCAGTCAAGCGCGCGCTAGTATGCCAAATATTTTTATTTTATTTTATTTTATTAATAATTAGCGTTGGATTAGTCGATGCTAAATAAAATATGACAGACACTAGTTTTTTTAAGTCAGCATGTTAGCGTCGGATTGACCGACGCTAAATTGTCTGATTTGTAAAAATAATTTTTTTAATCTTATTTGAAAAATTAATATTATTTTTTCCACTAACCCACTCCACTCATACCTCGTCACCTTATCACTTTCGTCACCCACTCTGAACCCTCTCGAACCCGTCACCCACTATGTCTTCGCCGTCAATCTCGCCCTCTCGCTGCCTCAACGTAACTCTCACCCTTTTGTTGCCGCATCACCGTTTCCCTCACCTCACACTCACTCTCACGGCTTCACCCTCACTCTCGTGACTTCACCTTTACCTAGTAGAAGGTGTTCTGCTAAAACTGTTTCAAATGTTGGTCTTTTCTTTTTCCTATTTCTCTTTGGAAAATTGTTGGTAATAATAATAACAGCGTTAATTGCAGTGGTTTAAATTGTAAGTGTTTTGAATGTTTGAAAGGTAAGAAATTGAGTAGAGATTGCATTGGTTTTTTTGATTTGGTTAGTGGTTATGAGAATTTAAGATATGTTAAAGCAAAAACTAAAAATGGTTTTTTGGTTGATGATGTTTTAGCATTAGGTGGAAGTGGTGGAATTAGAATAGGGTTTGATATTGGTGGTGGTTATGGATCTTTTGCTGCTATAATGGTTGAGAAAATTGTTGATGTGATTACCAATATCTTAATGTTGATGCACCATTTAGTGAATTCATTGCAGCAAGATGGCTTTTTCCAATTTACTTAAGCTTAGATCATATGTTTCCATTTTATGACAATGTGTTTGATTTGATTCATGCTTCAAGTGCATTGGATGTGTTGAGGGAAACCTGAAAAGTTGGAGTTTTTAATGTTTGACATCAACCGAGTTTTGCGGGCAAGTGGTTTGTTTTGGCTTGATAACTTCTTTTGTGCTAGTGAAGAGAAGAAACAAACTTTAACAAGGTTGATTGAAAGGTTTGGATATAAGAAGTTGAAATGGGTTGTCGGGGAGAAGGTTGATAGTGTGGGGTTGGGAAAATTGGAAGTTGTGTTGTCGGTTGTTCTTCACAAACTTGTTAGAGGTTAAAGGTTTTTAGGCAGTTAAACAACAAATAGCAACAAGTGAGTGAATAATTTTGATTCTGATATATCTCTTTCGCACCTAATTTGTGCGAAGGAATCATTTTTGATATCATCAAGTCCTATAAGAATTGTTGCCTTGCCAATTGTAGACCAACATTTTAAGGTGACATATATGATTCCTGCATTTTAAGTTATATTCTTTATCTTGTTGTGTATTTTTGTACTAGATGTGTTAGTTGATAAATTGTTAGAAAATGGAAAGAAAAAAATAATAATGAATTACATTTGTTATGTTTCTGCTTGTGAAGTTGTCATTATTTATCTTACTTATGTTAGTATTTTCTTCGTATTCATATTTGAATCCAAGTCGTTTAACTCCTTCAATTCTTTGAACCCTTAGCTTAAACCACTCGAGCTTCCCTGCTCCTTCAACTCTACGTGTCATTGTTAGTTTCTCAACTGATACAACTGCTATTTTAGGCGCGACCACTGCATCCAATTAAGTGATAATACCTAATTACCTACCAAACAAGAATGTGATCATTGACTTGCAAATCTATTTTCTTGTTGAACCTACTCATTGTTCTAAACCAAGATTCTGATTAGTCAACTCACAAGAATGTATGATTGCTAACAACGTGTTTTGATATTATAAATAAAGTTGACTTTTATTTTACTGTAGCGTTGGTGTCTTTGACGCTAACTATTTTATTGACTACAACTTGTTGACTTTAGCGTCGACCATTCAACGCAATTGAAGTTTTTCAAATGACGTGTCACCGGATATAACTAGCGTCAGATGCTCTATTCTTATTTGCAGCGTCAACTAAGAGTGGGTATGGTCGACGCTAATATAACATCACATGACATTTAGCCGACGCTATATATTAACTTCGATTGTTTTAGCCTAGGCCCGACACCGATGCTAAATCAACGTTAGCGTCGATTTTTGACCTATTAGCATGAGATTTTGACTGACGTTAAATTCAACTTTTCAAGTAGTGAATAGTGACCAATTATCCAATATATATATATATATATATATATATATATATATATATATATATTATTTACATTGTTTAGTTTGTTAACTAACTAGTTAATATTATTGTTAATTAATTAGTTATTATTTTATACTAGTTAATTATTTATTTAATTGACTATATATATTATATTAATTAACTATTGTACTTATATAATTAATATGTCCTAATAATATCCTACTCCCAGACAAACAAACCTCCCCTCTATATCAACTTCCAAATAACCCATGTTACTAAAGTCAAGTTGATTCAAAAATTTGAAAAAGTCTTTGAAATTGTATTTGTAAGGACAAATTCTACTGATCATTGTGCATGGAGTATTAGACATATTTTACATTTACTTTTTCTTATGAGCAACAATCAATTAAAAAATAGTACAAATGGGGTATTTGAGTTAGTCTCTTGAACTCTGTTCATATCCATAATATTCATATTTTGCCGTTCAAAAAACACTAAAAAAAGATATAGAGTAGGATGGGCTAAAAAATACCAAAGATATTTTTATAAGAAAAACATAGTTGGACCCATTATAAAAGCCTAAAGTTAATCACCAAAGAAATTGTGTAGATTCTAGTTGTTGGTAATAAGATACGAAATAAGTTGTTATCAATCATCTTTTCAAAAAAAAAAATGAAATTACGAAATAATTAAGAGTAAGGAATACGGGGGTCGGTGGCCCCAAGCCATCATCTATGAAGGACACAGTAGCCTGTGCAACAACAGCATATATAACAGTGACATTTATTACCCTCCAATTCATCACTCTTCACTCTTTGCTATACCAACTTTTTATTTTACCATGCAAAATTAATTAATTATTTAAATTTAATTTACATATATTGATAGAAATAAAAAAAATATTTTATATTACCAGTCTATCATATTATTATTTTAAAAATAATAATTATATAAATTAAATATTTTTAAATATTAAATAATTGTGATTTTAGTATATAAATTAAATTCTAATTAATTTTCTATTACAAATTAAACGAAGATAGAGATATTGTTATATTATATGCTAGGGGCCTATGGGTGGACAAGCATGCATGTAAATTAAGTATATATTTTATTTATTTATTTATTTGTTTATTTATTTATTCAGATGACACCAAATGATTGAGGAATATAACAAGAGAGAGTAGCTAAATTTTATGCACAACAAAACAATAGCCAGAAGATAAATAGGTATGTACACAAATACAGAGTGAATATTATTGTTTTCTTCTCCTCGTCTCTTCATTAAGATCCTTTCTTCTTGGTTCCATTTGAGTCTTCTTCTTTTTTTCTTCTTATCACAAGAGAAAAATCAAACATATATATAATTCAAGGTCCTTCTTAATTTCTTCTTCTTCTTTTTTTTTTTTTAATTTAATTTAACCTCTTTTAATTTGTTATCTTTCCATGAGACAAGGAAACATGTTATTGAATTTTTTTTTTCTCTTTTAGTATAAGGATTCAAACAAATATTTGATAGGTTTAACTTTTAGTTCAACAATTTTCAGATTGCAAAATAAATATGGCGGCTGCTTCCTCATCTACATCATTTTTGGGAATAAGAGAAGAAAATCAAAGTCAGATAACAAATCTTCATCATCTTCACCATCATCAATCCATCACTACTTCTGCTACTTCATCAGCTCCTCCAACAACAATTCCTCCAAAGAAAAGAAGAAATCAACCTGGAACACCAAGCAAGTAGCTTAATTAATTAGTTTATAATTTTATTACTTAATTAGAAACACACACACATGCACACACCCTTTACTATTTTTTTTTTTTTGTTATATAAAAACAAAGATAATGAAAACCCTAAATCATGAATATGAATTAGAGTTATCAATTCCTTTTACTAAAAAATATAAGAACTATATGATTGGAGTGCATGCAATTTCCTCCAAGTTTAATGATTCTCAAAATCATGAGACTTTAGGTTTTATTAATTTTTTAATGATTTTTCTAACTTCTATTTTTTTTTACTACTATTAGAAATTTAGAATGAGTATATGGCTTTTAAAATGTAAAAAAGAGAGTGAGGTAGTTCTTCAGTTCATGGTGCATATTCAATTTTAGCAAGTAATTAAATCATACAATTTAATAATATTTTGCTTAAAAGAATAGTTTTATAATATTAAATCATAAAATATTAATTTGTTGTTTGGCATTTTTGATGGTAAAAAGATCCAGATGCAGAGGTAATAGCACTATCTCCGAAGACACTAATGGCAACAAATAGATTTATATGTGAGGTTTGCAATAAAGGGTTTCAAAGGGAGCAAAATCTTCAACTTCATAGAAGAGGACACAATCTTCCTTGGAAGCTAAAACAAAAGTCTAACAAAGAGCCAAAGAGAAAGGTTTATTTGTGTCCTGAGCCCACTTGCGTCCATCATGATCCTTCAAGGGCTTTAGGAGACCTAACTGGCATCAAAAAGCACTACTCTCGTAAGCACGGTGAGAAGAAGTGGAAATGTGAAAAGTGCTCAAAGAAATATGCTGTTCAATCTGATTGGAAAGCTCATTCTAAGACTTGTGGTACTAGAGAATATAGATGTGATTGTGGCACCCTCTTCTCAAGGTAATTCATTCATCATCAACTTTATACATCTCACTCTTTCTATTATTATAATTCCCACAAATTCAATGTAAAATCATATAAGTATATTCATCATTATAAAAGTTAGGGTTCCTTAAGGTTTGGTTTTTGATTACTTATAGTTAACTATTTTTTATAAATGGCATAACAAAATGTAAACTAAGTTTTTTTATTCATATAAACTAAATATTTTTTTGGCAGCTTCTTCTTCATGTATCTGAGTTAGAGTACTCTATATACTCTTTAATTTATAAATATATTTTTGCATTTAAAATAATATATATAATAAGTTGAAAACTAATTTTGATAATAAAATACAAGTAAAAAACAGAAAAGTAAAATGTGAACAAGAGCCACATTTCATTTCTTATCCCAAAAAAAGTGAACAAGAGCTTTCATCCTTTCCCTGTTAGTTTGTGTTTGGGTGTTAGTGGAGGTGTATATTGTATGGCAGGAAGAGACTGCATGCACGTGAGTACACTGTTCAAATATAGTACAAAAATTGAAATGTTTTGAGAAAGGAAAATAAAAATTCAACTTTGGTTATTGGGAACAGTGTCCATATATATATATATACACACATAGATATCCTTATTCCCATTCACGTGTAGTGTAACAACATTATAAGGGTAGTGATACTGGGTTTGTTCTCACATGAGTTGGAATGGAAGTGTTGGTTTTTGTTTTTTTTTTTTTTCTTCTTGTTGGCTATTTGTAGTGGTTCAAATAAATTTTCAGGTACTTTCTTGCAATGGGTCCAATTGGCCTAATTAATTCTCTTCACTGGCTCCATATTCCTTCAATTTTTAATTACTAAAACAAATTCTCTTCATTAATTGGCCAATCTATATAGTCATGTTTGTTTCTCATAGATTTGCTAGCAATTATTTTGATAAATAAATTCTCTTGGTAGAATATAGACAAATATTGAGGTTGCTAGCATTTATTGAGCTGGACCCATATTGGAGTTTTTGAATATTGACTTTCATCAAAGTTGCAAATAATTCTCTCTTTTATTGATCAAAGAAAGACCTCAAAGTGGCATTTTGATTTAGAATTCTTGGTTTGTTTCATATTTTGGCATAATCCCATGGGCCCTCTACTTCTATTGTAGTTTTCTTAATTTTAACATAGTAGTAGTTTCAATTAAAGTCACAATAAATTTCATTTCACTTAAATCAACCTTCATTTTCATTTTTTACTAGTGGCTACCCGACCCATTTTAATTTTTTAAGTTTTAGGTTATAGATTAAACTATATCATTTAGTATGGTTATTTTATTACTATATTCTTAATTTAAATTAGGATCAGTTTAAATTTAATTTTTTAAGATTGATTTAAAAATTAGATTTCTTTAAAATTTAAATTTGGATTAGATCAAATTTGAAATGAGGATTTAATTTAATTATTTGATTAGGTAAAGAAGGATAAAATTATAAACAAATAGAGTTTAAGTGATGGATAAAAATTGAAAACAAAAAAAAAGTTATATACAAAACTTGATATAATGATATGGGTGTAGATATCTAGAATAATTGCTCTGGAATTCATTACCAATAATCCTCACAAAAAATAGGTGACAACTTTCATAATCTGCAATTTTGTTAGGTATATATAGTGATTAATTATTGAAAGTCACGTGACATTTTTATATTCAATTATTTTTAATTATTTTTAAAATGTGAGACTAATTTTGCTTTATGGACACCGCTACCCATGTTTTTTTTTATAGATACCATATAATTACCTACAAATATTTATATAGTTTTCTAATTTAATTAATCTAATTATGTGGTCATTAGTTTTTTTACAATATATAGTTGATGACTGCCTTGTGAATACCAGGAATATATATAATTGAAAGAAATATAAAGTCACATTCTTGTCATAATTAATTTAGGTCTTACTTGATACTCCACGTGATAAATTCAGTTTTATGTTTCCCTAATTAATTAAGGTGAATTTCTAGAACTATATACAATGGTGGTTTAATATGCTAGATATATATATGATGTGAAAGGACATATACATATATTAATTTGTTCCCTTAAACTTTGGTGCAGGCGTGACAGTTTCATCACTCATAGAGCATTTTGTGATGCATTAGCACAAGAGAGTTCAAGACACCCTAACCCTTTTGGTACTCACTTATATGGCACAAACACAAACCACATGAGTTTAGGTCTATCCCAAGTTGGTTCTCAAATCTCCCAATTGCAAAATCAAAACCAAACATCCAACACTAACAACAACATTTTGCGACTTGGATCAACACAACCAAAGTTTGAACCCTTAATCTCTCACTCTTCATTAATTGGACACTCAATTCCATCTTCACCATTCTTCATGACTGATATTCCAAATCAATCATCCTTTGAAGAACAACAATTCTCAAACAAACAACTACATGGTCTAATGCAACTTCCTGATCTTCAAGGCAACACAAATAATTCTTCCAATATTTTCAACCTCATGAATATCCATGAACATCATCAATTCAACAACAACATTAATACTAGTAACCAAGGAACAACACTTTACAATATTAACAACAACCCTCTTATAAGTGATCATCAACTCTTTGTGAATTCAATGCAACAACAAGAATCTCCTCACATGTCAGCCACTGCATTGCTTCAAAAAGCTGCTCAAATTGGTTCTACTTCAACCAACAACAAAGGTACTTCTTTACTAAGAGGAATGTGTACTACTTCTTCAACTAATAATATTAATGATGATAATCATAACATTAATGCAACTTTTGGAAGAAGTTCAAGTATGGAGGAAAATGAGCATCACAACAATGAACTTCATGGATTGATAAACTCTTTTGCAAATGGGAACACATCCATATTTGGAAATGTGCAAGGGAATGATAAGTTAACTTTAGATTTTCTTGGTGTTGGAGGAATGGTGAGAAACATGAGTGGTGGATTTTCATCACAAAGTGAACAACATGGCATCAATACTACGAGTGTGGTATCTTTGAATGCTGACGTAAAATTACCACATTCGAATCAACGTTTTGGAAGTTCAAATATGATGCAATGAGGAAAAAGCAAGGTTAGGGTGAGAGAAAAATATTGCTTGTTCTATGTGATTAAGTAAGTACTAAACATGTTTAAAGCTTTTTATTTTATTTTTGTTTCCTTAAAAGAAGTGTACTTAATTAGTTTATTGTTAAATTAGGGTTCCAATTCTAGAAATTTTAGTTACAATATTTGTATTTTTGTTGAACACATCCCTTTCCCAACTCTCGCTCTCTCTTTGAGTGTGATGTGATAGAGATATAATAAATTCACTGTTTCATTGAATTTCATGCTAGAGCTTGAGATAATTAAAGTTAATTTAATTTAAGACGGTAAAATGTAAAACATAATATTGGTAAATAAAGCCAAGTTGTGTACAAAAGTTCACCAAACGAAGATCGATGTTGGCTTTCTCTTATGTTAAGAATCTTCACGTTTTGGCTATATTCCAATGGAAACGACAAAGCCTCATTTCCCTTCAATTTCATCTTTGTTTTTTATGCGACGTACAAACTTTTAAATTAAGCAAGATATTTTGTATTGTTCACCTAATATATACATTACTTTTTTTATAATTTAAAGAATGCGTTATTAAATTAATTCCAATAGTAACCAACATTCTAAAACAATCTTTTATTCATATAGCATGAGATGCATGCCGAGGAACAATCAATTATAATACTTTAAATATATATTAAAATAATACTGTATTAATTAATATATAAAAAAACACTCGAATGAAATAATAATAATAATAATAGTTTTTTCTCTTTCAGTTTAATCAGATGTCATAAATTCAAATAAATGTTTTTTATAATTTTAATTTTTATTTACATGATTAAATAAATGATTCCATAAGATCGAGCCTAGATATAACCAAGCCCATTCCCATGCAGATATTTGAGGTGGGTTTGAAAGTTGCATGGTGTAACTGTAAGGGTAAGGTAGTGTGGTGGTGTTGCTATATATCGATTTAGGGTTAGGTCTAACGTCATTATTGAACACTGCTAAGCATGCAATGCAATGGAACACAAACAATAGTGTCTGTAAATGTTCGTTATTGTAATTATTAGTAAACTTTGTGTGACACTTTTGTCGCACTCATTTGCTTCTTCACATGGGAATGGAAAATCATCCGTCCGTGACTACCAACCAATCTACTCATTTCATTTCGTCTTCTCTTCCGTACTATTTTTCTAACTTCAATAACTCACTCATACATACTTCTTATTACTTCATCAAATAAAAATTAACTTCTACCTATAAACTTCTAATTAATGAGATTAAAAATAGTCTCTCTATATACAGAATTATACTACATTTTTATCGAGAAAAGTCAATTAAAAGGGGAGTCTACAGGGGCAGTTAAATCACTACACGAAGGTTTTGTAGAGTTAATTTTAGAAATTAATCTAAAAAAGTGACATTAAAGTGTGATTTGATTGAATTTACGTGTAAAAAAAACTATACGTAGTGCATGAAAATTAATCTCGTGCTAAAAAAAATATTTACAAAATTCTCTATTTATTTTGAAAAATTTAGAGGATTGTCAATTTCACTTGGGCCACTTGACTAGGTCAAACAAACATATTGTGATTAATATTTTATTTTGTACATGTGATGTTGGGTCATAAGAGTGGTGTCATCACATTAGATTTAGAGTAATCATATAAGTGAATTAGACATAATATTTTCACTCAAAATCTTAGAAGATATTGAGTAAATGAACCCTCTTATAAAGTAATCAATGTTCATTCTTTTATTCAATGTGAGACTTTTATTCGCATTTCACAAACCAACAATCTACATCCTTAAGTGTGAGTCAATTCATTCATTTGAGTATACTACTTCTCTAGCGTGGAAATTTTTCTATCTATGT
Organism: Cicer arietinum; assembly: GCF_000331145.2. Lineage (NCBI taxonomy): Eukaryota > Viridiplantae > Streptophyta > Magnoliopsida > Fabales > Fabaceae > Cicer > Cicer arietinum. The sequence continues at coordinate 9,618,896 of NC_021163.2, forward strand.
TCATTTGCATTGTCGTTTGCACTCAATATCAATGGGACATACCACATCTCAGGAAATCTTTTAACATAATTTGGACACACAACATATTTTAATGTAAAACCAACACCCTAATTTATTTTTGCTTAGACATAAAACAGCGAATTCTGATTAAAACTTAAAATCTACAAGCACACAAATTTATGATACAGCAAATATAATGCGCTTAGATTACTTAAAGCCCAAATTATATCACTTGGGCCGGTGCTATTGGTTGTTCTCTTGTGATTTCTAGGCAAGTTAATTAAGTTATTCCATTTTGGGTTCTGCATATATTATGAATCTATCATCATTTGACACACAAAAAAAAAAAGAGAGAGAAAAATTTGTTTGATTAGATGAGCTGTTGCAATCCTTTAGGCAAATAAACACCAATAAGCCTTTTGGAAAATTATACCCCCATACCACTTTCATTAATTTATATTATTACCTTCATATTTTATCTAAATTATCCATTTTACCCTTCATATTATAAAAAATCAAAAAACTATTCTACCTCATTAGATGCAATTTGTATTTTGGAAAACTCGATTTTTGAATTCTCATTGTAATTTGGAAAACTCAAATTTTATATTTTATATTTTTGATGATTTTTTTAGTAATTTTATTAAAATACTTTAATAAAATTTAAAAGACACGCATTAAAATTCATCTTAGACTCCATATGTGTTAGGTTGGTCATACCTCTAGTTCACTGCGTTTCAGAATTCGGCATATGCACAAACAAAATACGGTATTGATCCACATACAAGAAATTTCAGCAATAACCTTTTTATAATATATTGATCAATTAATTACTTATCCTATGATATTAAAGATTATACGTTGTCAAAGTAAAGATATTTTACACTATCAATAAATTGAAAGTTGTCAATATATCAATATTTATAGTTATGGAATCATTATAAATTAGATAATCATTTCCAATTGAAGATAATATCATTAGTTTTTTTTTATTAAAGAATGGTAGAGATTATAAGATATGTGTGAATAATTATTTTTGAAAATTCAAGTACGACTTTGAAGCTTCACATGTTAAGATAATATATAAAATAAAAAACCCATAACATATTGTAATAAATTTTTAGTAAAGATAGAGTGACCTGTTTTGAGTAAAATAAAGGCCCACACTTGTCTTCCTTGTTTTTTTAGCTCTTCTAGCCCACATAACTGGAATTAAAATTGACTTTTTTTTTTTAAAAGTAAATCAATGTATCTCTCGCGTGTAATTTCAAAGATTAATTATTCGATTATTTTGTAAGAATATTTTTTTATTTTTATCTTTTAAAATTTGTGTTAACTTGTTAGCAAAGAGGATGTGATACTCATGAAATAAATATTTATATGTATCTTTTTTTCTTATAACTGATGGTAATACAATTATAATTAACTCACACAACTATGAAAGGTTTAATAAAAAATATCAACATTTGTTAGTTGAGCTAGAACTTAATATGTATTTCTAAAATAATGAAAATGACATAATTGTTTTCATTAATTGCAAATTGAATTAGATAGATAAATAAATTGAATGACATCATATATAATAATTAGTAACATATTAAAAATTATTAATAATAATATGAAGTACTCCTAACAAATATCAATTATATTTGGAACATATGGAATTCCAAAAATAAGAACTTGAAGTACAAAAGAGGAGCTATTATTAATAAGAAGTTAATTCCCTTTCTTTACCCTAAATTAATAATAATAATACTAAGTAGTCCTAACAAATATCAAATATATTTGGAACATATGAAATTTCAAAAACACAAAATAATAAAATATATATTAAGTAATATTTAAAATTAAAAACCAACAATCTTATATTGCAACAATGTTTAGAAGTGATACGTACTTTATTTTGAAAAGTAGAAGTTTTATATTATATTATAGATTTTGAAGACAAAAAAGATTATGTCCATTATATAACTTTAATCAATATATTATTTTTTTTTACCAAAATATTTGATAATATATAATACTATGAGTCATGAAGGATTGAGATAATTATCATTATTCATAGTATAGTTACAGTTAACACATAAGTGGATTGAAAATTGCATTATACCAAAATTTTATGGCATTAAAATTTCTCTTTTTTGAAATGAGACTCTTTTATTCACACTTAATATATCAATTCAAATATTTATTAACTTTTAATTGACATACACCCATAATAAATGATACAAAAATCAGATTAAAAAAATTATACAAGAATCACGAAAACCCTATTATAATAGGCCCAATTAAGCATTATCTTAAAATATTTTTTCAATATTTTGTCGAGCTACAAAAGTAGATCCGATCAAGATGTCAACTAAAGTTGGTGAAATGACGAAAAAGATTCCCAATTGAAGATTTTATTAACTTTGATGATGGTTTTTTTAAAAGAGTTTTTAGTGGCAATAAGTTTACACACATTAGACATAGTGAAGAGGAATAATCCAAGTTCAAAATTTTAGTTTTTTGAATTTCATACTATTGTTTATGATTGTAGAGTCTGCTTATTTTAAGGAACATTTTTCTATATTTAATATTGTTGTTTAATTATAAAACTCTTATATCGTTTTCAATATCTATTCTTTTTTTAAAATATTTATACAGCATATGCCAAAAACCGTTTTTTAATCAGAAAGAGGCAAAAACAAGATTGCATTGGTTTAGTCATCACCTACTCCATTGTTATTATTTGTAGAAATATTGATAATAGAACGTGAAATTGTGTTCTATCTGTCTCACATGCAAGTGGACAAGACTATAGGTGTCACACAATATGTTATATTAATTAATTTAGTATTATTATATATTAAAGGTCAATTAACTGATATACTTTTGAGTTGTATGTTTTTTTTTCCGAAAAAATCAACCAACATGCTTTGCCTTTTTTCCGCTAACAAGAACGATTTTACTCATCAATCAATTTTTAAGACTAAAACTTGAGTACAAATGGTACTCGAGGTCAAGGAACCGACATGCATTGTGCCTCCAAAGTCAAGACCCAATTTAAGATAGACATCTGTTTTTATCGTATCCTACATCTTTTTGGTTTTCCGAAAAAAATTAATGAATAATATTAATAACATATTTTTTTTAAAATTTTGTATTAGTTAAAATAAATGTGATTTTTTTTAAAAAATAATTAATTAATTTTAATATAATTAAAAAATTTAAAACAAAACGTTTAAATTAATAATATCAGGAACTTTGACAAATAAACATAAATTTTATTAAATTTATATAGGATATATAAAAGTATATTGTTGACATTTTTCAAAAGTGATTGTTTAGAATAAAATATGAGCAAAATTATTTTATATATTTTTAAGTGAAATATAAGTAGATAAATCAACAATTGTATAATAATATTTAAAATATCTTTTAACTAATTTAATTTTTTTATTTGAGATTATGAGCTTAATTTTTTATTAAAATTATGTAGATTAAATATAATCAATTATTTTTATGTATAGTTTATTTATTTTTTATTTATATTTATAATTTATTTTAGAGGAAGTATGTTTGTTAAGTACAGATGAGAGAAAACTTTAAACTTAGATTATATCAATGCATTCTCGAAAATAAGAACAAAATAATTCATTCATGTAATATAACAACCAAATAATTAAAAGACACTTCGTTGATTTTTCAACTAATAGTTGTAAACTAATTTCTGTAATAAAAAAAAATAAAAAGTAAAAAACTAATAATTCTGATTTCATATTTACGTTTTAAAGTGAATTTCTCGTAGAATTTTTTTTATCTACCGGTACTAACTATTAATTAATCTAAAATCATGTGCACATCTAAAGTAGATTTGGGAAGTAATATTAGCTAGGTTCCTTATTAAGAGTATTACTTCACACATATTATTAAGAAAATCACATAGTATGCTAAATTTATCTGTTTTTATTGAAAGTATATGAAATTTGTCTATTTTATATATAATTTTATAAAACTATTTGTCACTAAATGATATATTAAACAATGACACCAAATTAATAAATTAGAGACATTTTTATCCAAAGTTAAATGTAGTTTTTTCCTTTCAATTTTATCCTTTGTTGAAACTCTTTCATTTATAATTTTATCTTTCTTTATTAATCTAAATAATAAAATAATTTTTAAAAATATTAAATGATTATATAAAAGGATATTAAGTTTTGATGCAATATTTTATTTCAATTTTAATTTAACCTATCTTATCATACTTTTATCATTCTTTAATAATAATAATCAAATAATTGAATTTTATAAATAATAGTATAAAATTTGTAACTTCTATTTTTATCAACAAAAGCAGACAAATGTGCACGTCAATATCGTTTGCATGCTAGTAAAAAAGAAAAGTAATACATCTTATAATATTTAAAAAACTTATATTTAAAGAAAAAATATTTTTCAATAGATATTTATATATAAAGATAGAGAGATAAAAACAATTGAAAACAGTTAAAAGACACTTTACAAATTGCACAAGTGGGTGTAAATGTTATCACCGACAGTTGCTTGAGTTTACCTTCGTATTTTAGATAGTCACAGGTTAATTAGTAATTTTGAATATACAAGATACGAAATAGAAGCACAAGTCATCATTGGCCAGTTTCATTAATTTATTTTAAAATGCAAAGTATTGTGAATACTGTTCAGCAGATTCTCAGGACAATCAAATATTTATTTGATATTACGGAAATTAAATTTAAAATTTGTTTAAGGTGTCCCTATAATTAAGCATAACTTCAAGAGTTCAAGTCAACCATATATTTCACAGCGAGATTCGAAAGCACGTATGAAAATGCATCGTTTAAAAAAGGTATACACTACCTCTGTCCATAAAAATCTCACTGTAAGTTTACCGTACATAAAAATTGAAAATAAAAATAGTGTATAATAATTTTATAAAATTATCTTCTTTTATACTCCATTATCTTTTTTATTTTATTTTTTATTATACCATTATTTCTATTAACTGTTAACTGTAACTTATTATGATAAATGCATAATAAAATATTCAATTTAAAAGCTATACACGTAATATTCACTTTGAGGTCAAATTAAAATTATATAATTACCTTGTTTATTGTGGTACATTTTTCTTTGGCAAATGTAATACTTCGTATAGAGGGAATGAAATTTTTTGAAAAGAAATAAAATTTAGTCTACGAAATATCATTTTCTATCGAACTTAGAATCGAAAATACATACAAATAATAAATAACTTATAAAGTATATGTGAAACACCATATAGTCTTTAAAATATATAAAATTTCATCCGGTTAGTCCCAAATATTTTAACAATGGAATAGATTTCATATATTTTAAGGATTATATACTGGTATTAAATTCAGGATTTATTATTTTGAGAATAGCTTCAGCGTTAGAAATATAGAATAAATAGATATGCTCCTTTGGGGAATAAAAAATAATGGCGATGCAAACATTTCAACAGTCCTAGCTATTTTAATTATCTGTTCCCAGCCTGCAACTTGGATCAAATCTATTTTCACGCTTGGGTCGCAACCGTTCCACAATGTTTAGGGTCGTTGCTACAAATGTCAAAATAATGAGTAGTTTAAATAATTAAGATAGCTAACCAGCCATATATTATTTTATTACATATACTTTTAATATATCAATATGTCAGGTTTCCTAGAAAAGGAGTTCAAAGTGAAAGTAAACTTATCAAGATACTAACTAGATTGGAGTTATATATTGGACACAAATAGATGATAGGTGTGAATTTAATTCGTATATATTGTCAATATACAAAAATTATATATTATTAATTAATTATAATTGTTAATTTATTAGAGATATTTAATTTTTATTGTAATTATTTTTAAAGTCATATTTATTAATGATTATAATATGATGATATTATAAAAAGATTAACATAAACAATACATAACAATTAGTAGTGTTTTTCTCGTAATACATTAGATTTTCTTAATAATGTGTTATCTACAATATACTACTCTATTTCACGTATGATGTGTTATGTTTTATCTTATACAATGCATTGTCAAGAAAGTGTAATATGAATTTAAGGTATTAACTCGTTATCTTAATCCGCTAAAAGTGAATGTGTGTAACATAGCAAATTCCATTAACACCTAATTTTTAGTGAGACTAAAAAGTGAATGTCTGTATGTTAGCAAATTCCAAAAAGGTGGTGCTGAATTTTCTTCTCCAAATTTTGTCAATTACATTCAAAGGTGTAACTTACTAATTTATACTACAAAATAAAATTTTGGGTGAATCTAAATTTACAAACTCCTATATATAATGCTTATGAAAAAAGTGCAATCTAAAAATAACGGAAACAAAAAAAATCAAACACAAATATAAACACAAAATTAAGTTACTATTACAGGTAAATTTAAGCTACTATCATAAGTTATACCATGGCATCAGCTACTTACAAACTACTGCATAGAAAATTTGGCGCAAGTAATTGAAACTTAAAAAAAGAGTCACAACAATTGCTTGATCTGCTTTACAAAATGTGTTGATTAAGCTGAAAAACTAAATTAAAGTAGAGCAAACATAAAGAGAACAAATGTAAAGCAACTCAAATTTTATATTACTTAAGTTTAAAAAAGTTTTAAAAATATGGCTCTAAGGATGATGACTCTATTCTTCCATCCCTCCCGTCTTTCCTGGATCTAAATCAGATTCATGCAATTGTATTATTATATTTGTAAAATCATTGTCTTATATGTCCAAACACATATTTGCACACATATATCCAAGGGAAAAGTAGAGAAAGAATATACCATTTTAGGTAGAGTTATAATGATTAATTACATCAAATCATACAAAGTTACATCTATTTAAATCATATTCTCTCATAAAAAGTTGTCCGGATATATAGATACAGAAGTATATTATTCAACTACATTCACCAAATAATAATCAATATCTTCTATTGATTAAAAGATAGACATTCCAAAACCCTTAAAGATATCATTCAATCAATGTTTTATAATTAATAGAAGACCAATATTTATATAATTTTCTAACATTTTATTGTTATTTTGGTAGATTAGCAAATTACATTATTATTATCATGATAATAAATTTAAATTACGCAAATATTAAATAGATGTGAGTAACATGAAAGTTAGATTATGAAATAATCTTGTGTAATATTAGAAATAACCACCAACCTAAATAAAGATTGAGGATAAAATTGTATGACTTACTAATACATGAATTCTGACTTGAATCCAAGTGCGAGCATAACAAATAGTTTTTAACTAATATTAGAGAAAGATTATAAGATACACTAATGTCTTAAAAGGAAAATACTAACAAGTGTCCTTATTAAGAATCTAAATATATAAAAAAATTATTAAAAGTGTATTGGAAGTTGGGTATTCAAAATTTTAAAGGTTTTTTTGTTTTTTAAGAAAAAATTACTACTTTTGAAATACAATATTAGAAACCTAGAATCAATAGATATATTTCTTTGCAGATTAAAAATAATTAAGCTATATTAATTTTTTTTTACTGTATAAGGTATATTTTTTTCTTTTCATTTTTGGCAAACTAAAATCAAGGTGGTGTCAACATTTCTATATTCCTAACTATTTGATTATGTTCACAGCTCTATTTGATTATGGCCAGCATCTACCAAAACCAAATTCACCCTCCAAAACGATTTGAGTTGCAACCGTTCCAAAATACTTAGGGTCACATTGCTCTAAAAGTCAATAAGAGTGAGTAATTCAAAGATGGCCAGCCTTATATAATAATACGAATAAAATCAAGTTTCCTAGAAGGTAAGTCTCAAGATAGTTAGAGTTAAAAATCCAACTATAAAATGGGGTTGCGCCACAGCATTCTTCCACATAATCACAACCAAAACCAACTTGCAAGAAAACAAAAATGGGGTCCCTAATGACCTCTGCTTCTCTCACTCTTGCATTGGCCATTCTCTTTTTCAATTTACCATCTGAAATTTCAGCAAACCGTCACGATTCTTATTCCTCTCCACCACCACCACTAGTACCAGTCTACTCACCACCACCGTCACCGGTCTACTCACCACCACCATCACCAATCTACTCACCACCACCAGTTTACTCACCACCTCCACTAGTCTACTCACCACCACCAGTCTACTCACCACCTCCCCCAAAATACTCATCACCTCCACCACCAGTTCACACCTACCCTCATCCACACCCAGTTTACCATTCTCCACCACCCCCTGCTCACAAGTATCCTCACCCTCACCCTGTTTACCACTCTCCACCACCACCAGTTCACAAGTACCCTCATCCTCACCCTATTTACCACTCTCCACCACCACCCGTTCACAAGTACCCTCATCCTCACCCTATTTACCACTCTCCACCACCACCCGTTCACAAGTACCCTCATCCTCACCCTGTTTACCACTCTCCACCACCACCAGTTCACAAGTACCCTCATCCTCACCCTGTTTACCACTCTCCACCACCACCAGTTCACAAGTACCCTCATCCTCACCCTGTTTACCACTCTCCACCACCACCCGTTCACAAGTACCCTCATCCTCACCCTATTTACCACTCTCCACCACCACCGGTCCACAAGTACCCTCATCCTCATCCTATTTACCATTCTCCCCCACCACCAGTGCACACCTACCCCCCTCACATTCCTCACCCAGTTTACCATTCTCCTCCACCACCATACAAGAAGCCTTATAAGTACCACTCTCCTCCTCCAGTCCATTCCCCACCTCCACCACACTATTATTATAAATCACCTCCTCCACCTTACCATTACTAGATAGCTGATACTTGGCATCACACTATATGGTAAGTTTTCATGCAACATGTATATTATTATATAAGTACCAAACTTCCCTTCTCTAATCAACTCACATTCTCTCTTTAACTTATTATCAGTATGATTTTCGAGTATATACAATCCTAATTTAAAATGAAGCTCCATTGTGTGTAATGAAACATTATTTTGCTGTTTAATATTTTAGTCTCCATTTCTTGTAAATTAAGTAATCTTTTTCATAGCATTTGGTTAAGGGATTATAGTATCAGACATAAACTGATAGATCAATATATATTTGTTTTTTGTGTAGGATCTAAACAGAAAGTGTGAAAGCAAAGAAAGCCGTGGACGTTGCAAAAAGAAGATTGAGGGGATTCTTCTCACATATATTTCGTCAGTGTTTGATTAATATTGTTAAGAGAGCTGCGTTTATTTATTTAATTTTTGTTTTTTGTTGTATTAGCACAGCTATAAGGCACTGCCCCAGCATCCACGTGTCTGCAGTGGCGTGCATGCGTTGTAATTTTCAAAGTTTGGTTTATCAAGTTGACTGACAAACCAAATAAATATATTCCCCTGTTCTAGTAATCTGTCCCTTGCACCTATGGCTCCTTTTCTATTCTTTTAGTGATAATAATACTAATACTAATAATAATAATAATAATAATAATAATAATAATAATAATAATAATAATAATTTACACTTAAAAGTGAATTTTATAGCAATTTTAAGAGAAGACAAAAGAAATAAAAGAATAATGCTTCTCAAAAAATACAATAATACCATGATATAAAGGATCATGTATCAATGGGTATTTGTTTTTTGAACCGCAAAGATTTATAACATAAACAAGAGTATAAGGAGTACTCTAATCAACTACAAAAAAGAAAAGAGGTGCAACACATCAAATGAAACAATAGCACACGCCAAAAGCAATACAGAAGAACTACATTATAATCCAAAGTAATCAAAATTGGGTTGGCCATTTAACTGGTATAGGCAGCCGTTCAAGGTTTAAAGGTCTCACCGGAGTCGCACTGGTACTAATATAATATCTTAAATTTTATTTTTAATATAATATATAAATTAATAATAAATAAAAAATAACATAATATTGGCATCAGTCTACTTCTCATGTTGTATTCATGGTTCGAACAAGCAGAAGTATTGGCATAGTCTACTTTAACGAGGATATGTTTTATTTGGTGGAGATGTTCTTGATATATTGCAAATTGATTTCGCAATGTTTTGAGCAGGAGGGGTGGCATCAATTCTTAGCATTGGTACTGTGTTAGTATGGGTGTATTTATGCAATACAAATTGTATTAGATATCATGGCATATTTGTGTTTGTGGACTTTATTCATTAATAAGAGTGTTTTTTTTTTTTTTGCCTTTGTAAAATAAATAAAAATAGTTTAATTTTTTACTTTTGAAGAAGCACAGCCACATAAAAAAGCTTTGGCGTTTCTCTTTTTGTCTTGCATAAGTCTCGTATTGGTAAGTTTAAAATATACAGGGTAGAATATTTGATATAAAATGAAGTGTATATGACATTGAAACTTTAAATCAAATCACTTTGGCATGATTTGGGTTAGTTTAGGCCTTCAATTGTGAGGCCCATTTCACCCATAATGCAAAATGATCATTTTTTGGATTTTTGATAACTTTTTTTAAATAAAAAAAAAAAAGTAAAAAATAAAAAATTTCAGTTCAAAGTGTGGGACTCGTATTGATTGTATCCAATAAAAAAGTGAGTATTAGAGTGAGTGTTGAAAAGAGAGTCTTGTTAACACTCCTCTAGAGATTAATTGATATTCTCATATTAGTATGCTGATTTGGTTCATCTTGTAGATTGGATAAAATCCATATACTAGCAACGATTTTTGGCTAAATCGAAGGAAGCGTCTTGTTTGTTTCTCTGAATTGTCTATAATTTATATACTACCAATAGTTTTTCACAGATATCTCTGGATTAGATATGTCGATGTGTCTGACACACGTACGACACGTGTGCAATTCAGACAAGTGTCCCAATTTTTTTCTTTAATTCGATACACCTTAACACCCTTTGACACATCTCAGACACATCTACATGAGGTTAAATATGTGTCAAAGCAATGATGATTAATGAGGGAGGTTAAACGTGTTTAGCTTTTTGGTAGTAGATGGATCAACGAAGGAGGAAACTATCGTATCTTATTTTAAAATTTGTTTGTAATGAAAAAAATTGCTTAATTTGTATGTACATATATATTTTGATTCTCAATTTAGATATTTTATAAATGATATTCATAATTTATTTAATTATAATAAAAAATAAATATATGTATATAGATAACAATTAGATCTAGACTCAGTGGGTACCCGCAAAAAAATCTAAAATGCGTAGGTTAAAACCCGCATATTGTGTATAGGGACAGGTAATTATCCGCAAAATTGAACGAGTATGAGTGTAAGTACGAGTACTATAGAACCCTACCCAAATCCTACCCATTGTCATCCCTATACATTCAGTGTTCTATGTTTTTACATTGGCAATGTTGACATGTTCGTGTCGGTCTCAAAGTCTTTGCTTCATAGGTTATAATTCTAGATATAAATAGTCTGTACTCCCTCTTATGTTGGTGTTAGTATGTGGTTTGTTTTGCATCTATCTTATCTTGTTAAAGGGTTAGATTAGCCTTATACTCTTTATCAATAAATTTTCTATGTTCTTAAAATAAAAACATGGCAATTGATAAAAAAAAAATGTTATTACCTGATAAAAAAACAGACATAGTACATCACAGTGCCTTTATTTCCTGCGCTGGACCAACATTCATTAAATAATGTTAGAACAGGATTGACATATAAACTCTGCAAACAAATATACATACATCAAGTAATTATCTTGTATCGATTACATTTGTTGAGTTTACAAAATGAATGGAAAAAAAAATCCAATTGCAATCAAATATTTATGAAATTGTAAGCTCTAGGAATAAAATTATAATTGAAACTATCAGTTATGAATATTACTCCCAAAATTACACAAATGCAATAGCAATTTGAGGTGCAACTCACACTTTGTTTCTATTTTGAGTGATGAATATTCTATATGATTGATCAATAGACGAAAAATGGTGTAATGGGTGACGATATCCAAAGTAATAATCAAACCTAAAATCATTAGAAATGCATAAAACAGAGAACTGTGCCTTATTCTTCTACGTCTATATAAAGTCAAATAGAAATAGAATAGAGTGTTAATAGACAATACCTTTACGATTTTGGTTCACAAAAAACTCTTCCACAACTTTGATTGTGCAAACTGGTGTTGTTTCAAAGGATAAAATCTATGTATATAAACAAGCGTAAGCCGTATTATTAGGCGAAGGATAAACTTAAAGGAAATGCAAGAGGATGGATAGAGGAATTGAAGGGTTACAATTACAATGTGAGCATTCGTTTTGATGAGCAAGTTGCCGCTGTGTTTCTCAAGTTTCACCACTTCAGTCTTGCCACCAGTTTTTAGCCTTTTTTTACTTGTTTTCAAAATGAAAGGCCCAAATTAGTTATAAAAAAATCTAACAAACTACTTGTGGTGCTTAATAAAGAACTAAAAATAAAAGAGAATTGTACTGCGCACCCCCCCACTTTTACCTGCCACCCCCCCAACTATATGTAAAAGACCATATTACCCCTAATTTTAACTATAAAATCCTACAAAAAAAATAACTTTCCTTTTTTTCCCCATTTGTTCGAAACTCTGAAACATCCGATTCTCCCACCCTACCAAATATTCGAACCTTTGACACATTCGAAGTGAAAAAGTAAGGATTTCTATGAATGTCAAACCTTCGAAGCCATTTGTTTCCAGAAATGTTCAACCATTCGAACCTTTCCTTGAACTTGAAACATTCGAAGTTCAGAAGTTTCGAAGGTTTCCTTGAAGATGAAATATTCGAAATGTAAAAGATTCGAGCATTTCTGAAAGATTCGAAAAATTGGGCTTCGAAACTTTGAGATTGATGGAAAGATTCGAAAAACTGGGTTTCGAAAGTTTGGTTTCCCAGTGAAACTTTCGAAATATTATTTGGGTTTTTTTTAATTTTTTTTCATTTGTTTTTAATATTGGTATATTAATATATTGCAGTGCCTAGAATGAGAGGAGCCTTTGGTCAGATTATTCGTAACATCATAGGTGACAGACGTGATGATGTAGAGAGAATTCCACCAACAGCATCAAACAGACGACGCAACGAAGCAAATCGTCCTATTAGGCAGCGTCGTCGAAGACAACAGGAGGTTCAGGACGATGATGTTGACTCCACCGAGCATGCACATATGGAGGAGGATGTCCCTCAGCCGCCACAGATGGAGCAGACCGCTGATGATACTCCTGATACTTCTGCACATCCTGACGCTGATGAGTCCGATGATGCTGATGATATTGATGAGCAGGATCAGCAGACGGGATTTCCCGGAGGACCGACAGTGACATCTTTGTTGACACAGTATGAGCATCACGTGGCTCGGAGGTTATGGGAAGGAGAGGTATTAAATTAATTTATTTTATATTTAATTATTTGTGTTTAAGTTTATTAAATTAAATGAATGTTTATATAAATGTTTAATTATATTTATTTTACAAAGCATTTAGGATTAGCTTTATTTCTCTCTTTGCTTTATATATTTGACTTGGAATTGTCAGATTAGCTTTATTTCTCTCTTTCAAAGCATTTAGGATGAATCTGGGGGCAAGCTTATACTTTGTCATGTCATTGACAAATTTCCTCTCTTCTTCATTTAAACGCCCCAAATAAGAATGACCAGTTACAGTATCAAGTAGATCATGATTATGTGTTCCACAACGAACACTAATTTTCCATCCTTCACCGACACTTAAGGGTATACATCTGAGAGTAAACGGACAATTTTCCTTATGAGAACAAGTCACTGTTGATTTTGATTTTGATTTATATCTTCCACCTCTTTCGCATCCCAAAATCAATTTGTCTTTTCTTCCCCTCTTTCCGGTTGCTTTATCTGAACGAATGATGACAATTAAAATTCCATTTTCTCTTCCAATGGTTTTTGCCCATTCAAACACAGATTCTCGTGAAGGAAATACCTACAAAATATGTTTCAAATAAAACTTCAAATATATAGTTATAATAAAAAATTTATCCGTGATAGATTATCAGTAATATTAATACCTGATCGGTAATGAATTTGTCCGTAGAATCTATTATATTTCTTGAGGCAGGAACCTCAACTCTACTCATACCTGTTTTCAAAAATAGTAATAAATATAAATAATAATAAATATAAAAAATAATATATATAAATAATGATAAATTTAAAAAAAAAATCAAAATTTCGAAACTTTGACATTGATCTAAACTTTCGAAATTGCTGGAAAAAAAACTTTCGGAACTTTCAGCTTCAAGCAAAGTTTCGAAATGTGTTTTGGGTTTCGAAGGTTTCAGCATTAACCAAATCTTCGAATGTGTAATCCAAATCATGCCTCGGAGCTTTCATACTTAAGCAAAGTTCCGAAAGTTTCAGCAAATGCACGTTTCGAAGCTTTCATACTTAAGCAAAGTTTCGAATGTTTTGTGATTTTTGTGAAAATTGCATTTCGAAAATTTGTATTTTTCACAAAAGGTTCGAATGTGTTGATGAAATCTAACCTCTGATTGTTTCGAAAGTTTGAAACTTTCGATTAATAGAATTTTTTTAAAAACTTTCGAATGTGGGGGTGAGAAAATAGTGTAATATATTTACTGATAAATTTTATATAAAATAAAAAGGGTAAATTGGTCAATAAAAAATTATGGGGGGGTGGCAGGTAAAAGTGGGGGGGTGCGCAATACATTTCTCAAAATAAAATTACATGATTTTGCCTTCATAATTGGCATCCCAGGGAGTATTTACGGATAAAGCATCATCCTATTTTATATCTCTGATACGTGACTCTCTAATCATTATACTAAACTAGATTGTCACCAGCACTTTGTACATAGATGTTGAAATATTTTTATATATGTATATATAAATTTTTCATTAAAATATATACTTATTTTTCAATATAAAAATAGATAAAATAAAGATATAAAAGTTTTGTATAACTAAAGATACAATTATTTGTATCTTAAAAATTTAGGAGAATGTTAAAATTTTAATTGTTGTCGTGAAATGAAAATAACTTTTTTTCTTCATAAACATTATTTATTTATTTATTTATTTATTTATTTATTTATTTACACACTTTAAATTTTGATTTACTTGCATCATTGTTGCTCCTCAATGATTTTAGTTGAAGAATTAACCATTTTTTTTGTGTTGAAGAATATTTGAACATTTGTAACTAATAATATTATATCATTTCTTAATGTGATATAATCAAATGTATTGTAAACTTGAAATTAGAGAGTCAAAATCAAATAACATTTTTTAAAGCAAATATGTAAGTATAAAGACATCATCGTGATTAATTGAAATCTCAACTTCCATTTACCTATAAATATTTAGACACCCTAAAAATATTATTAAAAAAATGAAAAAACCGATAACAAAAAAATAGAGGGATAAAAGAACTAAAATCATCTAAGATCGAATAATCTATTTATTTATATGGTTAATAAGAAATTAATTTTTAAATAGTAAAAGATTGAATCATTATAATAACAATTTTCGAAATATAATTAATTAAGTTGTAAGTTTTTTTTTTTTGTTAACATATGTTAGCATTAACACATCAAAAATCTAAAATTGATTATATAATTTATTTAAATCATAAATATGAAAATGTGTTATAGTATATATTTCTTGTTATGGAAATATAATAATATTAAATCTTTTTTAAGTGAGATTTTTGTTATCTATTAATTATTATGGTCCAACTTGGTTCAAAATATTAATCTTTGCAATTGTGCGCGGAGCATATCAGATTGACATGACAAAAGATATTGTTTTTGAATGATAAGAGTATGATTTTTTATTATGGTTGAGTGAGATGCGTGATGAATTTGGATTATTTAATATTAAATTGATATAAAGTGTCGCGGCTTAAAATTTTGAGTGTTTCTCGAATTCAATGGAGTCGCCATCAAAATTTATTTTAAAATAGGGAAAATATTGAGAAACCCTTAAAAATAGAAAAAATAAAAAATATGGTCTTCAAAACCAAATTTTGAGTTTGGGAGTTGATTATGCGTAGGGAACATATTAGCACTCTACAACATCCCATTAAAAATACGATTACCTATAATTAATTGTGTAAAATTAATATTAACTTAAATATTTTTATTTTTATTTATTATTAAATATGAATATCAATTGTTTGTTTTTTTGAACGTGATTTTGAAATAAAAGTATGCTTAAAAAAAATTATTAATGTATTTGACAAGAGTGTTATGTTGCTAATACGTATTTTACAATGCGATGAAGAAATCAAAGCTACATAGCTCTTCTTAGAAAATGCGGATGTGTTGATTGTTTTTTAATGAAAATGTATTTTGTTATTGATAAAAAAAAAGTTATTTTGACAAAAAAATGAGTTTGTTTGATTGAAATAATTATTTTTGAATACGAGTTTCAAGATTATCAAGTTGTACAACTTGTGTCGCAAAAATTAAAAGATTAAAAATATGTCACATCTAAATTAATCAAATTTCAAAAGTTGATTTTGAGTTAAATGAAAAAAACGAGTGTTAGAACTATCAAGTTGTCACAACTTACGTCATAAAAGATTAAAAAGATGTCTTATCTAATTAATCAAATTAAACTAAATTTCACATATTTATTAATTTATTTGTGAATATGAGTTTTAAAACTATCAAATTGTCACAATTTGTGTCATAACAACTCAAAAATTAACAAATGTCACATCTAATTAACCCTTCAATATTTGATTATAATTTTATCTTTATTTTCTTTTTAAGAATTAAAAAAATTGATGCTAAATATTAAATAAGTTTAAATGATTCTACTAAATAAAATTAGTAATAAACACAGAAACAAAATAGTAACAAGAGAAATATATGGACTTTAAACTTAATATGTTAAATAGACAAAACCACATTTTAATAATAGAACCAAAAATATTAATTACAAGTGTAATAAGTGAAGAAATAAAATTTATTTTAATATTAAATAGTACAACCCAAAAAAGAAAAATCTAATATAATATAAAATAAATGATATTTATCGTCATTTAATTATGTTTATAATTATTTATATTAAATAAAATTATTATTATTAAATGGAATAAATATTTACAGCTAATACTTAGTTAGGATGAAATAGTTAACGTGAAGACAGAGAACCAACGGAGAAGAAAAGCACATCCATCACACATCTATTACTAAGCAAATATATATTAAATAGCGTTATTATTATTAAATGGAATAAATATCCTGACATCTAATAATTAGTTAGTGTGAAATAGTTGGCGTGAAGATAGAGAACCAACTATGAAGAAAAGTCATTGATCAAAGATCTATTACCAAACAAATCACTTTCGAAAAGCATATGCAGTCTTTCGAAAAACTGATCTCCATTTTTACTACACACAACAAAAACTGATCTCAAACAAAACACTATCCACACATTTTAAACTTTACAAAAAAAAATGATCTCAACCAAAACTCCATTCACATGTAACAAAACAAAATTTCATCTTTCAATAATATACAGATTTGAACCGTAGAACCAACATGATTAGAATGAGAAAATATATGCAGTGAAAAGAGGTGGTGCTAGTGGTGTGCGGCTGTAACACGTTAAAACATTAATAGAATGAGAAATGCGTGCATGTGGTGCGTAGAGATGCGAAGATAGAGTATATTTAAGGTTATGGGGTTGATGGGAGGAGGTAGGATGGTGGATCTTTCTTCTTTTCTTTTTGTTTTTTTTTTTTTCTATTGTGATACTCTATTTTGTGTGTTTATTTCAGAAACAAAAAAAGAAATAAATAAAAATATGAGAGGCCGACCTTCTTGATTGAGTATTCAAATAGTAAAATTAATATAATTATTAAACTAAATAAATAAAAAATAAATAAATGGAGGGACTTCTCGTAAAACACAAAGCGCATGAGGAAACACGAAAGCAGCGCAAGAGGAAGAAGTACAAGCAACTTTTTTTAACATTTCTTTAATTATTTTTTTTTTTTGTATTTTTTGTGTTAAATTTAATGTAATGAAACTAATATGAACTCAAAAAAAAATAGATTTAATAAAATGACAATTTTTATACTTAATAATAACAAATATATATATTTTTTAAAATTATCTATATTTGATCTGACAAAATTGAAGTACTATATAGAGACTAAGAAATGTGTGATGAAATTTTAATATAATGAAAGAAAACTGTAAATACTTGAATTCTTTCTTACATATATAAATTAAATATTTCAAACTCAAAATATATACATTTGAAATGTGTCGAGATTCTTTAGTTCTAATTTGTCTTTTGTTTTACTGAATTTTCTGATAACTATATAACTATAATATTTTTCGTTGAAAGTTTATTAATTTTTTGTAGTTGTAATTTAACGATACTTTATTTGTATTTATACGTAATGAATTATAATGAAAACATATGTATTTATATGTAATAAATTACCATGAATATATGTTTGAATTAACTTATAGCTTGGTTGTCGAACACTCAAGAGTTTTCAAGAGGTTGAGTCCAAAATCAGATAAAACTAATATAACTACTAATTTACTAACATTTATTTATAAAAGAAATATGTTTTCAGTTAAAAATAAGTTTTTATGAAAGAAAATTAAAATTAAAATAATAACTTAAAGGGTATCTGAATGTTCAAATTAAATATAGTGTTAGAATGTATTTATTTGTTGAAACTTTAAATATTTTGTTTAAAGTAAATTTCAATTGTTTTAAAATAATTTTATCAAAAAATTGTTCATTAACTATTAAAAAATATCAAAATTACAATATTTTGTATTAAAGAGTAAAATGTGAGTAATTAAATTTTATTATTAAAATTAAAAAATTAGGATCACATTATTTTAAAAGTTTATATTTTATCATGGTTGAGTGAGATGCAAGATAAGTTTATAGTTTATATTTAATAGGACATAAGCTACAAATTGTTATATATAATATCAAATATGTCATGAAAATCTAATAAAATAAAAGAGAACTACGAATAACTAAATTATTTATGACATATAGAAAATACCAAAGATGTCATGAAAATCTAATAACTGAATTTTATTTGGACATATAAATTCAATTTTTCACTTAAAATATGTACATTTGAAACGTGTCGGAGATGCTCCAATTCCAATTTTTTTCCTTTTGATACGGTAAAATATCTTAGAACACAAAATAACATATAAATATATATTTATAAAAGTGTTTTGTATAGTTGTGTGGACAATTTATAGTTATTTAAATCTCTATTCTCATTAGAGTTAGTATAATTATTTTATTAGAAATAAGTATACAAATTATGTTTATTTGTTGTTTAAAAATTGTTTCAATTAAATTTGTTTAGAATAATTATTTAAATTTGTATTCCTATTGGAATTTGTATGTTTATTGTTATTAGAAATAAGTATACAAATTATTTTTATTTGTTATTTAAATATTGTTTCGGTTAAATTTGTTTAAAATAATTATTTAAATTTGTATTCTCATTGGAGTTTGTATATTTATTTAATTGGAAATAAGTATACAAATTATTTTTATTTGTCATTTAAATATTATTTATGTTAAATTTGTTTAAAATAATTATTTAAATTTGTATTCCCGTTTGAATTTGTATACTTATTTTATTAAAAATAAGTATATAAATTATTTTTATTTGTCATTTAAATATTATTTCGATTAAATTTATATTCCACGTTTTTCTCTATTTGTCGGCTCACATTGTTCATTTAAAGTTAAGGACCAAAAATAAAGTTTTTGGATATTGCAAAAATGAAATCCAAACAAATTTTTTCAAAGACTAAAACTGAAAAATGTTATATTTACAAGGACCAAAAACATATTTAAATGTTTGGTCCACATTTCCATTTGTCAATTAACGTTTTATAACTTTTGGTTTACTATGTCGATTTCTCTGCGACAGTATTTATACGTAGGCTCGTTAATGGAATAATCTGCATTTACACAATAGACAATGTGTCAAATCTTTATCAGTAACCTTTTTTTAAATTACACTAATTATAAAAAGTAAGAATGAAATTAGTACCTATAGAAATAACTTTTTTCTTCATGCATTGTCCTTAAATTCCTTCGCGAAATTTTGTGAAATACATCGGACACATAAGACATGTTTTGACGAATGAATTTGCCACCGATTATTTGAATTATTATAAGCACTTTTAATGAATCGACGTCTATCTGAAATCAAGTAAATGTTGGTTTGTGGAGTGATTTTCAAAAAGAAACTTCAACCCTATGTTGTCTCACATTTCACAAGAGCATAGACAATAGAAATTACATTATCGTTATCATGTGCAACTACTACCAATAGAGTCTTATTGTACTTATCGTATAACCAAGTTCTATCAACTTGTACAATTGGTTTGCATAATTTAAACGCATATATGCACAAAAGGAAAGAGCAAAATAGTCGATGAAAGATTTTTGTCCCACTTATCAAACTTTTCTCATGATATGCTGAAATCGTTTCCATTTTTATTTTGGTGTCTAGAGCAAACGTTTGCATAACCAACAACCACTTTGGTTCCTGGTCGTTTTCATCGTGTCGTGCATACATTATGATTGGAGGGTTGTTGATATCGGACAAATTCAACAATCGTGTACATTTAAAATATATTTTACTCTTAGAACTTAAATAAAACATCCCAATATAGTTGGAGTTCAACAATTTTAACAACACATTATAGAGAATTGTGTCTTGCTACGAAACCTGATATAACGTCTATAGGAGGATGTGTATTGTTGTTGCATAATTGAACATGGTAATCACCAAAAACATGGATATTTCCACTTGCACAACAATTTAAAATTAATAATTAGTGTTAATATAATATAACTAATAAATAAATAAACACTTTATCTCATCCTAGTCTTACTCCACGTGTTAAGTTGCATGTTGAATTTCACCATTGCATGCTGCCACCTTTCCTCTCACTTTATTTACAACTATACCCCTCATCGCACTCACCGCCACAATCACCTACATAAACGCTCCATAACGTCAGGCAAGGTCAAAATCGCCATTACCTCATCCAAGAACCGTGGAAGAAACCACCGCAAAAGCGAGCAGCAAGCAAAATAGAGTAGCTGCTAGCACAAAGATGGTTCCGAAACAAAGCATAGCTCTCACGTGTTACTCACGCATCACAATCTTCCTCTGCGTTCTAACCCTATCAACTTCTCTCCACCGCTTCTCAGAGAATCACGAAACCTTGATTCAAAACGTGGCTAGAAAGCTCGAACTCAAAGACAACGAGCTTCTGAAAACAGAGAAGAAGTTCAAAGTTTTCATGGAAGATTACTCGAAACGGTATTCAACGAGGGAAGAGTATCTGCTACGGCTTGGAATTTTCGCGAGAAACATGGTGAAAGCAGCGGAGCACCAGGTACTCGATCCCACCGCCATTCACGGCATCACACAGTTCTCCGATCTATCCGAAGAGGAGTTTGAGCGTTTTTACACTGGCGTTAAGGGCGGAGGATTACTCGCGAGTAATGCCGCCGGTGAGGTGGCGCCGCCGTTGGATGTGGAAGGCTTGCCGGAGAATTTTGATTGGAGGGAGAAAGGGGCTGTTACTGGAGTTAAGATGCAGGTACATGAGTTTAAGCTAATTAATTTTCTTCGATTACACATGCATATTTGTAAGTTTATAAAATTTTGGCTATTGTGATTTATCAGTGTTTAGTTGAGAAAATAATTGTATATTATTTTTTAATTTTATATTTTAATGTTTTGTATAGGAAATTATAGAAAGCTATAAAAAATTAATAAATAAATTGGAAAGAAAAGGATACTTATAGTAATAATAGTATATTAATTAGTAATTAAAATTAAAAACAGTTTTATCATCCTGAGATGGAGAAAATAGAAGGATGATATCATTAGGTTGAAATTGACATGTATGTACCTATCTATAGAAGGATGGATAACAGAGCAACAGATTTAACTAAAAATTAATTAAACTGTAAATTATAATCTGTCGTTTCTGTTATTGGAAATACACAAGTCCACATTGAATAAAGAATGTTTTGGTTTTTTTGTGCTTAATTTTGAACAGGGTAAATGTGGATCTTGCTGGGCTTTCAGCACTACAGGATCTGTAGAAGGAGCCAATTTTCTTGCCACTGGCAAACTTCTCAGTCTTAGTGAACAACAGCTCGTGGACTGCGACAACAAGGTAATAAATAATATATATAACTATCTATATGTTCTACATATGATAGAATAAATAAATAAATAAATAAAAAATTGAAGACAAAAATAAAATAAAATTTAATGCTGATAAATAAGTTTTTAATGTTTTTCTTTTTTGCTTTTCATACCCCATCAAATCAACTAGTTCAATCTGTACAGAAATTTCTGCTATTTCAATTTGTGCTTTTTTTACCTGAAATTTGTTCTTGTTGCACTATTGCCTTTGTCAAGTGTGACATAACAGAGAAGACATCATGTGACAATGGTTGTTATGGAGGTCTTATGACAAATGCCTATAATTATTTGATTGAGGCTGGTGGATTGGAAGAGGAAACTTCATACCCTTACACTGGGGATCGAGGTGAATGCAAGTTTGATCCAGAGAAAGTAGCAGTTAGAATCACAAATTTCACCAATATACCTGTTGATGAGAACCAAATTGCTGCATATTTAGTTAAACACGGTCCACTTGCAAGTAAGTCCCCTAATTCCCTTAATTAATTAAACAATCACTATGCCAAATTTGAAAGAAAAAAATGAATTGATGATCATGAACTTTGATTATGTGCAGTGGGAGTAAATGCGATTTTCATGCAAACTTATATTGGTGGTGTCTCGTGCCCACTCATTTGCAGCAAGAGAATGCTCAACCATGGTGTATTGCTAGTGGGATACAATTCCAAAGGCTTTTCCATTCTCAGGTTTCGCAAGAAACCATATTGGATTATCAAGAATTCGTGGGGAGAACGATGGGGAGAAAAAGGGTATTACAAGCTTTGTCGAGGACATGGTATGTGTGGAATGAACACAATGGTTTCTGCTGCAATGGTGGCTCAAACACAACCAGCTGAAGAAGACAAATTATATGCTTCCTATTAGCTACCTGCTCTTGCCTTGTTATTATGTAGTCATTTAAACTATTTGCATTAAGTTCTTTATTGTAGTAAAATACTTCTTATTAGATACTTTAATATATGCTAGTTTCTGGATGTAATGTACTACTATATTATATGATTCGGAATATATGTGTAAGCTATTTAGACCACTAAATCAACTAATCAAGTTCTTAATTCTCAGTTGCTGCAAAACATAGAAAACCGAAGTTTTTTTTTTCTTCTTCTTCTTCTTCTCCATATGGTATTTATTTAGCTAAAATTACTCCTCTAAATCTAAATCATTTGGGTTTCATTTATTTAAATAAGTGATATTTATATAAATTAATAACTTTGTGTTTCATTTGCAAATTTGTTGTCAGATTACAATGTTTTTGTTTGTCGTTTGTTGTTTGTGCAGCTTTATTAATTTGTTTTATTCATCATTATTAGTTTGTTTTATTCATCGTTTTAGTATAGTGTAGTTAGATATTTGTATAGTGCAGATTTAAATTGGCGTTATTAGTTTGTTTTATTCATTATTTTATAGTGTTAGATTTTTCGTATATTGGTTGATTTAAATTGACAGATAATATTTCATTGACCAGCTTTGACTGGCGTTTTTAACGTTCAACAACAACAAAAATAGAATATAACCAAGATAGGTGGTGTGATCTTTTTATATCTTTTTATATACTAGTAGTATTTGTTTATATATGTCAGAATTAATATCCGTAATCCGTTGTAGTCTAGTTGGTCAGGATATTCGGCTCTCACCCGAAAGACCCGGGTTCAAGTCCCGGCAACGGAATATATTTTTACTTTTGTCATCTACCTACTAAGAAGTAAACCATGCTATTATCGTTTTCGTATAATAGGGGCGTGGATCGCGTGGATCCTAATTATACATATTATCCACATCTGAAAATTAGATGGAGTAGGTTGTGTGATTGACTAGACAAACTTTTTTTTTTAAAAACAAAAGAATTCTTTTTTATTATTATCACTTCACATTTAAATTTATATTTGTGTTTGTACTTCACATTTAAAATTTATTACATAGTAAAATTTAGTAAAAAAATATTATTTTTATGTTTAAAATTTACACTACTTTGTCGTATAAAAATAAAATAGACAATAATTTTTATATGGAATAAACATAGATTCTTGACAAGAAAACAATTGTTCAAGGGTGGCAGTTGTTCCTCGGTAAGGGTGATGTATTAGCATATACTTTGACGATCAAATCAATTTATGTCACAAATTTAAAAGTTTAAAATTAGAATGTTGTGTATCTTTACATTTTCCCAATGTATCCTTTTGTACGACATTTTGTATGGTTTATAAAATAAATCTATAGGGTTATGAGTTGGATGATGTGTGATTTTGGATTATCGTCTAATTTCGTATGCATGTCCCTTTCGATAATTGAATATCACTTCTATCATGTGGCTTAGGTTGTGGTATGACTGCCATCATGTGACGATTATAGAAGGTACATGTGAGCTCTAGTGGTCCCTTACTTCAGATCCTCTCTGTTTATCCTAATACTTATTCTATAACGAAATATAAGTAAAAATGGTAGTTGAAAAATTGATGCATGTGGTTAAAAATTAAGACAAATGCATCAATTTTTCAACTACCATTTTTGTTTATATTTCATTCCAGAATAGTATGTAATTCAATAACTTTCTATATATGCTCATTCAAAAAATGGATTGGGTTGGATCGAGTTCGATCTAAAATGATTATGAATTGGACCAAGATGGCCTGAGGGCGACCGTGAACAAATTTATTGGTCACGCCAATTGCCAACATGAATACACAATGTGCTTGTATTCTATATGTGGTAGTATGAATTAGGTACAATAAGGATATTCATCTAACATGGAAGATAAAAAGAACTACTACCTACATTTTTCTTTCTCCATTTACATTCGATGACAAGTCCACAAATACTTCATAATAGAGTAAGCAAATAGTCAATATTATAAAAGAAAAATATTTTAATATTTTATAAAAATACATTATTTTATAAAAAAAAATATTTGATAATCAAAATGACCGGTAAAAAACACTTTTAGGTGTATTTTGTAATTTTGATACTTTTAATGATTAATATAATAACTCCTCACATATTTAAGTACCAAAATCATTGTTTAATCAAATAATAAATAATATAAGTTAATCCAAAATTTCAAACTTAGTTTTGCTATGATGAATTCAACATATTGTCTTTGTGCAGAAGAGATAAACATACAAACACAAAACACCATTTTAAAATTTATACTTATATTCAAAAAGGATAACAAGTGTGGATCTCGATCCCTTCAAATATTTGTAGATCCATTTACAAGATAGAAAAAAAGAAAATAAAAACAAAAAATATTTTTGATATTTTAATTACTAAATCATTTTTCTCTTTCTCATAAATGAATGTAGTTTTTTTTTCTCGTTTTTCATTTGAAATTTTTATTTATTATTTTATCATTCTTTACCTAATCAATTATTTTTAGATAAGCAAAAAAAAAATTATTAAGAAAAGGACAAAAGATACTCCAACTCTTATATCAGAAGGAGTAGTTTGAACTTAGCATCATTGAGAAAAAGTTCTACCCACCTTTTATAAAAGATTGCAAAACATGATGAAATTATAAAATGGTATGCTCGAAAGTTGGACAAACATAATTACTGCAGCCTTAAAATACAAACTAACACAGCTACATAAAAATTACATACCAGAATGTACCAGTACTGATGCAATTATGACAATTAATAATAGTAGGCTAATGCCATAACCTCATATCAGTCTTCATTATTGCAAGACTAGTACTCTAAAGCAAAAACAAACTTCATTTCTTGGCAACGTGCACTTGGCATTGAGTAAACCTTTCGGTAACTATGAAAAATAAGTAAGACAACAAATTGAATTTGATAACCAGTATGAGAAATGTCACGCCTTATTTCTTCCCTCTCTCAAAGACATTACTTGTATCTATTCTAACTCCTTTTGTTCAAAAATAATTTTGTTTTTGTGAACCCAAAATGACCACATCATAGACAACAATATCAGATGACCATTCTTCTTACTCTTAAAAATCTGTTCAAATTGAATAAAGTGATCAATCATTTAAGAGCTAAGGACCAAATTGAATATGTAAAAATGCATTGGAAGAAGAGATAATTGACACTTTCAACAAAATTTCAAGAGAAGACACACAGGCAATCATGAGAATCATCAACAATACCTCTATAGTGAAGTCAAATAGTTGTATTTAATCTTAATTTCAAATTTGAACCAATTCTAATTTTAATTTAAAATTAAAATTAAATCCAACCTAATCCTTTAACTAATATCTACAAACTTAATCTAGATAAACCCTAATTAAAATTTCAAATTAATTTTTGTTATGATAGAGATCAACTACAATCTTCATTATAGAAAAACAATTTGACAAATATGGCAATCTAATTTAAAATATAATAAAATTTAAAAATATTTTTTAAGTGTTTCTAGTGTCGTTCTTAACTTAAAATATTTATAATTACTCAAAAATATCTTAAATCTATAATTTTTTCAATTCACAAGTTTATTTTGAGTTAAAAAAACACGCCAAAAAAGGAAATATATATAAATTTTGTCATTTTAAAATAACAGGAGATATATTAAAATCAAACAATCTGGTCAAATGATAAGGAAAAAATGATATATTTATAGTAACAATCATCTTAAATTGAAATAAACTATTTTTTCTACTTGTCCATATAATCAAGTGCCAATCATATATTTGTTTTCTATAAATAAAAATCCTAATCATGTGTGTGTGCCAACCAAATTCTCACTTGGCCACCAGTGGTGAAAGGAAACACTGAAAAAACAGCCCGTGGTTCTAAAATAGTACTCCCGCATGTGGTTTTTACCAATACAAGCTGAGTCATTTTTGCCTCAATGTAACTACGAAATGACTAAAAGCCCCTCAAGCATCTTTTTTATCCTTATCCATCTTTCTATTAACAATGGTTGGTACTGGGCAGTCTAGTCATATTGCAATTCCCAATCACACGTTTAAAAGTTTCATTTCAATTTCAACTACCAACATACAGCTACAATTATTATCCAAATTCCAGAAATCGAATATTCAAAAAAGGTCACAATTTTTTTACAGACAACTCGCGAGTCGCCACAGACACAAAAACCCAAGAATTAAAAACCACAGAGAAGTGCAAAAAAAGTAAAAAAGATTGCACCTTTTGCTAATTCTTACGGTTGAATGCTTGTTACAACGCAAACCCATTTTCCGAAATCGTGTTTTGAAAACGTTTGTGTCTGTTTCTTCTTCAATTTCATCTCTTTGCTCACCCACAAGGTAAAGGGTATTGTCTAGTTCTTTTTGTTTTGATGAAGACATAAATGAAAAATCTTAAATTTTTTGCTTTGTTTTGTTTGCCTGCTTCTTGATTTGGATTCAGATCTCAATTGGGTTTTTGTTTTTGCACTTGTTTTGTTGATGCATTACTCACTGCGAAATTTTTTTATGCATTTTTCTTTTGACTAAGTTTGGATTCTCGTTTTTCTTTGTGATTTGCTTCGTATTTTATGTTCATTGCGTGCATGTTAGTTAGTATTCATTGCTTTCTTAATGAAGGTGTGTTATTTTGGATTATACATTTATAACCGACACAAGGTATTAACTTTATCAGTATCTCAAATGCAAGTCCTTGATTGGTCTATTAAAATTATTTTCTATTCTGTATTATATTAAATTAATGCAATATTCGGTTATTTTAGGTTAGTAAGGGTTGAGATCTTAAAATGACACATCTCTGTTCTTCTACCGTGTTTTACTTTATCCCAGATCTGGATAGAAAGTTGGTTAAATTAGTTAATGAAACTGGAGAAGTATTCGATGGGGATAGTACTTTATAAGTTTTTAGATTAAATATATAAGTAGGATATTGCCTTAGCTCTTAATTAATGATGGTTTGTTGGATTAATCAGTTATCTTCATCTTATCTAATCTTATATCTCATAACAAATTATTCAGTTACTGTTATTATTTTCAAATCACAGTTATCTAAAGATTGTGTTACATGATTATATATCTCCTAGTTACCTTAGGATTCTGTTATCTATCTTTACAATTTAAAAAGCATCTCTGCCAATGAAGGTTGGTTCAGTTGGTAAAAAGTTGTTTCACACTCACAAGGTCGTGGATTCAACTACCGTTGTCGATGTGAAGACCTCTTTGGTGGGTACCTCTGTCAGCGCCCTTTGAGCCTTGAGGCCTGCCTTGACCTTGATGAACTCATGGATCCCAACTCATCTAAACTTTATTGTATAAAAAAAATAACAGCATCTCTGTATGTCTCTATATATCCTCTAAATTGTGTAGTTTTTTCCTATTGAAGCAATTTTCTCATTATGCAGCTGCAGCGGTTGATGAACATTAGTTATGTTCAAATCCTGTGAGACATTCAATTGGCGTTAACTGTTAAGGAAGCTTTGGAGGTACTTCTAATCTTTAGAAGGAAATAATTATTAGTATATTCATTGTAGAATTATTGTGGGATATGATGGAGGTATGTGCTGAAAGTTCCCATTCCAATGGGAAACAAACTTTGAAGCATTCTAAATCTGCAGATGAAGTTAAAAGATCAAGTGAAAACACATGCAGATGTTCTCATTCCAAAGGGAAGCAAAATTTGAAGCAAACTTCCACTTTTGTTAATCATGGTTAGTCTTTCATTTTAATTTTCATGGTTTCGTAATCAACTGTTTTTTTTTCTTTCTTTAACTGTATTTATTCTGTTATTTTGCTCTAGTTTGTTACTCAAGAACAAATAAACTATCATAATTTCATCATATATAGCTTGATGCTAGTTATATTATTCATGCTAAGTACAAGGAGGATTTACAGTGATTGTATTCTTCCACAGAAAGAACATTAACTTGTGAAGGTCAACCCAAATAAGGCATTTTTGTATCTTGCATTTGCAAAGAAAAAAAATCTGTCACTTGTTATTTTTCCATATTTTTCAGTACCTTTAGTAATGAAGAATGTTACACATTTTAACATGTTTATGATAATTTTTTGTCTGTTGTTTAAAACCTAATACGAGTGAATATATATGCAGCTGCAATTGCTTGGCATGAGAATAGAAAAAAGTGGGTTGGCGATAAGTCTAAGCATCCACCAAAAACACCTAAGGAACCAATTATTAGGTATATCTCAATCTAGCTCCTTTTCTTTTTCATTTACAGCAGGCTCAATTCAATCATTGTTAACAGTCATGATGAAAGGTTTTTAGAAGTGTTTTTATCATCTGTTTTTAGATGAGGGAGAAAACAATAAAAAAGATGAGATAGTGGTTTAGAAGGGGTTTTTTCTTTCATATTTTTCTAGTTTCTTATAGATATTTACGCTTTTACAGCACAGAAATAAAGTTTCTTCAATCATGTCTAAGAAATAAAAATTACTTATGCTGACTTGCATCAACATTACATTACTCATCTAATCATGTTCTTTTTTTCTACTCATAACTCATTATTTACATACATGATTTGAAAACTCACTATCCCTCTCTTATCAGGAGCATAGATAAAATTATGTGTCACCTCTTTCTGTACTTTTGTTTGATTTCCTTTCAATTTATATGACAGTTTTGGGGATAATGCCTAGACCTGTGTTTTAGTACAATAGGGTCATAGATGAATCCTAGTATTCTGCACTTTCAATAGTTTTATGCATTTATTTGGCATAACTTCTTACGACAACTCTGACAATTTTATTTTTTAAATTTCAGCTGGTCAACATCATATGAAGATTTGCTTTCTACTAACGAACCTTTTGCCGATCGAATACCCTTGCCTGTAAGATTTTATTACCCTTGCCTAAATGAATATATGTAATGCATACCCTTGGATGAACAACTTAATTGAACACTTATCTATTTCTATAACAAAAGATAAAATAAAGTCAAATTGTTTTCATATAAGTTATAAACTATTTTCATAAGCTACCCTCGAAAGCTTATAGAAATAAGTTGAAGCCAACTTATGGACATGTCATAAAACATAAGTTCTCTCAAATAGTCTCACAAGTGTTTATGCTAAGTCAATCCAAAATGGCTCTACAATGTATATGTCACATGGATGGTAAAATGTAAACATATTGGAGTAGATGGGCAAAATCTGCAAATTGAAGCTTAAGAGAATGGAAAATCACTCTTTGATGCTCTTTAGAGTATATGCTTGTATAATCACTTTACTATTTTAAGTTATTGAAAATGGTGTTGTAGCTTTTGTGAATTAGGAAATAATATCAATTTGTAATTATATTTATCAGCTTTCATAGAAAAGGTTAGACAAATCAAGATTTGATTTGTTCCCCATAATTTTTAATTGTTAGATGTACATGCTGTAACTATTATTTATACTGAGAAACATCAAAGTAAAAGGCATGAAGCCATTCTACTTGACATGGTATCAGCTTGTTACAATCCTAAATTTCCTTAAGTTTAAGTTTTCAAATTTTTCGAAATCCCTTCCTGATTTCTTGCTCGTGGTCTCTTGGTCATGATTGTCATTGTTCGTAACTCGTTGGCTGTTGCTTGCGATTTCTCCTTGGTCTCAATTGAATTTCTACTTCAATTTGTGATTATGTGATTGAGTTTGTTCATCGTCAAATTGTTCACTTGCGTTTCTGATTCTGCTTCGATTTTTTGTTCGTGGTTGTATTTGTTCACCTGTGTTCTTGTTTGCAATTCTGAGTTTGTGCACGTGTTTGGTTCCAAGTTCTATTCACTTGTGCAAGTTGTGATTATGTTCCCGTGTTGCTGTCAGCAAGTCTACTTTGTTGTTGGCTACAACAATATTGTTTTTCGCGACTTTGGAAAAATAAAGATAATTTCCGTGATCGCTTCACGGGGAAGAACTATGCTACTTTGGGAATTTGAGCTCAAGATGTTTGTCAAAGGAAAAGAAGGATTATAGAGTCATCTGGATGAGATTTCTAAGGCACCAACGGAGAAAACTGCTTTAGATGCATGAGAAATCAAAGATGCTCAAATTATCTCTTGGATTCTCAATACTATTGATCCTCAAATGATCAATAATTTGCGCTCATTTTCAACTACTCAAGAAATGTGAAAGCGTATTTACAATCAGGACAATACGATCAAACATTTTCAGTTGGAACTAGAGATAGCCAATTGCAAATAAAGTAATTTGTCTGTTTAGTAATATTATTCTGGTTTTTCTAAATTTGTGGACATAACACTCTGCTATTATACATGTTGTTCCCAAGACTTCCCTTGCGGATGTCCAAGATGTCTATAATATCAATAAGAGGGATCAATTTCTCACGAAGCTTCGCCTGGAATTTGAGGTTGTCAGACATGCTTTGCTAAATAGGAGTCCTTTTCGTTCTTTGGATACATGTGCGGGTGAACTTCTCAGGGAGGAGCAACGCCTCCTTATTCAAGGAACCATGTCTCATGATGTTGTCATTTCCGAGCTTGTGATGGTTGCATGTGCTACTCAAGAGTAGAGACAAAAGTGACGCAAACAGTAGGGTCACCTCAGCTATTACTGTTACTACCTCACAATTTTCTCGCCCCCCTATCCACCCAGTTGGAAATAGCGAGTTTTTGCCTTCCGTGGGATTCGAGCCCGGTACCTGGGGAATAAGTACCGCCTCCACACAATCCCACTACCAATTGAGCCACAACCTGAGATGATTCAACAAATGATACTTTATGCACTTTCAACTTTGGGCATTCCGGGTAAGTCTCCCAACGTTTCTCATCCCTGGTTTATTGATTCTAGTGCATTGAATCACATGACGAGTTCATCTGAATACTTGCACAATTGACATTCTTATCATGGCAATCAAAAAATTCAAATTGTTGATGATAATACTCTCCCTATTACTAATGTTGGTGACATCAACTCTGATTTCCAGAATGTGCTTGTATCACTCGGCCTTGCTTCCACTTTATTGTTTGTTGGTCAATTGGTGGATAAAAATTGTAATGTTATTTTCTCTCGGTCTGATTGTCTTCTGCAGGAGGAGGTGTTGAGGAAGGTGATTGCAAAGACGTCTAAAGTGGGAAGATTGTTTCCACTCCAATTTATTTTCAATAATTTATCTCTTGCTTGCAATGATGTTTTGAATTTTTCTAAGGATTGACATAGAAAATTTCGTCAACCAAACTCTGTTGTTTTGACTCATTTATTTAAAAATCACTTGTTGGGAAACAAAAATGTTGTTTCAACTGTCTCTATTTCATGTTCTGTTTGCAAATTAGCTAAAAGTAAAACACTTCATTTTCCATCTCTAGTGCTCGTTGTGGTTCCACTTGTTTTGAGATGATTCATAGTGATGCGTGGGGTATGTCTCCTATAGCTTCTCGTGCTCACTACATTTATTGATGATTTGTTTTACTTGGATCTATTTTCTTCAATCTAACTCTGAAGTGTTTTCTATGTTTAAGAAATTTCTGACATATGTTGAAAATCAGTTTCAAGCACTAGTTAGATTTTTTCGCTCTGATTTTGGTGGTGAATATATGTCTTATGAGTTTTAGGAGTACTTTCAACAAAGATGAATTTTGTCTCAATGATCTTGTCCCATTACCCCTCAACAAAATGAGATGGCAGAACACAAGTATTGTCATTTGCTTGATGTGACACATACCCTACTTCTCCAAGCTTGAGTACCTTCCCGATTTTGGGTGGAGGCTCTATCCACAACTGTTTTCTTGATCAATTGCCTTCCTTCTACTTATTGATCTTGATTCTCCATTATTTCGTCTTTTTAAAACTCACCTTGATTATAGTGTTTTACATACTTTTTGATGAGTATGTTTTGATAACTTACCCTCGTTTGAAAGGTATAAGCTTGGAGCACAATCTATTTAATGCACATTTATGGGGTATAGTAACTCTCATTAGGGTTTTGTGTGTTATGATCTTTCTAACCATCACTCAGATTTCTAGGAAAATGACATTTTTTGATAATCAAATAATGTTTCATTGTATTTCTCATGGCATGAATGATATTGCTATTGTTCTTAACTTTTCTACCATGCCTCAATTTATAGAGCGTTTTAAACCAAGAAATGTATATGTTAGAAAACACAAACAACAAGTGCCCACCCTTCTTCCCGACATTGGTCTGCCACTTGATCTTGTAGTGGTTACACCGTGACGTTCTGGTAGAGCATCTCGAACACCAGATAGATATTCACCAAACAAATATAATTCCTCACATACTTCTGTGATTGCCTCTCTCTAGCATATTTATTCGTGCTTGTTACTCACAAGCTATTTAAGACGT
Source organism: Cicer arietinum (assembly GCF_000331145.2). Classification (NCBI taxonomy): domain Eukaryota; kingdom Viridiplantae; phylum Streptophyta; class Magnoliopsida; order Fabales; family Fabaceae; genus Cicer; species Cicer arietinum. The sequence continues at coordinate 9,652,318 of NC_021163.2, forward strand.
GTGCTGAATAAAAACAATGAATGAGGAACTTTAGGCTCTTCAAGAGAATTTCACATGGGATATTGTTTTTTGTCATCCTTATTACAAACCTATAAGTTGCAAATGGGTGTATTATGTGACATTGAATTCTGATAGGTCCCTCAACTGTCACAAGACTCGATTGGTTGCCTCTATAACTGCTTCTAATGAGTGGTCTTTTCATCAAATGGATGTGAAGAATACATTTCTTCATGGTGATTTGATTAAACATATTTATGACTCCTTCTCAAGGTTTATTTTCTTCATCTAATTGTGTGTGCAAGCTTCAAACGCTCTCTATATGGTTTGAAACAAGCGCTCAGAACATGACTTATAAATTTTATTCCACTCTACTAGGGTTCTTTTACTCATAGTCAGTATGACTTCTCTGCATTTATTCATCGCACATATACAAGCATTGTTCTAGTTCTTCTTTATGTTGATGATATGGTCATTACATAATCTGATTAGGCATCCTCCAAGAACTTAAACAACAATCACAAACCTTATTTCATATGACAGACCGTGGTAACTTGCACTATTTCCTTGGCCTTGAGGTTTATTCTACTTCCAAGAGTATATTTCTTCATTAGCATAAGTATGTAACATACCTTATTTTTATGGCAGACATTCAATCAACTATACTCCTCTTGAGGTTAGTGTTAAATATCACAGAGATGCGTGTGACCTATTTACATATCTTTTTATTGTATTGACAACTCGTGGTAGTCTTAATTATTTGACTATTATTTGTCGTGACATATCATTTGTTGTTTAGCAAGTAAGTAGTTCATGCACTCTCCTTGCCACCTCCACTTTCAGCGATTTGTCGCATAATTCGCTATTTGATAGGTACTTTTCAATGGGGTCTCATCTTTCTCATTGAAACAGTTTCTGAATTGATTACGTATAGCGATGCAGATTGGGTTGGGTGTCCTGACCCTCAGCGATTTGTTACCGGTTGGTGCATGTTTCTTAGTTCTTCGTTGATATCATGGAAAAGTAAGAAACAAACAAAGAGTCTCTAAATCATCTACTGAATTAGAGTATCTTTATGATGACAATACTAGTGCTATTCAAATTGTTGCAAATCCTGTTTTTCATGAGCGCGCCAAATATATTGAAGAATTTTTTCACTCTATTCGTGAGCCCTATGATATTCATATCCATCCATCAGATCAATATTCAATTTTAAGCTGCATGCATTCTTACTAATGTTGTTCCTCGCCTGCGCCATCATTTTTTAGTTAGCAAATTGATGCTCCTTGACCAACTGCATCAATTTGAAGGGGGGGTATGAATTAGGAAATAATATCAATTTTTAATTATATTTATTAGTTTCCCTTAATTTATAATTATTAGATGCAAGTGCTACAACTATTATTTATATTGAGAAATATCAAAGTAAAATACATCAAGCAGTTTGTTTTAACAGCTTTACCTGCTAGAATGCTTTCTACATATTTTTCTCATGCATTGATTCAAATTTGTGGGTGATGCAGGAGATGGTAGATTTTTTAGTTGATATTTGGCTTGATGAAGAAGGCACATTTGACTAAATTGTTGAACTAGTCAAACAGTAACTGAAACAAGAAATGTGTAAAGCCTTTTTAACCTTCAATGACCTCAATTAACCTCCTAGCACAGCATGATTTGATGGAATGATATTCTTCATGGTTAATTATTTTTCCACCATTTATCTAGTGCAAATTTCATTATTTAAAGTGAAAATATTTGTATCTATTTAATTATTTTGTATCTGCTGATCCATCAGGAAACATAAGTTCATATCCATGTATTAAATACATGTTATGATCAATACTTCTCAGTCCTTACACAATTAGAACACGTGCCTGGGTAAAGTTTAAATGCGTCTTCTTGTATGGTTTAAGTTGCATTTGATATCGATCCCTTCTTTTTACTATGAAAATGTCTTAACTATCATTGGCCATTTTTTTAATTGATCTAATTATCACAAGCCAATTAATTATCTCTTGTATTATAATTCCATAATTAATTAATATATATTCCATATTTACCTATGGTCTTCGTATGTTACTAAAAGTTTTGCATAAGACCCCAAAATATCTGCAGTTGTTAACTCCATTGTTGTTCCATCAATAAATTAACTATGTTTAAATCAAAATTGGTTGATTATTAATGTAATTCATTTAAAGTAATAGAATAGACCCAATTACAGAGAAAGTGGAAATTTTATTAATACTTAGGAATAAAAAACCCTAATAAATATGCAGGATCTGCCCATAGCCCTACCTTTGTGATTTAGCTGCCATAAAACTAACACTAAAAACTGAAGAAAAAATTATTGATTTAGTAAAAAAAAAAAAAACAAGATATTGGTAAAAAAAGAGTAACATAATGAAGATTGAATTTAGAAATAAGCACCCTTTATCATGAAATTGGATATCTAACTTTCTCTCTGAAAATGCTATTTTTGACGTTGTCTCAATTTCATTCAATTACTCCTTATTTTTTATAACAAATTTCCTTCAGTTATGAACATTTCTTTTGAGGGAGTCATCAACTTTTATAAGAGGAACTTATTCCTCAAAAAAAAAAAAAATAATAAAGAGGAATTTATTATTTATAGAAAAAAAAGCTCAATTCTTTTTTTATTGTGTGAAAGAAAAACCATCGTAATCAAAAAAGTGATAAGGATGTATTGGACAGTTACACGATTACTGCAAAATCAGAAAATGATCTGGGATAATTAACTAAAGATAATTAATTAAAGTGAAAAATAAGGAAAATATTTAATTATGTAAATTACTTTTAAGCCCCAGTGTCACGCAGAGAGTATGTGTGAGCCGGAACCTGAAACTAACAGTCCATGCTTCCTTCTGATGTTGCCACGTGTCATAAATAAACTTGGATCCTAAGCAAACAACAACACACTAATTTAACCACTTTCCCCACACTCTCTCTCTCTCATTCATTCTCCCTTTTTATTTGCACGCAAAGCAACGCAACTCGCAACGCAAACAATTCTCTCGGGAAATGTGGTACTTCACGATCACCACCACGACGTTGTGGTCCCCTCTTGTGCTTCTCCTCCTCCTGTGGTCCCCACCACCATCCTCCGCCTCTACCTTCAACCATGGCGAAACGGTCAAGAACCTTATAAGAAACCTCAACCTCTTCCCTCCTCACGATATCAACATCCTCGCCAATCCCAATGTGGTACCCACAGATAAGAATAACAAGATCGTCGAGAAGCCGCTTAGGTTCCCAAACTTCTCCGGCGAAGGCGAAGGAATCTCCCTCGATGACTTGGCTCACCGCGCTGGCTATTACCCTCTTCAACACTCTCATGCTGCAAAGTAGTAACGCATTTTTTCTCTTTTCATTTTATTTAATTATTTTTTTACAACCGTTTTTTTATTTTGATTATTTAACTGCATAAAATATTACGTTGTTTTGACTTTGTTTCATGTGATTGAATACCTATTTGATATTTTTGCAGTTTAAAGTAATAAACAAAAGAAATAAAGTATAATATAGATTATGTTCACCAATAGGCCCTGAGGTTTGTGAAAAATAGACAAAGAACAAAGAGACAATACTATAATCAATGTAAAAGAATAAATTTTATTAATATTGAAGGAAATTGATATGATACATATGCATATGCTACTTAAAATGAAAACCAACGAAACTGTATGTATGCAGTTTCCTTTTGCAATCCATAGAAACTATCTTTTCTAATAACTACCACAAAACACCACAAACATAAACTAAATCTTTTAATAAACTACCTCTTCTAATAGTAATAGTTACTAAATTAAAAATAACTACCGCCAAATACAATTTGAATACACATCAGGAGGCCTGAACACAATATTCAACAGAAATAATTTAATTTTCTCTATGTGTCGTTTAGTGGAATATGGATTTACAGAACAAACAGAATGTGTGTGTGTATATAATATAAAGTAATATAATATTTAGTAATAATTTGGTTTATTTCTCAGTTCGTGTTGAATGTGGCAGGATGTTTTACCTTTTCTTTGAATCTCGGATCAACAAGAAGGATCCTGTTGTGATATGGTTGACTGGAGGACCAGGCTGTAGCAGTGAATTGGCTGTGTTTTATGAAAATGGTCCTTTCAAAATTGCTAACAATATGTCCCTTGTTTGGAATGAATTTGGTTGGGACAAGGTATATATATATATATTCTCATGTCATTTCATTTGTTGTTTCTATGGTCTTGTTTTCTCGTGACCAGTATTTATGGGAAGACATAGTAACAAATTGGTCAATAACCTTGTATTGTAGGTATCTAACCTCCTGTATGTTGACCAACCAACTGGAACTGGCTTTAGTTACAGCACTGATACGCGTGATATTCGTCATGATGAAGACGGTGTCAGCAATGACCTCTATGATTTCTTACAGGTACTTGTGTTTTCTCTAAAACTAAATGTTACTTTAGTTATACAACAACATCACTACAGTGTTTCTTAATATTGATATACATGACTTATATTTATTGTTTCTAGAGTAGAAGTTGTATTTGAAACTTTTTTTTCTTTCGATATTCAAATGTTAGTATGTTATGTTTGTAGCCAATGTTTAAACCCTGGGACTCCTTTTCAAACTCCATTTCTAGGTCACTGTTCTTTGAAAATAAAAACTAAACATTTCTCAATTATTTCTATATTTGATGAGAATGCCTTGCTAAGCTTCACCTGTGATATCTTGAGTTAACATGTTTTCTCTTTTTCCCT
>NC_021163.2:9657460-9667282 GCF_000331145.2 Cicer arietinum
CCCTACAGGCCTTCTTTGCTGAACATCCTGAGTATGCTGAAAATGACTTTTTTATTACCGGGGAATCATATGCTGGACATTATATCCCGGCCTTTGCTGCTCGTGTTCACAAGGGAAACAAAGCTAAAGAAGGAATTCATATAAACTTGAAGGTTTGTTGTTTAGCGAACCATTTTATTTGAGATATATATTGAAGGATATGAAAGACTTGCTTAGCTTATTTGAAATGGTTGAACAGGGATTTGCCATTGGTAATGGGCTCACTGATCCTGCAATTCAGTATAAGGCTTACTCAGATTATGCACTTGACATGGGCATAATTAAGCAAGCTGATTATGATCGCATCAACAAAGTGATGCTTCCAGCCTGCGAATTGGCAATCAAACTATGTGGTAATTTACACGTGATGTTGTTTCATTTATCCTTTCAATGAATGTAACATTTCTTCTCATGTTTGTATTCTGCCTGGAAGCCAAGGTTGTTAATTGATATTGAATTGAACAAAGCCAATCGTAGTATTTATTTATTTATTTTAAATGAATGTTGAATTCGACCTCCAGTAGAGTTCCAAAATATACAATTTTAAACTTGAATATGATCTCAAGTTTCTTAAATGGATCAGTCATCAGCTTCAATTCATGCTCTGGTTTGCTATATTTTTTGAAGTAACTTGAAGTCTTAAACTTACTACAGTTATTTAAAATGCATAAATTACCTATGTATATATTATTTTCTGATGTGTCCTATCATATAAATATATATTTATCTTAATATTAAATGCTTATATCATAAACTATTTGAAATTGTTAGATTCTCGGTTGTTAAGAGGATAGGATGGGAAATATTAAAAATGACCACTCAAAATGGGTTGCCATTAACTGTATAATACTAAATTTTATGATCCTTATCTTTGTGCAAATTCAAGATCTAAGGACCGAAAATCTCTCACTCACTCTCATAGTTAACTAACTAGCTTCTCTTGTGTTTCTGCTTAATACTTGTTTTAATCCTTTCAGGCACTGATGGAAAAATCGCATGCACAACTTCATATTTTGTTTGTAATACTATATTCAATTCCATCATGTCACATGCTGGTGATATCAATGTGAGTAACTCAGTTGCTTCATATTCTGTCGGTAGTACTTTTTGTTAAATTTATACTGTGCCTATGAACCTCGTAGCTTAAATTGATGTGCGGGAACCAAACAATAACTAATAATTATTTCTGACACAAGCTAAAGCATGGTCAAATTGCAGGCTAAATAGAAATTTTGATACCATGTTGAAGAGTCACTCTTCCTAAAAAGCTTCTTGTTTTTTAGTGAGAAGTGAAGAAAGGATTTTGACTGTCCTGAACAAGTTGTTGTTATCTGTTACATTTTGCTTTGCTTCCCAGAATAACTTCTGTTGGAAAAAGTAATCATGGACACACCATACGAGGTTGAAGTAACCAGTTTATCAGGTTGTATGGAACATGGTTAAACATGTGAAACATTTTACTGCTATATAATGGTCTGATATGCATGCAGATAATTAGCCGTTTGCCTAACCAACTATGTGACTCTTCCTTTGACATTTTCTTTATTGGAGAATATTTTAAATGATAAATTTTATAGAAAATATCTAGAAAGCTTTTTAATCCGCTTCTTAGTTTGAATAAATTATAGCTGGGGCATTTGTGGAGATTGCAAAGTCTTCAAAAAAGATTATGGATGTAAGCGTATTTAAAATGAAAATTTTGACCATCAATTGTAAACTTGTGCTGCAGTACTACGACATCAGAAAGAAGTGTGAGGGGAGTCTTTGCTATGATTTTTCAAACATGGAGAAGTTCCTGAACCAAGGATCTGTTCGGGATGCACTAGGGGTTGGGGATATTGATTTTGTGTCTTGTAGCTCTACAGTTTATCAGGCTATGCTGGTGGATTGGATGAGGAATCTCGAAGTTGGTATTCCTGCACTTCTTGAGGATGGAATCAATATGCTTATTTATGCTGGGGAATATGATCTCATCTGCAACTGGCTTGGTATATATGGCCATAATTTAGATCTGTTTTGAAGTATAACATTTCATACTTAGGATCTTTAAGGTGTATTGATGAATTTTCCCGGTTGTATGAATTCAATAAATAGGTAATTCAAGATGGGTTCATGCCATGGAATGGTCTGGCCAGAATGAATTTGTTGCCTCATCTGAAGTTCCGTTCACAGTTGATGACTCAGAAGCTGGATTATTGAAGAATTATGGACCTTTAAGTTTCCTAAAGGTACACTCAGTGCTCTGAAAACTTTCTATAATGTTCATCTCGAATGAACGCCCCCAATCACAGTATATATGTTTGAGATTGTCATCCAAAATCAAATAGAAATATGTCCTTGCCGCGTAAGCAGTCAATCGATATTATCAAGAGATAGATTTAGAGCCAGTGTGGATAAACTTTTCATCAAGTACTTGCGGAAATACTATACAAGTTAAAAATAGTTTTTTCATCTCAACTTTTTCAGAAACTCTTCGTTGAGCTTTTTCATAACTACTTGTGTTTATAAGATCTTCATTTTATGTTAGGAATCATGCTGAACTTATTTCAATGAGAAGTTTCACTTAGAAGTAATCCAAACTGTGTCTATACATCATTTACCACTGAATTTCCCCATAACTTGGTTAATCTTGACTCAGTATGGTATTGTGTAACAAAAAACAGGTTCATGATGCGGGACACATGGTTCCAATGGACCAGCCCAAGGCTTCCTTAGAAATGCTGAAGAGGTGGACTCAAGGAACCCTTTCCAGGTCTGGAGATGATGCAGAAGTATTGGTTGCAGAGTTGTAATCTCTTATTGCAATTAGTTTACAACAACTTGATTCAATGAAAAAAAGAATTTAAAGCAGTGATGTTTTGTTCAACTAAAGTAAATTCATACTATCCAAATTGACATAGAATCAAGGCAATGCAAGAAAATATTTATGGTAGACTTTTATGTCTGTAATGTATATATGCTAGTTTGGTCAAATCTGAGGTGCAAGTTGCTTACGCCCAAACTTGCCCAAACTTATTCTAATGCTTCCCCTATGTTAGAAGATATAGTCTACAAACACCTCCCTTACTAGTTAAACATTTTGCATTCAGTTCTTATAATGTTTTGGTAATGACCAATCTATTGAAAAAAAGTATTTTAGGGACAACTTCTAGCAGGAAAAGATCCACATAAACTGAGGTAAAAAATTGAATAGTTTTTAACAACAAAAATATATTTATTACATGTTTTACTTACCGCACTACTGAATTTTAGATTATTAGGGGAATCATTCTCCAGGCAATTAAAAGGTTATGACAAAATTTTGAGGAATCTCTGTTTTTTAATGACAATAGGTTTCTAGTAATTTTACGTTTGTAGTAATTACTGATTGTGCTTAAATTATATCGACATCAATGCAATATAAAGTATAAACTGAAGAAGGATGAGAATACTTTTTTTCAATATAACTCACGCACACACATACGGGTTGCACGGGGTGGTTTTTTATTTTATACTACCACTAAAAACAAAATTAAATATCATATTACCACTATTTTCTAATCTACTTTTTAATTATGTACAAATATATTATTGTTTTGAAAATTTAATTTTTTTAAAGGTGAGAAGTTGGAAAGACTGGAATCGACTGAAATTGTGTCAAGTTGGCAGTGGAACAATTTATTTTTTTACTCTTATTTTTTTTTCACAATTTTTGTTATAAAAATTTAAGTTTAATTTTATTTTAAATGTAAATTTAAATTAAAATATTGTATAATAATATTAATTAAAATATTTATATTAATATTTTAATGTCAACATCTTTCATAATAATAAATATATATTTTATTATTCAATAGTTATTATTTTAATTAAATAATTAATCTAAATTTCACTAATTATTAATTTAAATAATTTTTATTTTAAATAATTAATTAATTTAAGTTTCAATAATTATTAATTTAAACAATTATTATTTTAATTAAATAAATAAATGCAATGTTGATTTTTCTATAATAATTACCTAATTAAATTTTACTTTTTATAATTATTAAAAAATTTAAATAAAATGGAGTCTATAAAAATAATAAAATTTAATTAAATATTATAATTAAAAATACAAATACAAAATGAACTATAATATTTTAATTAAATTTTATTATTTTTATAGACTCCATTTTATTTAAATTTTTTACTAATTATAAAAAGTAAAATTTAATCAAATAATTATTATAAAAAAATTAACATTGTATTTATTTAATTAAAATAATAATTAATTAAATTAATAATTAATGAAACTTAAGTTAATAATTTAATTAAAATAATAATTACTTAAATTAATAAAACTTAAATTAATTATTTAATTAAAATAATAATTATTAAATAATAAAATATATATTATTATAAAAAATGTTAAAAGAAAAAATAATATGTGACCTAACATTTATAAATTATAACTACCCACTATCTTTTGTATGTGTGCATGTCATTTAAAAATAATGCATATTGGTAAATCGGTTTGTATGTTTTTAAATGGATAGATATACAATTGTTCAAAGGAATTTTTTTTTTTTAAATGGATAGATATAGAACGCACTATTTATCTGTGTCCGCGTGTATTTAGGAGTGTCAATCATATGTATATAGAAGAAAACAGATATAAGAATTTTGTAAAGTTGCAGCGAAAGCCAATGATGTCGTTTGGCGTTGGATTGTCTATGAATTGCAACTGCTGCTTCAGAATGCCTCCTTCATCGTACCTTCTTTCCCATGTTTCTTCTGTTTCACCGTTTTCTTACTCTTGTTGTTGGAGCTCATTCAACTCCAATAACCTCAACTTGACTCGGAGAGCTTCCTCTGAAGGTTACTTAATTACTTATATTTTTCATTTTCATTCTCATCATTCTTAAATACCCTTTTGGGTACTCACTTCTTTTATTTAAAAGGATAATCATTTTTTTTTACCATTTTCTTGTATTTAGTATAAATAATTCTTCAATTTAACCAAATTTACCAAAATGATGTATTTTCAAGAGGAATATTATGGACACTTCAAATTGATGCAGGGCTTCCTAATGAGTTAGTTGAAGACTCAAAATTTGTTCCTATGAATGCTGAGGATGCTAGCTATGGTCCACCTGTAAGTCATGGTTAGTTAGTTTTTACTCAATTCAATGACAATAACCTGTTTAATTCTCTCTCATCAACAAATCATTTTCAACATAGATAAACACTTCTGCAAAATGTGTACTACAACATTTCCTATGGAGGATATTTTGTCCTCACTTTTTATGCATTTGACTTTCAAATTCCAATTTGAGTGACTTCTTTGTGAGGGAATGAATGAATGTTCACTCAATTTTTACCTGGTAGTTTCATTTATTTTGCAGGCCTTATTGTTGTTGGGATTTGAAGCCAATGAACATTTGAAGGTGATATCACCATGATCCATTCAATAGGATATGATAATACTTATAAAGAAATTATGTGGTAGTTTCATATGTCTTGAATGATTTTATCTTAATCAAAGCATTTACAAATGCTTTTTGCCGTGTCTTTTACTCATCTCTCTTGTGTGTTGTCAAATAGTACTACGTAACATGGCCTTTCAACATACATGAATTTCTAAGCCATTCTTTTCTCTAATTATTGTTTATGCTTTCAAGATGATGACCCAAATGATTGATAGAGCAACTCTTCTTGATATTTTTGCTGCTAAGGAAATTTCTGTATGTAAAATGCTACAATTACGGCATGAAAGTTACCTTATAATAGTATTATTGTTTGCTTAAAGTAAATTATAAAACTGATTAGGTAGCAGCTAACAATGATTATCCATTGATATTTTTCCCTAGATATATTAATATTCAATTATCTAGCCCCTGCATTATTTATATGTTTCCAAATGTATCATTCAATAGTAGTGTATCTGACCTTGTGCAGATTCAACAGTTTTTGAAAGAGTTAGAGGGTGAATTCCTAAAGGTATTTCTTATCCTTCATGTTCATATTTTATTGGCAAACAAGGATCAGTGAGTAAAATCCTGTTGATGGAGAAGAGAGATGAATTAATTATTTGATTGTTCCACTATAATAACTAAAGGTTGTTCCAATGCACAACAACTACTAAACAATGATGACTTTTTGACCAAGATGATGCAATAAGCTACTCTTAGTTCTCAACAGACCATTGCTTTGAGATTCTTAAAAACTTACCAAAATTTTTGATAGAGTAAATCACATATAGCACAATTAATATTGGTCACCACATAAGAAAAACAAGGAAAATGATTTTTTATATCTACCTATCTGTGACTGAAATTTGAATGTATCATGATATTCTTAGATATCCAAATAAATTGGCAAAAGAAAAAAGTAAATCTAACATGTTGCATGGTAGGTCATCTATTGTACCAAAGACATGCTTACATGTTCACTTTGGGAGGCAATGCATACAACACAACAGAGTGTGGAAGAAGTCAAGGTAGAATTTTCAGAACAGCTAGTGATGTACTATTTTCATCTAACTTCTGATCCTCTCCATTTGTTCATGAATTTGTACTAACAAAGAGATAATAATTTGTAGAAATGAATTTGTGTTAAGATTGAGCTTCTCAATTGTGAGTTTTGACACCTTTTCTTACACATTCATCATTTCTTTCCATGAATTGTTAAAGTAGATGACCATGTTTACTAATATCAAAGTTTTTGAGAATTATCACCTGTTTCAAGAGTGGTTATTAGCAAGAATGTGTTTAATATCTCTGCACATGTTCAGCATTTTGTGCCTTGCAGATAGACAAGTCGCTTCCTCGAATATGTTTCTTTTCGGGCTTGAACGGAGAGGAGATGATGATGTTCATAGACGCTTTCCCAGAAACTGGTAATGAAAATCTGTTATGTGCTGAAGTGTTAAACAAATTGATTTTATCAATTATGCCCTTAGGGTCTGTTCACAATGAAATCATAATTCATCATTCTTAACAACTGATAGTTAAAAAGAAACAGAAGTATTTTGTTTAGCTTTGCAGATTCAATGAGCGTTGATAATAGATCTACTGGTTTAGTTTTCACACATATTTACTGCAGTTTTTATTTTTATTTTTTTATGCAGGGCTAAAACCAGCTGCATTCGCGGCTCTTGTTCCAAACAGTGCTGATAAACCACTGTATGAGTTGATAGAAGAAATCACAGGAGACCATGAGATGTTGGTAAGTGTTTATTTCTTGAATCAATCAATGTTTACCGCTCTTTTTAAGCTTATAATCATGAGAGACTATCTTTTATTGCGTGCAGACTGGAGAACAGTTGTGAACTTGTGATAAGATAATTGGAGAAGCAAACAGATTTTATTGAGTCTATCAGTATTGAGTCTATGTACTTATATTTGAAATATGTATACAACTAAGTTGCAACTGCTATGTTATGTAAGTTGGCAATTGATTATTTGATCAGGATCTTATCTGTTTTGTTGTATCATTCAGAATTTGATTCACCAGAAAATGCATTGCCTACTGGAAAGTATAAATGGGTCTTATGTTACTCGAAATTTCCATAAATGAATAAATAAATTGAAGAGGTCATAAAAGGCAGGACTCAAAGGAACTTCTGTTGGTAAAGCAACGTTGAGTTTGTAGAGTAGGATTGCTGCTCCATCTCCACATAACATTCATGGGCAACGAGTTTTAAGTTATAACTAAGTAACCGATCAATGCCGGTGTTGAGATTTTTGGTTGTGTCATGGGTGAACTACAAAAATGAAATTTCTTGATCATTAAATGTCTTATCACCTATTTTTTCTTGTCAAAATATTAATAATATTATTTTTAAATCATTTGCAAATCTAAATTATCTATATTTTTTCAAGTAATTAATAAAACATTTTATTAAACATTTTATTACAATTTTTTCTTTTATTAAACTTACATCAATACTCATGTTTTCTTTTATTAATCTTTTTGTCAACGTATACTAAAGTTTGTTTTTATGATTACTTTAATTTGACCTTTATCATAGAAAATCATTATCTTTCATACTTCATGTGTTAAATATGACTTTTTGAGTCATATGTGTTATCTTATTATATGTATTATTATCTATTATTTGTCAAATAATTGAATATTTATAAGTAACTGCATCAAATTTTATAATGTTTAGTTATTTTTTGTCTTGACAAATTACAAAATTTGATTAATAAATGTTTGAAAATTAAATGAAGCACATCATCAATATTAACTTTTTCCTAAATTTCATTTCTTTTCATTTCTCATTTCGTTTTGTATAAGTACATGAAATTAATACCGTTTTTAATATTTATATTCATATAATAGAAGCAAAAACCTAATTAAAATATCATCTAATATTCAACTTAAATTATTACAAAAAAAAAAACCTAATTAAAATATTTTCCTCTAAAAAGTAAGTATCCTCTCGTGTACTAACTAATTTTTTTTTGTGAATTTTCTCTCAATAACTAAATTAGTTAACTCATTTTATCTAAATTCAGTAAATTGTTGAAGAAAAAACATACCGCAGGTTTGAAAATATAAAAAATTTAGAGTTTAAAGATGAATAAATTTTTAGGGTTTGGATCTAAAAAATAAAAATTTGCGATTTGAAGATGAAGATTGTTGAATTTTTATTAAAAAATTTGACGTTGACGATGAAAATTATTGAGTTTTTATTATTAAATTGGTTTATTGGTTAATTAATTAATTTTAAGATTTTTATTAAATAATTAAATGAATTAATAAAATGGATTTTAATTTTAAATATTAAATGTTGTTTAGTCAATAACGATTACACGGTCACCGTGTACCACTTTATGTAAAATAAGTCATGTCACCATTTTTTTACTAAAATAGATTCATAAAGGATTTTGTTAGAATTTGCAAAGGTGTAAATAAATAAATAAAAATTACAACGGCTAAAATCAAAATGAAAAATATTTGTAAAGACCAAACACATTTAAATCAATTTTTTTTCTATAAACAATAGTTGTATTTTACTAAAATATCCTCCAACAATTTACACAATTTGGAACTACTGATTCTAGAAAGAAAAAAAAAAGAGAGAAATGAAAACACATTTTTCTAAAGGTTTTCCCTTCTTTGAATTTCATTGACATGGCAGATTGAAAGAAAATTATAGCAACTTCTAATGTTCAAAGGTTTCTTCATGGTTAGCAAAGAAAAAGTTGGTGAAAGATGATAATTAAACAAGATGACAATATTGTCCTTTTTAAATGAGACTAAACTATATTGACAATATTGTCCTTTTTAAATGATGCAATTGTCATCATTAATTTTTTTTTTGTTTACTTTTAAATAACAGATTTGTACCGTAGTTAAAATTTTATTTATTTATTTTAATAGTCTTAGAAATAGTCTCTAATTTAAAAAAAAATGTTTTTATGTTTTCATTAAAGTTTATTGATAAAATAAGTATTTATAATTTGTTAATTTTCATAATTTATTTTAGTTTTCAATGAATTACTCTTATATTTTTACTTTTCTAATTATATATTAATATTTTCTATTTACATATAATTTTGAAAAAATATTTATTTTATTTCTCATTTTATTTATACTTAAGAATATTTATGTCATTTTATGTATACAATTCTTTCTTTTTACTCTTTCCTTTCGCTTTGTCTCAAACCAAACAGCTAAACAATGATTCGACTTTCTCTTTCCTCTATCTTTCTTTTACAGACCAATCAAAGGATTAGGGCTTGAAGAAACCCTGTTATTCTCTTCCATCCCCTGTTCTCGTTGCCGCTGCGTGTTCTCCCCCCCCCCCCCCCC
>NC_021163.2:9667318-9672640 GCF_000331145.2 Cicer arietinum
ATTGCGTTCTTCTCTTCTCCTTCTACTCGCGATCTCCGTTTCTCAAACAGTTTCAGTATTCAGAGTTTCAGCAGGTAAGATAACGATGTTTTTCCTCTTAGCCCGTAAATCAATCAGTTCAATTGAAATACGTGTTTTCCTTCCTCTTCCTTATTATATGTATGGATAGTGGATTGCTTTCATTTGTTAATTGAAACCTAATAATAGAATCTCTACATTATTAGGTGGATAGTGAATTTATTTAATCATTCTATTGCACACACAAAACAGATGGAACTGTAAGTCTGGAAGCATGATTGTAGTCTGTAGAGCTTCAAAAAATTAGGAATGCGATGCAATGCAATGTAATGGAAGTTATATCAATTAAGTTTGGGCTTACCTATGGCAACAAAAAATAAGTTTGAGCTTACCTAAGTTCTATTAGGCAAAATACTTCTAGCAATTAATTTGAGCTTACCTTTGAATTGGTTACTGACTTAGAGCTATGTAATTAATTTGGATATTTTTGTAGGAGTGCTACAATGGTTAAACATAAGAAAATTGATTCATTTTTCAAGAGGAAAACTTTAGTTCTGATTCAATTATCGATGATTTCGAGACATTTGAAAGAAAGATTGACAGAACTTTAACTTGATGTACATGTCTCCTTTTAAAATATTATATTTTTATTTTGTGGTGATGTTATGTTATTTTGAATCTTTGATGAAATTATAAATGACTTTTATTGAATTTCAATTATAATATTTGTTAGTACTTGACACTCCCCTCCATATTTTTGGCAAGATCCGCCATTGATCACATAACCATCGCTCAATGGCTTTGCGAGGGGTTTGGCAACTTCAGAAGCTCATTGTTAGCTACAGCGATTGGGGTGGAAGTAGCAGAGGTATTAGGTATAGTTTCAACAATCCCCTTATACGCATCAATTTTCCATTTCATCAATTTATGCTTTCGTCAATCATTTTCATTGTGTTTTTTTGAATAGATTTCGTTTGTCCAGTATTAGATTATGTTTCATCTTTATAAGTGTAAGCTTAACTTTTGTTATTTGAACTTGAATTTTTGTTCTTTGAACTTAATTTGTGTAAGATGATCTGTGTTGGTTGGACAAAAATATGAAAACACGAATGAGTTAAGTTTTGAGGATCGCATATTTGTTTTTTGTCGTATTGACACCAATGAAGTCATAGTCTTCGTTGTGACAACAAGGAGGACTATGAACTTCTACTTTTAGGGAATGTGTCCGTCATCGTTAGAGTTTGCCTAGCTTAATAACTGAACTTCATTTTGAATTTCAACCTATTCTCTTCAGACCGATAAAAAAAATTTTGAATTTCAAAATTAGTGCATTTTTCTTTGCTTTTACTAATATCGTATTATTTTTCCTTTTGCTTTATTGGCTGTTACAACCTTTTAACAATCAAGTTTGAGACAATGTTTAAATTTTCTTGGATATCGGTTTGTTCAAATTCCGCTATGCTTCAGAGCTAAAGTGCCTCAATAGCGGCGATTTGACACCACTTTGTACTAAATAGTGTATTGCAGAGCAATAACGATTTGTTAAAATTCAGCTATGCTACAACGTCGTAATAACGGCTATTTGACTACACTGATTTTCTTAAGTATTGATAACCACAATGTTCCTTCTGCTCGCCTTTTCATTGTGCCGAGAACTATATCCTTGAAACAATATGCTATGAATAAGCTTTTTTCATACTCTCTCTTGGTTTGAGCAGGGGATTCTTACATTAGTTTTAAATATTTGACAGGGCATTTATGGAGTCGCATATGCCAGCGTTTAAGGAGTCAAACCCTCAGTTAGAGGTGGTCACTGAAATGATTCGTGGTCAGCATCCACATCTAAAGGGTTTTTACAGTAAGATTCTTGGGCTCACTGGTAATTTTGTCACTACAAATTTTTTCTGTAATTGATCATTCTATTTTTGAAAACAGAGAACCAGAACCACCGAGTTGTATGTGTGAGGAATATGGATGCGGAAGAGGTACTTCTACATGCAACCAGGCTAAGGAATGCACTTGGAAGGAAAGTAATTAAACTGAGGACAAGACATGTAACCAAACACCCTAGTGTGCAAGGTACATGGACAACTGCTTTGAAATATTAGGATGAAAAAACCAGGTGTATGAGAATGTTGCGCTAGTAATGCTAAGCTTTTTTTCTGGTCAATTAATCGAATATTTGTGAACCGGTGAGCATTAGTTTTCATGTTGTCCGGTGAAATTGCCAGGATTAATAGTTCAGATGTCTTTTTCTTCGTTGGTTTTGTTTCATAGCTTAGCCTTTTAAGTTTAAGTGTCTATTTGATTAACTATCACCTGATTGTGGCTAAGAAACCAAGTTTGTTTACACCGTTATATATTGTTAGTTGGTTATAATATCTATCCGATTCATCAGAGATCTGAAAAAAAAAATCTTTGTATTTTATCTTGTGAGAGAACCATGTTATACTTTATTGCTTAACGAAATATTGTTCATAGTTTCTATATAATGGAATGAACATCAATCAACCAAAAGGTAGTTCAATAAAAAACAAAAAGGTAAAAACTCTAATTAATCATAACAACGAAAACATTATTGTAGTATTTAATTATCACAACAAATATAGTAAAACATTATTAAACTATTTTTGTATATCCAAATACCTTCTTCACAGTATAAGGCCCTCTCAGTTGTATGAGCTACATCAAACCACACATAACAGAGTTACTACATAGCTCAAAATCTCCTCCTCCAAAACCAGAAGCTCTATATGCTTCACTTCCACAATATGCCGTATTTTCTTCCTTAAATTCTATACATTGTGTGGACAACAATATATCATAATAAACACAAACTACAAATTATTAAACTAAAGCCAAATATTAGCTATGGCCTATCATATTTGAAAGGCTTGTTTATTGTCTAAAAGTGCATTATATTAATCGTATACTGACTTCTTGAATCCTGGTAACGTGCTTTCCAGCTTCTTCATGCTACAGATAAAGCAAGCCCTACATTTTGAAATGCAATTTTTCTGCCTTCTAGAATGTAAACCTTCTGCAATCGAATTGTAAAGAACGAGTTCAATAGAAGTGAGAAAATGGGAAACATATGATTGCAGTTGAACACGCACACACATTTTTAGTTTGAATATTAAAATAATAACCTGCAGTGTATTGGTCAAAGTGTTGATATCTTGGCAACTATGTTTGGTATGGCTGAGGTAGAAGATTAAGCTCATATTAAGCTTCATCTAGCCAAAATCACCAAACATGTTAAGCTTGTTTTTTAATCATACAGTGTATTGGTTAATGTAGTACAAATATGTGGTTAATTATATTTAGTGTATCATTAATGAATACAACAAAGCGTTACACCTCATTAATTATCTACTAAACATGATTAATCATGATTTCGAACGTCATTACCCAGCTTTGCAGATGTTCAAATAAACTTAGATATTAATTATATCATCTAAATTATGTTCAAATAAACATGATTTTGAGGTTTTTAAATATACATGATATGATTAAGCACAATTCATGTTGAATTATTCACATAAAAATTGTGGTTAATGACTTTCAAAATCGAGGTTAATTGTGTTATGTACATAGTTAATGAATTGCGACACTTTTTATATGTATGTGAACTATAGGTCTATAGCAACCATATAATTAAATTGTTATCAAGTTTTGTTATCCTATTTCCTCATAAGGTTTGCCTCCACAATAAGATGTGTACTCTTTTGAAGTGTAAATGTCAATTATTTTAGTCTTTGAAATATATGAATAGACAATTGTTTCTAAATTTGTAAGATGACAATCAATTTAATCATAATGTTATACAACATGAATTGATACGTTAAGTGTTTATGTGATACTCCACATATACAATCATATCTATAAGACGTCATTGAACTGAAATTCAAAGATTAATTTCTTTTTGGGTGTTCTACTTTGTCAAAACTAAATCCCCAATCTTCTTACTCATCCCAAATGGTTGCAACATGAATTGGGTGGTAAATTGACAATTTTGGCTAGATGAAGCGCTTGCGAATTGGTAAATTACAAAAGGGATTTGATTAGAATAAGGAAGAATGTTAGACATTTTGTTTTGTACGAGGAAAAAGAAGTCCAATAACTTTGATCCTTCAATTTTTTTCCTATGATTTGTCACACATGCGACTGCATAGGTGGAGTGCCACATAAAACTTAACATGCTAACTCATGTAGTGTAACCGTCGGACTTATTTGTAAATTGGAATGACATGTTAAAATGTTAGTTTACATGCTGCAAATGGAAAGCCACCTTTGAAAGCTTGGCATTCAAACTGAAATAAACTAAAGTCTATACTAAAAAATCCACATGAAAGTCGAGGGAAAGCGTGAAGTTTAATTTGGCAGATTCTTATCTTGTGTTATTGCAGGAAGAAGCATAATTGAAAGGCAAGTATGACTATAAAAAACCTTTTGAATATTTGACTGTCATTCGAAATTGTAACGAGCCTTTGATATGAATTCTTCAAAGATTAATTCATACTAATAAAAAATAACACCCATTTTCTCATTCAAATCATACATGTAGCTTCTACAATTGCACCTACTTCCTCATTCATCTCACATTAATTCATCTCATTCTATAATATATTTCCTGATTTTTATTTAAGTTTAATTCTGTTACATGATTAATGGTTCTTCAACTCAAAATGGCCAAATAAACTAATATAAGAGATTTCTGGAAGGACATTATGCTGAAATTACGTTTCAAGAGGAATACTATTCAGGATGAGAAATAACTAGCTTATTTTAATTTCCTAATATTAAAACGATCATCAGAACTTATTAATAAGTAAACAAATATTCTGAAACAAAACGAGACGAAACAAATCCTAATTGAAGGACATTAAACACTATGTCCTAAAATCTTTTGCATATTTAAAAGTGATATTCCAAATGTCAAAATTTTCTGAAAAATAAATGTACAACCCATGTATGTAAACTTAGTCAGAACTATGAAATGGTTGTGATTGGATTGAATGGACGGATCTACACAATTCCTGTCTCAAAAATACAGCACCACTACAATATACAAAGGCCAGGTGGACATAAGATGAGGTGAAATAATTGCGTGGTCATAAACTGGACTACTGCAACTAATCCTCTGGTTCTCTGCCACATCAGAAGCTTCATATTTTTAAGGATAATAATGGCTCTCTATGGACTACTATACATTTCATCTATATATCCTCTCGCATTAAAAATTACGCATGCCACAGCATCAATGGCAAAGATGTCCTCAAAATCTAGGAAAAGTAAGGAATT
>NC_021163.2:9673466-9684414 GCF_000331145.2 Cicer arietinum
TCCCTACAGAGGTTCAAGGGATCCACTTTTCAGTCTTTCCATCCGTGCTTGAAGTCCTGACAAAGCTTTCTCATCCATGGGAAGTACCCCACCTTGCAAAGCATTCTCAGCACCGACATGTTCCGGTGCAAGAGGAATATGACTATGAGGAAATCCATGGTTCAAGTTGTCATTAACATTTGTCAATGGCCTAGTGCCAGATTCTGTACTTCCGGCAGCAGCTGCTAATTGCATGCTCTTCATCCTCTCTCTGATTGCATCCAATGTCCCACTTGTTACTGCAGTTCATAAGTAACCTCTCTAAGTCAATATCTTTTCTTTTAAACTGACAATTGAAATAGTAAATAAAAATTACCATACCTCCTGTCATAAATTTATCATTTCTTTGGTCGCCAAAGTTGTAGTCGGAACTTAGCACTCTCGATGTAAGGGCATTCGCAGCCCTGTTCTCCTCACTATATGATGGAGGTAAATTGAAATTTGTTGGTTCGGATTTCACATTCATTTTGGCATCACTTAATGGATTTGTATTTACAGGAGAGAGGGGTGCAAAATCTGGGGAAGATATATTTAAAGATGCTGGTGGAGGAGTAGGCATCGGCATACTTGACGGAGTTCTTCCAGCTGCAGCATTCTTCGCCATCTGCCAAAATGTTAAATCAATTGCCATTGTCAAAAACATTACTCACAATCAAATGTACGTAGAAATACATAAGTAATTTACTAAACCTGTGCAAGACCATCTCTGATGTAAGTGCGAAATGCCTCGCTAGCATTTGTAAGTTGATCAAATATGTCAACCTAAGATAAACCAAGAACCTTAATCAAATATAAGCGAAATAAAAGGATACAAGCCAGTGTTCATGTGAAAAGTAACATTAAACTTGAACAGAGCAAAAGTTTATTAACCATTCTAGCTTAACTGAAAAATAACATGAAACTTGAATACAATTTTGATACCTGTGGGTACAGCTGAGTAATCCGATAAAGTTCATATAGACCAATTGTGCAAGTTTGCTTCTCGCCAATCTTCTTAAAAATTGCAGCCAACTCTTGCTGCAAATGTTCAAGAATAGAAACAAAGAAAACAATGAAAGTTAATTGAAGTTGCGGTAATAAATGAAATAACTCATACAAGGACAAAAAACACAGTAAAATCTGAAATTAAATTGAAATATGCAAGACTATTATTACCTGGAAAGCACGAAACATTGTGCCAATATAACATAAAAATAATAAGTCAGACTTAATATTTATTTACTAAATTTCCAAATTCAATAGTATAAAAGTTTGAAAAATTAATTGTAAAAACAAAAGATTAAAATTCATGTCCAGTGTCCATACAATGCTTAGACACAAATAAGTAGGTGCCAAATTGACATGGCTATTATTTTGAAGTCCTTGTAATATTTCATCTATGTCGTATTAGTCCTTGTAACATATGACATTGAATTTAGCCCCAAAAATATCACACCAATTTTATTTCGAAGGACTAATTCAAGATGAATTTAATCCTGCATGGACTAAAACTAAACAATGAGGATTAAAAGCAAATTTTCATATTTTAGGGGAAAAAATAAACAAAAAATTGTAGTACCTTAAAGGTTATCTAAGCCTTTTAATATTTGTTTCTTTAAATTTAAATTAATTTGTAGTCAAAAACTCAAAATTGTAAGTTGCACAAAACAGATATATAACGCATAATGATACCTCGATTGTGCAGGTTTTTAAGAGCTTATATACATTAAAACCTCGTCAAACCTAATCCACACCTTAAGGCATCATAAAACTGTCCATCATATTCATGTATAAGTTAAGTTTATACAATTGAAAAATTTGTGATGTATATACATTGTATAATAAATATAAAATGCGATGCCAAATGTGGTATGCCATCAGAGCACCAACTGTAATACCCAAAATGTAAAGATATATAATGCATAATGATACCTTCAGCTGGGCATCAGCAGACTGTGTTCCAGCTGTTGAATTATTGGTTGCTGAATCGCCCCAATGGTTCGGTCCCCCGGGTCCAGATGCCGTCAACATTCTTGCAGCAGCTAGAGTCTGAAGATCAAGGGATAGAATATAATATATAATGTGTGTATTACAAACTATAAAGTTTAAACATATCAGCCCAAAAAATTAATGCCTACCTCAAGATTAAGTTCAATGTAAGCAAGGATGATAGGTTGAGGTTTCGTGTCTATTGGAACCATGGAAAGATGACCCTTTATTGCTGCACCACGAAGCTTAACAAGCTCATGCAGAACAGTTTTAACCATTCGCAAGGGTTTGTCATCAGCACCGGCCCTATTAAATTGAAGTATTAAAATTGATTTTAGTCAAATAGAAAATCAAATAGAAGTAACTCAATCCAACAATATATACATATACCTTCTCCTAATTTCCTCCATTCCCAAATCTTGCAAGTATAGATGGATACTTTGAAGTATGCGATCAAGATCAACATCGTAGATGGTGCTCTGAAGAACCTGAAACAAATCAAAATGTATGTGATATGTGAAAAAATACTCACAACAAAACTTACAAGATCAAAATAACTCTTTCATTTGAATTTCAACTTTAAGCCTTTAAGGCTTAAACTTGTTTGTTTCCTTGACTTCTATTGGTATTTACCTGTCATCAATACTTATGAACATTCCATGCTTAAGACCTAGTAGTTATCACTTTTAATGCAAATTATGAACATTCCATGATTTTTTAGTTATGTTCAATTTTTCAGCATTTAAGCTTCTAGAATTAATTATTTAATTTGTATAAAATATTTGGAAACAGCAGCCATCTTGTTATGCGCTGTGCCGATTTTGGGTCTTCTGATATTTAGAATTGACAACTATGGATGGATTAATTTGTTTACCACCCATCATAATGGTAAGTGGATTAGAATCTTATAGTTTAGGGATGGGTTTCTGTATTTTTGGAGAATTTATGGTAAAATATGTCATTGAAAAGGTTATCAGAATTTAAAAGCCTAGTACTAAGTGAATCCTAGATCTCAGAAAAGCTGCAAAGATAGTGGACCAAACACAATAAATTAACATTGTGGATGTCACAAATAAAATAGATGCTCAAATATAAAATTTGTCATCAATACTTTGAGGTTGGAAACAAATCAGAGATGAAACTAAAAGATATACAACATGGGAATATCTCATTGAGGCTAGGACTCGTGAGGGATGATACTTATATACCTCAACCAAAGCAATCAGACTAGAACTAGCTAAATGTACCATATTACCACAAGTAATAAACAGAAGATGGAGAGGATGAACGTCAAAGGAAAAAAGAAAGAACAAGGAATGATGCGACTATATGATAGAAAACACTATAAGAGAACAATTTGCCGCAATAATTGTAAATGGATCATTCAACCCTTTAGATGCCGAGTATACCAAAGAAATATGACCGAAAGCTACCTAGAGGGACAATTAGATAGTGAATATCCAAATGAAACAACTTTGATCCAATGTCTTCGGCTATTTCATCCCCAATAATCTCTAAATAAAATCCAAATAAAGAGCTTATTTGATCCTTAAGATTATGCCCTTCAATATTTTTTCTACTGGGTGTGTAAGTTACCTTTGTAAGCTTGATCAGGCATTTCACAACCAGATCAGAAAACTTCTGATTTCTGGTGGCAAATGACTCATTTGGAGCTGGTGACGGCCACCTTGATGGATCTAGCGGACGTAAAAGATTAATTAGGACAACAAATGATGAAGTCCGATCTGCATTATCCTGTATTGATGATCGCCAGTTAGTAAACTAACTTGTACTTGTGTTTTACAGCATAAAAACACATTATCATTACTACAACCACCATATCACTTCAGAAGAAAAGGGAAAAAAATAAAAATAAAGGAATTAAAAAACAAGTATCTTACCAGTATCTTAAGCATCAATACATTCAATGCTTTCAACAACTGGCTTCCATCATCCATACGAGGAACATTATCATCCAAGAGCCACAGAAGAAGCTCGGTAATGAGACTGTCAAGAGTGCTCTCTTTCACAGCATATGCTAATCTTTTATTTTGAAAAGTCTGTAAAGGGCAAAGGATTAATAATTAGAAACAAATATTAAATAAAAGACACAACAATATCAATATACCCCAAGGTAAAACAAAACATAAATTTACCTGCATCAGAGTGTTGAGCACATATTTACAGGACCGTGATGATGCCCCACTCAAACTGAAGTCAAAAGTTTTTGCAACCTATTCGAAATAATGAAAGAAACATTAATACTTGAAGGTTCCTCTACAAACAAGGGAAGTTCCTTCAGGACCATGATAAAACATATTTACAGGACCATGATAAAACATATTTACAGGACCGTGATAAAACTATCTTGCCTTATTTGCAAGGCATGAAACTAGCCTATCTGCATCTTTCACGAGTTCATCCATAGCATTGCCTTCTGGATCACTAGTGGCCTGAGCCAACTCATGGCAAACAACTTTCATTCCTTCAACGGACTGCACCATATAATTATTTTAAAAACAGATGTAAAAAGGCAACTTTTCAAAAGGAAAAGAGAATAGATAAAAACTCCAAAGATATATCTATATTTATCAACAGATATGTCCATTTTCAACATATCTGACTGATGCAAGAATTATTGTTCCACGAATAATGATAATGATGATATTCATAATAATAACAGCAGACCATGCTATGTCATCCACCTGCTCAGGGGAACCGAAAGAAATAATTTCAAGTGCTTCATTCCAATCAGTGGGGCCACTGGCAACAGCCACTGGACGAGGCATCAATTGTCTCTCAATGTTACTATCAGGTTGACCATAATTTCTCCTGACATCAATAAGAAAGATGATTAAGATTAGTAGGAGCGATGTAATTTTTTTTGGTGGGGGGGTTATTTAGGGGTAAATAAAAAAATTCTAACAACAATATTCTCATACCTCACTAATGGACCAGCAAGAGATCTAGTCATTTCTCCACTTTGCTCTGCAACATCAGACCTGGTAATTGAAGCAAGAACATCTTAATATTAAAATTAAACATGTTTAACATGTTTAACATAGAAACAGATTAACTCTTCTTTCCCCTTTCTTCCCCATTCCACCTTCTTCCTCACACACAAAAAAAAAAACTAAACCATAGAATTTCACAAGTTTAAATCTGCACTGGGATGGCTTCCTTCCACACCAATGATATGGCTACGTAGGGCCACTTTGTAACCGCAATTTAAAATAACCGCAAAATATTTAAAACTCGCTTACACTGACATGGCATGTCCTTTTTCTCCAAAATTTTACGTGTGCAATTAATTTGTTGCAAGGAACTCTTGATTTTGAGCATTTTTTCAGACCCCTCTTTGCAGGAAAGTACATGGACTTGTCCTTATCAATTTAAGTTATATGGTGTATATTTTTTCTATTTCCCTAAAAAAGAATGATGATGCCAGAGGTAGAAGAATTCAAGTACTCAATCTGATGGTGTGGGTTGGAAGAGAGGAGGGCAAGAAGCATAACAGCAGTGATGGATATAATGTTGACCCTCACCTAATTTCATATGATTCTCATCCCTCAATCATGTAACCCTAAAGGAAAAATGGGGAAGAAAATGTACAAATGAGGCATGTAACCTCAATTAGGCCCTAGGTTATGCGAGAACAAAATATAGCAAATATATAAACGAAAAATCAAGGTTAAAAAAATCCAGTTGTACTTTTATTTCTGTTTGCATTTTATATTTGATCATAATCAGGGTATCAAAGCTTTGAAAATATATAATATAATCCATTAAGTAACTAAACAACATAACATGAAAAGACTTACCCGTTTTCCCTGACAGAACGCCGTAAAATGGCCCTTGCTTCCCCTGGCTTTCCTTCCTTTTTCTTTTCCATCTCCCGGACCTGTCGCATTATGCCGCTTGATCAGTAATGCAGCATATCAAAAAAGGAGGAAATTGAAAAAGGTGAGAACTGACCTTCCACTTAAATCTATCATCTAACATGCTTTTTTGAGCATCTGTTAATTTACCAACAAATCTCCATATGTCTTCCCCTGTACAACAGATCATGGAAGGAAAAAAACTCAGCAAAGCCATAAAGTATTATGATCAGAATTAAACAAAATTAATCACATCATCCATAAATAAGGATATAAATGAATGTGTTGTGTAGTTTAAACATTTAAGAGGAAACACAGTAGCCTAAGTCAACTAAATGATACAGATAAACTTCCTTCAAAATAAATTATCCTTTCAACCAGAGTAAAAATAGTCAGCAGCAGGCACAAAAAAATTAAAAGTTTTTGAAATTTAAATAGATGGATTTCTGCAGGGTATACCATACCTAGAATCTTATAACCAGTGGCTAATGCATTTAATGCAGCTTTCCTAATATCCCCATCCCGTTCGGCTGTTAAACTTGCAACAATTTGCAATGACTTCAGCTGCCCATTAATCTGTGAACGTAATGTAAGGAATAAATGTCTAAAGAAAATACTGTAAAGAATAATTCACAAAAAGCATTGGCAAATAATACCTCAGCCCCATGATGATCAAGGATAAATCCTACAAGATCAGCACATTCAATTCGAGTTCGGTTGTTCTTAGAGCGCAACCCCTCCAATATATAAGGAAAACATTTGGATGCAGAATATACAACAACAAATTGTTTAGTCAGCTCCCGCATTTTTTCCCGTACTTTCTCAATGTTATGCCCTAACTGCAACATTTACAAAATATGAAACAAACTTTTACTTCCATTCATAGGTGACTTAAATTATTCAGTTTTGTAGGACCCAAGAATTAAAATTCCTCCTCACACCTATATACTCGAATAAAAATAACTAAACTTGGATAAAAATAAAGATTTGCTGAAATATTGATATCTACTGGTGATACCAACGATCAAATTTGGTTATACAAACCTTCTCTACCAGGCAAGGAAGAAATATTGCCACTTCGGACTCTGTCAAAGAGTACCCATCATCCTTCAAAATGTCAAGTAACTCAGGAAGAAATTCTAGCACCTGAGCAATTAAAATTGCATAAACGTTAAACTTAGAACCAATATAACATATTTCATGAAAAATGAAGTAAAAACTAAACTGTACCTTTAATAGACATGTTGTGTTTGATTTGCAGAACTGCAACACAAACCACCTCAAAAGAATGTCCAAAATTTCTATAACTTCCTTAGCAATGGATGGAAGTGCCTGTGATGTGCAATAGAAGATTGTATAGTTAATTAGTAGTACACTCAACACTTGAAAAGCACGCAACTTATTAAGAATATGAAAAGTGCACCACCTTCTGCAGCATTTCAAGTCCATCAACTTGCTTCTTAAAATCTGCACTTAAGAGTCTCCTATGTAAATCCTCTCTGAAATACCTCAGCATATCATTCTGCACATTGCAAACATTGATTAAATTAAAAAATTATAGGAAATTTGAATTATGCATGATTATTCTTAATGCCTTAAAAAATAGGTCAACCTCAAGATCCTGAATTTGCTCAATTCGTGGGTCCTCAAACTTAAACCTTCGAACAACCAATCTCTCTCTATCTTCCTGCATGCAAGAACATTGGAAGTTCGACAATCAACCATATATCTTTTGAAGATTTTAAGCAATGTTTGGTAAACCTACTTCAGCCAACAATACCTTATTTGAATCCTTGATATTTAGCAAGGCCTGAGTTTGGACTGCTATATCTTGAACAGATATTGGTTCAGCCTTGGTGCCTTTTGTTGGCCCAGCCCTCTTGATGATGACATGTATAGTTAGAAATCCAAACGAACAAAAAGAATAATTAACAGAAGAGTGAAACAAAATGCAACATACCGAAGATACAGATCTATTTCCATGTTTTGAAACACCATTTGCAGTTGATTTCCCAACCTTTGTAACATTTTTCGATGTTACTCCCACTGGAGCTGATCTGGCTGACTCTAAGGACATACAATGGAGGGTAAGAAAGAGAAAGAATAGTTAACATCATAAGCATCAACCATGGGTAGAAAACCAGAGTAAAAATAAGCTGTAACCAAAAAACACACCTTGAAAAGCTCCATATGGTTTTAGCTTCTCAAGAACAAGTGCAAGTGCTGGTGCCTGAATGTCTTTAACTATCTTTTCAATCTATATAAACAAGTAACTTCGTAATGCTTGGTATCACATGGAGGAAACAAGAAATAAAAAGCCAGCATTTAATGAAACATACCATTTCGTGCCCACTAACTCTCAGTATCTCATTAATGCAAGTCTCTGCCGCCTTTCGAACATCAGAGGATTTATCCTACAAAGGAGCCATCACAAATTTCAATCCAAGAAAATTACGCATGAGAACTGATTTGATAATGACAGACAAGTGAGGACAGGAGTGAGTGACCGGAACCTACTGTCATTGCAGAAGAGGCTGGCTTAAGAAGTTGTGCAGCTTCAGCAAAACTACTTAGCCCAGAGAGTTGCTTAGATAGCCAATCAAAAAGATCTTTACGCCCTTCCGCACCAAGTTTGGAATCAACCAAAGCAATTGCAATATATGTAACCTACATTAACAACATATTCAGGACAGAGACAAAAGGACACAAAAGAGTAACAGAATACAAAATCAGGACAGACCATTTTGTCAAGATGAACAGCAGCTAGCCAAGAGTCTAATGTATTCAGTACGCATTCTCTCATGTGCTTCTTATTGTCACCAAGACATTTCAATATATCAGACAGAATACCCTGTCATTAACCATTTCAGGAAAGTTAAACTTTTGAAAAAGGAAATGCAACATTAACAACTGGATAAGACAATACAAGAGAATCCACTAACTTTGCTTGACTTCTCTACAGCTACACCCATTGCAGACGCAACATTACTAATTGTTGTCAAGGTAGCCATGACTATATTTTTGTTACTATCAAAGAGCCGTCCCCTAAGAGCGCCAAATAACTCACCTGGTAATACAATCATCACTTAGCAACAGTTCCAAAGATTGATAAATTTTATAATGAACAGGAAAAAACTTGAAGAATTAATAAAACAAAGGATGCATCTTGTCCATCAAGAACAGGAAATTGATGGGAGGGGTAAAGACAAACAAAATACTAATGTTAATAAGGTACCAGTTCCAGTTGCTTGAACGCGCTTATTAGCCTCTTCCAGTATTTTGTTTACAGCATCAACAGACTCCATACGAACCTATATAAAGCAAAAACACAGCACAAAATGTGAAAATGAATCCGATGCCCTAAAAATGCAAAATGAATGGTGATCTAATACACGACTTTTTCAACCAAACCTTCCAATCAGAGCTTTCAAAACTCTTCAGGAGCGCTGGGGTAATCTTTCCACTAATATCTTCACGGGGTAAGCTATCCAACCCACCAGCCGCCACAGCTGAAGATGAATCTGATGCCCTGACAGTTTTCTTGGGTACTGCAGATGCTCCCTGAAGCAAAATAAATAAATAAAATTAGAGCATTAGAAATCATGACACTACATAGAAGCTACATCACCTAACACAACATACCTCAAATGGATTCTTCTCATATTCTGTGTCAAGAGCACTGAGCAGTGCAGGCTTAACGTCAGTAAGAAACCCCTTTATGTCTACAAGGGAAAAATCATAAGGCCTAACCCACAGAAATAGTGAGATGGAAATTTGAAAGTTAACGCAAAGTCACCTGGACCAACAAATCTATGCAGAACACCCAAGAGTTTAATTGAAGCATTTCTAGTAGCAGCTGCACTTGACTGCAGCCCTATTTCTTTAAGAAAATCAATTAAATCCTGCAAAGTAGAAGTCGCATCAAAGCTTAAAAACTATTGCAACACCAAAAAAATAAACTGTATTTTAAAATTGTCAAAAATCTGTTTCTGTTTTACTATTAAAAACATCCCTCGAGTATAGATATTTGG
Source organism: Cicer arietinum (assembly GCF_000331145.2). Lineage (NCBI taxonomy): Eukaryota > Viridiplantae > Streptophyta > Magnoliopsida > Fabales > Fabaceae > Cicer > Cicer arietinum. Next base: position 9,683,383 of record NC_021163.2, read on the forward strand.
GTTGTATAGGAGTAAAAGATATTTGTATTGTCAAAGTATCAATAAAATATATTTTTACTTGAGAAAAATACATGCTATCACAAATAGCATACCTTAAGCTTTAAATGTGATACACCAAAATCCTCCACAGCAGAAACCATCCACAAAATTCCCTCACTAAGAACCTTAGGATTCTTATGCTCCTTCATGATCTTGTAGACCTATAAAAATAACAGTTTTCAAAATATTATTTGTTTAAACATAAAAACAAGCAAAAAAGTTACAATGACACCGTCCAAAAGATTCAGTATATAGAAAATAGCAATCTTATTTCTTACTCCAGTAAACTGTCACATTTCAACTTCCAACAAAAAAGAAACAATTTATACAACTAAAAATAATAAATTATGCACTTCTACGAAAAAGATATTCAAGGCAGAAGCAACAACCAATTATTACCTGATTATTAGAATTATCAAAATTTGAAATAGAAAAAAATAGTATATGCTATAAAATTTAAGTTCTGCCTATCACCTTTTAACAAAGTCACATGTATTAAGGGCAGATTCACCTCATAAATCTACAGATAATTAGTGACTGATAATCATCAAATAAAGCAAGTAATTGCTCCTTCCATAAATTTATCATATACAACTTTTCCAAGAAAAAAAAAAAGCATGCCTTGCAATCCATGGTCATAAATCATTAAGACAAGATATATTCCCCCAATAATTATAGGATATATTCCCCAAAGAGCAACCATGCTTACTCTTTCAAAAATGAATCCTGGACCAACTGCTTCAGAAAAAGTAGTGAGGCATTTCATAGCATGTGCCCGTGTCTTAATATCTGCAACACGTTCACTTAATCCTACAAAAATGGAAATAGAAACGTGGTACCAAATCAGAATACCAATCATTCATAAATTAAAGATATGGTTATTGGTAAAAGTGACATGAAATGACAATACCCACCCGAAAGACAAAGTACTACACACTTCTTTGGGAATTTAGTAGTAGTTGAAGCTATATGAGTGATAACTTCAATAACCTG
>NC_021163.2:9684465-9712993 GCF_000331145.2 Cicer arietinum
TGAACCTGCTCAAGAATGACAGACAAGCACACTAAGGGACATCTTTACATCCAAGCTGTTTGAGCTAGTAATTTATAAAATAAAACATTCAAAATTTAAAAGGAAATACTTCTGAACCTGAACATTTTTCTCGCCCCAACCAGGCAAGGTGCACAGCAATCTAATCAATATTTCAACGGATTGGTCAAGGTTCTGTAAGCCTTCTACTTGCTGTTTCAGCGAAGAAATGGCTGCAAAAATTTAACTTCAGCCACCTTACTCATCAAGCATGTACAAAAGACATCATAGGAAAATCAGAAGATAAAGTTCTGATAGTGGATGAAACACAGACCCCAATTTCAACATATTCAAACTACAACAACATTATCCAATATATGATTCCTCTTCCAATGTATTATTTAACAGTGTCATAAAACTGAATAGATGATTACCAACCTTCAAGACGCTCTTTCCACACAGCACTTTTTAATTGAGTGATTGTATCTGACTGGATAAGAGAACCTATTCGGCTTTCAATCTCTTCAAGCCCCATTTCAGTGGGCTGCATAAATTTAGATACACAGACGTTGTATAAATTGCCATTAGTTACACAATAAGCTGTGGTGGCAGAATCAAATCAGAGAGACAGCACATAAACAAATATTGCATTACCTCGACATCTTCAGGTGCTTCAATCAACTTTGAAGCCTTCTGTGAAACTCCTTCTACTTTTTTGCTTGTACCGGACTTTACAACCCCCCCTTTCTTGGCGATGGGCTGCAATGTGTAAAATGTTCAGGACACCAGCTTATCATATGCATCAAAAATGATATCATAGCTTAATTACAAGCAAGAAGATGCTACTTACTGCAGCCTGAACAGGTCTCTTTCCACTAAGCATACTTGCAGCTGACCTTTTAACGAATGCACTTTCAGAAGTCTGCATGTAAATTAAGGACAAGTGATTGTATGTCTCCAAAGAAACTTTTCAAACTTGTAATTCAACAATATTAAAATGTTTATTTTCTGTCTTGAAAATGTTTCGCAAATTCCTGTACAACTGACTGGCATTTGTTTTTGCAAGCGCCATTAACAGCCAAGTCAAGTGCTACATTTTATTTATGGTTACCAAGTTTTGACGAGAGCAGGGTAACAAAAGAAAGGATGTTTAGCAAACAAGTACTAGAAAACAACATATTTGAAAATCAACATCTGGCATATTACAAGGCAACAGTATCCTTTGGATCACAAGAAAATGAGTTAAAAAATAATCACCAGGTATAGTGCATGTAAGAAATGCTAAAACCCATATTTCTCAAACTAAAATATAAAAGATATACCCACCTCTGCAGAAGATGCACTTGCACGTGTACTTTGCACAGAAACTGAAAGATCATTATCAAGTGTCAGCAATAACAAAAAAAACCAACAAGTATTTTAAGTTTGGAGGCAAATAAATCAAATTACGGATTCAAATCAAGCAAATTAGAGAATCAATCAAATTAGAAAGCTTAAAACAAATTTTAGTCACACAACATTTACTGAAATTCAATTGCCAATGTCACCAATAATTTGACAAGAAATGCCAGGCGCATTTACGAGGTGCGACTGGATCACCTCCTTTTCAGGGAGAGGTAATGCTTTTTGGGTAGTTTGGTTTCACACTGCTTCACACCCCAATAAAGAAACGAACTACGTCTTAGTTTAATTTTTAGATGGAAGTCTTCGAATGTCTGATTGGGGCATAATTTGAAACATGATGATCAGAATGATCTTGAGGATGTAATACTTGCTAGTTGTTACTAGCCTCACTACATAGGAATTGAAAGGCACGATAATCATTAGGATTTGTCGCCTAATTTTTTGTCTAATAATGGTCTTTTTGTTCCAGCTTGAGAGGTTGGTCCCAAGAAATCGCAAACAAAGTGATCAAGGTGACATGAGCTCACATATTCCAATAGCCAAAGGTTGTTAAGTAGGTGGTGCTCAATATGACTCTGAGACTGAAACTCAACCCCCTATTTTGGGAAAGAACTCAGCTACATCAGGTCCTACATCACAGAACGAGTTGCAGGGGATGTAGGACAACAGAGCTTCTAAATTATATTTAAGAGTTTGGAAAAGATACTTTTAATTGTGGGCACTAAAGTAGGTGGTTAATTTGGGCCTTGTCGCCACACCTTTTTCTGCCTCACCTACCACTAAAGCACCATAAGTTTGACTTAAAAGGCTAAATCCCATTTTGTATTAGTAAACAATGACTGAATTGCATAACATATCCCAGTCTTCCAGGCCTTTCTTTGTGCAGGTAACACGGGATGGATGTAGGTTGGGCCAAACAAGGCTTTGCTTGAATAGGTCTGAACTATTTTAAAAGTTCAAACCAAGGCCTATTACATGTTTCATAAATGCCGTAGGTTTTTCTTAGGCCTAACAAAACTTTTTTAAAGGCATGTTTAACAGGTTTGCCGATTTAAAGGCCTACTCCCTCCTGAATAAATTACAAGCAATAACAGACCAAATTACACACATGAAGAAATATGGTTGATCACATTTAATCTAAGCAATCCCAACAAAAAGTTGAATCTATGGTATAAACTACGCACAATGGCTAATAAATTGGGTCATTGGAAAGGTAAAAAGACATTAAATGGGGGTAGTTTGGGGATTTTATCATTAAATAGGAGAGAAGCTATTGGGTTTTTTGCTTATATTTCATTCCAAAAAATATAAGTTAATTACAGAGGTAGTAATTCATATTTAGGCATTTAAATCAGTCTTGTCAATCGTGTTGTTCATATTCTGCTACGCAACAGTGCTATAGTGCCATTATAGCTGCTACTTGACAATATTTTGAACTAAAAAGCGTATCGCGGAACAATAGCTATTTATTCAAATTCCACTATGCTCTAGCCGCTATTTAACAACCCTGATTTAAATTAGTGCGTTAGTTGACTTGAGTTTGTTAATTGGTTAAAGAGGTGGGGTTAGTGAATGTGAATAAATACATAGGGAGATGGGAAAATGAGAAGTTGGTGTGGAAATTAAATCAGGTATTGGGAGATGTTGAGCGCACTCAAATCAGCTCAACAGTGTATTCTACATTCATTCCTCAAGATCCTACAGATCCAGAGGAGTCTCTAATAGAAACTATGTTCTGTTTCTTCAATAATTTTTCTTAATGAAAGTTGATCCTATCACATCCATCATATCTCGTAGTACGTTAAAGGAAAAACAAACCAACAAGGATAAGTTCTGCATAATAAATTACAAATTATAAAATTTTAAATCAATACGACCCAAAGGTAGGAGACAAAAGAGTGAAAATAGACTAGTATTTATGTGGTCACAGTCTGATTTATCTAAAATGGGTCTTTTATGGTCAATCCCAAGTCCTGAATTTCACATAAAAGTCTCTTATAAGCCTATATTGCATTAATGTCTTCAGATAGATCATAAAGTTTTGGCTAAATAAACTTAGAACCTCAAGTCTTTTTTTATGCAGACCAACATGCCTAAACCTTTAAAAGACAAGTGTGTATTTTAACACATTGAAAAATATTATACTATTTACATATACTTAAAAATCAACCTGTAAGGCCAAAAAAACTTCTTAGATGGCCTAAAGGCCAAACCTGGCTTTTTATGCCTAGTGTATGTAAAAAAAAAAAAGCTTGGCATAGGTCTAATGTAGGTTAAGGCATAGACCCCTATGGGAAGAAGCCTGAAATACTTCCACTCCTCTATGTAATGTTGTAAACTTTTGCACTTTCCCCTTCTCATCCAATATTATTTCTTTTCATGTGTGAAAAAGATACAAACCTGTGGAAGAACCACCAGGCACGGCATCTTCAGAACCTGCAATCATTTCTGAAAGCTTTTTCCTTCTAACATCATCAAGTTTCTCCAGTGACCTCTCTAGAGGTCTCATGCCAACCGACTGCAAAAGAACAAACAGTACGTCGCTCAAAACCTCACCAGCAAAAGCAAATTCATAAACATGCAAGCATGTTTAATTCAATGTTTTAAAAACCGAACCCGAGATCAAACCGGTTGAACCACAGTGGAACCAGATAACAAATAAATAAATTTCATAGATAATGCAAATCATAATTTATAAATAAAAATTCAAAAACAAAGAATAAAAATTGTTTTATAATTAGCAATAATTTTAAAATAAGATAAAATAACAAAAGAATGTTTTTAAAAAAGGATATCAGACCATATTAGTAAGACCCAATACTCTTAATTTTAAATGAATAACCCTAAATTCCACTTGACCACAACATCTCTATTTCAGATGTGTCGCCTCTACGTTTTCTTTCAAATGTACATCTCCTCTGTTTTCCTTGATATCATTTTGCATCCCATCTCTTTGCAGCTAAATACTTAAAAGTAGTAATTTGAATGTTAAGATGGTATTGAAAATTTAATTTCTTGTGTTAGCAACTAAGATTGCGTGTGGAATGATGGTGATGGTGATGGTGATGATGAATGATTTGTTTTGCCAAGGCACATGCAACTCTTCCTCTTTCTCCATCAAAACATTCTGAGATCTGTATAAAAAATGTTTTTGAACACCCATTTTCTTAATCAGATGGTTTTGTGAAACCGGTCCCGGTTCTGTGGTTTATCCGATTTTTGCCGGTTCAAACGGTTTTATCCCAGTTTTTTATGACTGGTGGTTTATATGACTAATGACATAACCGAACCGGATTAGGCTGTGGTTCCCAATTCGACCGGTTGAACCGGCCGGTCCGGTTTTTAAAATATTGGTTTAATTGTGAAAATTTTACCTTTGCTATTGCTGCCAATGCTGAAAAGGCAGCATCCCTCACTTCAGGAGTGCCATCATTTAGACACTGCAAGATACAAATCATCAGTGTCTACAAAGTAACATAAAAAAATACCAGCCACAAGGCAAATGACCTACACTATGTTGTAAGTGCTCCTACACTGAGAAAAGGAGAGGAATTAAACTGCCATTTAAATCAAGCCGACAAAATATGTTGAACGATATAAAAACCAATAGTTTCTCCTAGTTAAACTTATTCAAGAAAAACAGAACATGTCAACAGAACAAAATTAAATGGCAAAAATAATACGGACCTCCATGCAGATTGGCACATAATCCTTGTGCGCCTTTGTAATAATACCCTTGTTAGTCGTTTCAATGCAAAATGTCACCCAGGTCATTGTTAATGATCGCACCAGGGGAACTTTGTTTTTTGTTGCTGTCCTAACATCTGTAACAGCTCAAACATAACTATACTCCATAAGAAACAAATGAACAACACCAACAGAATGCAATGACACAATAAGCTAAAGATGAACCAACAGAATAAAAATAATAACTTGAAGCACCAATCAGAGTCTAGGAGTGATTGATACAGGTAAATATAGACGCTATATAAATTCATAGCCAAAACACAGAAGGAAAGGAATTTCCAATCACGTTTTCTGAGGAACCGATTCTGTAAATGGAAAACTTTAATTATGTTTTCAGGGGTAAAAATATAGGATTAATAATGTAGTATTCAGTTAGTGAACTAATTTTCCAAGAAAAAAAGGGCAAAACCATGAGCATGGTTTGTGTAGAAAAAAGAAAGCTGTGGGTTCTGAGATTCTGTAAATTCAATAATCAAATCATTTAACTGGTAGAATTCGAGATTCGGAATCCGAGCTACATATAAAGAGCTTTAAAAAATCATGGTAGGGAGAACCTGCCTTCAACAATATCAATGAGGCTAATGCATCCAGCTTTGTGCATCGCTTGAAGAGTCTGGGACAATGCCTCGGTCATAGTAGGTTTTTTCTCTTTCAATTTTTCCTATTCGAGAAAGAAACACATTAAGCCGACACTATTTGAAAATTGAAAGTGAGGAAACCAACAATTCCCGCCTTGTAAACAACAACTAACTATTTACGTTAACAAGAATTTCCATCAAAGATAGATGTAATATACCTATTACCACATTTAAAGGCATTCAAGACAGAAAGACGACCAACAAGAGAGAAGACAGACAACTTTCTCAAAGCCAAAAAAAATGCTACTTAGAAATGCACAAAAGGGGGAGGAACTGTAAGCTGGTGAGCAATTCAATTCAAAATGGAAAACATCACACTCTCAATACCAAAATGGAAGACATGCACTCCATTGTTATCCTTTAATAACTATGATTGTAGAATAGTACTTACAAGTAAAACAGGCAATAAAAAACGAGAGCTCGCAGAAAAATTGGTTCTTAATCCACGAGCAAGATTGCCAATAGCCTGGATAGCTTCAACTGCAACGGCAATATTCACATCTGTAATAAGCTGCGAGAAAAAAACTAATGGTTTAGCTTTAGAAACATAAATCAATGACTAAGAAGACGCTAGTACAAACCCCAGGACAATGAAGTTCACTATCATGTAAATGACTTGTCTCTTGCATGAAAATCCAGAACAGAATAAAATATGTAGCTACCATTTTACGGGGCAACTCTCAACAAAAAAACCTTTATAATATAATAATCATACAAAATAATGCATCTCACTAAACACAAGTTTAAATCTTCTGTTAACACAAGCAAGTGCAAACTTTCGAAGAGAAAGGGCTCTCAAAAGAAAGAGCACAACAATAGTAACAAAAAAAAATGGAAAGAAAGAAGGCACAGAATATCCAAGTACTCTAAACTAGCTAAACCTAAATACAATTAAATTAAACGTAAGAATGATGCAGTAACTAGACTTGACTAGAAAAAAACCATATCTCAATTGTTTTAATATCATATCTCAGTAGCCAATTTAACTTGAGCTTTGGCGCAACATAGATTATACTTTTAAGTCATTGGAATCAGCTGTGAAGTAAACTCTGACACGGAAACCTGACATGACATGACACGGACACTTCGACACTGTTAATGTCAAAAATATAGGACACAGATACATATTGATGGTTTTTCACCTTCATTGGTGCATCTACTGCCAGCAAACTAGACATGTTGTAATTAAATTTCTTGTTTTTATCCCCCATCATTAATCATCATTGCTTTGACACATCTTTAACCCATGTAGTTGTGTTTGAGATGTGTCCAAGAGATCTAAGATGTGTCGAAGCGAAGAAAAACAAGTTTTATTTTTGGGACACTTAATTGAAGTATCGTACGGGTGTCGGACACCAACGCATGTCGGACACAGCGACACGCCTAATCCCAGAAGTGTTTGTGCTTCATACGGAATCAGACACAATATTTGAGTGGAAATATATACTCTTCACACTGTCTACAGGCTTAACTAGAAAAAGGCCATGTTTCATTGTCCTAAAACATGACATACCTTCTTTAAGGTCCGACAAACTTCAGAAAAATCACCAGGGGAAATTCTTTTGGTTGATGCAAGTTTTGTTAGCTCAGCCACCGCCTCCTTCCGTTCAAGCCATTTGGTAGCTTTCTAAAGATTAAAAGGATGGAAAAGGGGAAGACAAAGAAATGAGACAAATTCGATGTTATAAAAAGTAACCGTGCAATACTTGCTAGAGAGAGAGAGAGAGTTGGGGCAGAAAAGAACTGACCACTCCATCCCAAAATCCAGATTTCTCCAAAGGAGTCAAAATATCAACAGGATCAACAAGCTCATATTCGTCTATTTCTTGGGGAGCTGACAATAAAAGAGTTGCAAATAAGTAGGATTGTTAGTGCCAAAGAGGAAAAATAAACCATATCTGAGAAAAAAAGATCATACTCCATCTCCAACATCAATTACATACCATCAGACGCTGATTCTTCAGAAGGGCCAGGACCCACAACCTCAGATATAGTTTCCTGTTCAGGTTCCTTGTCTTGCTCAGATCTAAAAAAATGGTGGCATATTTATTAAGTTGGCATCACTCTCATACAACAACATAACACGCAAAATATTCAAATTAGACAAATGTATGTTAGCATCCAGTGGCTTGTGTCACCTTCTATAGGTAATTTCCTAGCTAGCAGGATAAAAGAAGTTTTAATTGTCAGGGAGCAAGTTAAAATTGGGAGACTATACTACCAGCAAAAATTATTCCGAAAATTTGGCTGGAGTAAAATGTCGCATTAAAACAGCAAGAAACCTTTTCAGGTCTTGAAAATTACTTTCTAACATTTAAATATTTTATTTTCTTTCAAAGAATATTTTAGTATCCACCCAAGATAAGTTACTTTTTTAAAGGTATAAAATCTTAAACATAAACATCAATACTTAGGTCCATAAAGCTCATTCTCCAACAAATTGACAAACACGAATGAAGACTGTAACAATATTTTCATGTTCAGCTCTAGCATTAAAAGTTGTTTCAAGGGTCCAAAACGCATTAAAACATCTGAATGCACAAATCTCTGGCAAATATTTAAAAACAAAAAATATACAATTTATACTGGTATCACATAAGTAGGTTCGGCTACATTGATCAAATGACGCCATAACATTCTATCATTTCTCTAGTTCATTAATCTCTAAGTCTTTCTTAATAGTTTCTCTTTTAGTTTTTCTAGGTCTTCGTCTGCCTTTAGCAATTTGACTACCCTCCATTAATCTAATCTCCTTACTACAGAATCTATAGATCTCCTCTCCACATGTCCAAACCACCTAAGCTGAGTTTCTAACATATTTTCTACTATAGATGCTACCCAACTTCTCCAATGGTGTCGTTCCTAATCCTATCTCGTCTAGTCTTTCCACACATCCAACGCAACATTCGCATCTCTGCTACACTTATTTTATCTCCATGTTGGTTTTTTACTGTCCAGTATCACAGTTGACCAATAAAAATTTCCCCTTCAATTTGAGCAGTACTTTTTTATCACATAAAATACACAAGGCACTCCTCCATTTCAAGCATCCAGCTTGAATTCTATGGTTTACATCTTCTATTTCTCCATCATTTTGTATTATGGAGGACAAAAAAATAAGAATGCAGATGGATTGCAACACACAATCGCATGGCACACAGTGAGCATAGAGAGGATCTTCTCATTGCACTGAAAACTCAGATATCTACCTTATTTTGCGACTTGGCTTTGCTGTTCCAGTAACATTTACAACTTCGGCTTCCAACTCTTTTTTCTACAGAAAAAGGGAAATGGATTCTTTACAGTTTCCATAAGGAGAACATAATCAGAATAACTAAGAGAAACAGATAAGCTTACCATTGTGTCTCTCATTTTCTCAAACAAGATTGATTTTACATTATCTTTACCAATCCAGCGACAAAGTTCAAGAGTCAGCCCTTTAGAGGATGCACGAACATTTTGATCTTGATGATCAAAGAGTTCTGGAAGCATCTTCAAAATTCTTTTAGGGGGCACAATTTTTGCTCCAAATTCACTGGCAGCGTGAAGACATAATTATATCAGAACAACAAAACAGAAACAGCTTTTATAGATTTTGCATCTATGATTACAAACCTTAAAGCTTGAAACATAACATCTATCGCAGGTACCACTGCTTTAGCAACTTTGTTCTTTATTGCTTTCTCCATTGCATCCTAAAATCACCAAAAACCTTGATAAAGAAATGGTGAAAAACATGACTAGTAAATGCAAATTATCGACGTGTAAAACTAAACCCCAATGAAATTTAGCAACCCAAAACATAGAATAATCTAAAAACAACAAAGTGGAAAAGGGCTATATAATTTCAACAGTTCTGGGGATCAAACCTTCAAAAAGATTTTCCTATTTACATTGTTAATTGAATTTGAAAGTTTGATAACCTTGTAAACAGAAAGGGAGGTCCTTTTTTGTATATGTTCCAAACATTAAAAAGGATTTTCATATAATTAATTGAGACTTACTTGCACATGTCACACCATTAGGCAATTAAATATGTGTAAATTATTTAATATGTTTAAAATTAAAATTAAAATACTTTCTGACACTCTTCAAAGAAGGGGACAAAATGCCTCCTACAGGCAGATCAAACCTTAACTCCATCATCCACTGCTGTCTCTCCAGGGAACTAGGACAGTTAACTTTTACCATTTCTAAGATCCATAAACTCAACTCCTAAATTCTCATAAGTTACAAACAATATTTTGAATAAAATAAATAAAATGCACCAGTTAAATAAAATAGATACTACGGATTTTGCAAAAACCAGCTACCAGAGACCAACCACTCAATTCAATCATAAGTGAAATAATAATTAAAGAATATAATTTTAATATGAATATCAGACACTGTGATTGTAAATGATAAATGAAGTCCCCCTGTTGAAAATATATTTTAATAGAGTCGCAACACTACCCGTTTGCCATGAGATAAAATCCACAGGCAGAGACAAAATCGGAAATAGTCATACATGCTCAAGCAGAACAAAGCTCTTCCGCCACCAAACAAACTAAGAGACAACATTCTAAATACCAACTATTAAGTTTATCTGACCAATGTGCAGATCAAGATACAATTAGAAAGATACAGGTCATAAATTTATATATTGTAATCGTGAATGCAACAAGTTTTCCTTAGGCATTTTAATTACTGAAACTAACTACTTTTATTTTATAGAAATACCGTACAGGTACAACCCTCACTAGCGAACCAAAACATGTTATGAGAAAGGGGAAAAAATAGTAGATTCAATGGCAACAAAATCAGATACAAGAATGAAGAATACCAGAAACGCATCCACAGCCTCCAATTCCACCCAGAGCAAAAACACTGCCTGAGCCTTCTCTACTGTTTTTGGCCTTCCCGTCAGACATTTAGCCACAACCGCATCACAAACCTCCTTCCCAAACCTGCCCCGAAATTCAAACTCAAACTCATACCAGAACGGTAACTTTAACAGGAAAAAATAAAATCAAACAAAACATGCAATTAATTATGAAATATGAAAACAAAACAGAAAAAATTAACTATGAAATTTATCACCTCCCCGCGTCAGCATCGGCAGCTCGCAAGTAAGCAATCAACGCATCGAGTGCCTTCTCCTGCACAGGAGCATTAGAATCCGCCACAGTCTTTTTAAAAAAGTGACCTGCAAAATTCAAAAATTCAAGCAACAAAAACCGTACATCAAGATCCAAATCATAATGCACAACAACAACCACCACCAACTTCACATAAAATCGCATCCAGATCCAAAATCCAGAGATCGAGAAGCACCGTTACACCAAATCAAAAAAAAAAACGCAAAAGCCCTAACCAAAAACAGAAACACTGACCGAATTCGCGGATGCGAGGGTCCTTAGGATCGGTGATGGAGTCGCAAAGAGAAGCCAAATCAATATTTGCCTCATTTCGCACCTTCCAGTTCTTGTGAGCGAGACGATCCTCCCATGGAAGTTTCTTCGCCTCCTTTAACAACTTCTCTTCCTCCGACATTGTTGCTCGCTTCGTAACCTACAATCTGCGCACTCAAACCCTATCGATCTCTACGAATGCGTAACAGAATTCTAGAGAGAGAGAGAAGAGAGAGTGTTGGGTGGTTTCTTTTTATTTTGTATGCGGCAGGTGCAGTGCCGGCGAGAGGGAAGATGAAATGAAATATAAAAAAGAAAGAGAGCGTGCAATTGCAATTGGCTTTTTATCTTCGCTTCAAAAACACTACAGATGAATTAAGAGAGAGAAAAGGGAAGGAGGTTATTTTTTGTTTTGGAATTTTTTATTTTTGTTATTATTTCACTTTCACCTTTGGTTTCGTCATTTGGTTTGAGACGTTTTTCACACCCACGCTGCTGTGATGGAGCGTGCAAACAACATACCCATTTTGAATTTGAGGCCTTCCTCGCGAATCACGGACAGTACACAGTGCAAAATTCTAACGGACTAATTAGAATTAATATATTCTATTTTATATACTAATAGATATCTCAATAATTTTACTTCTAAATGTCAATACGGTAAGGTTTCACATCTCTTACTTTATAACTCAAAACTTGTGCGAGTGCGAGTGCGAGTTTTTTAGACTATATTTATCATATTATTTGGGAATTTAGAATATCTATTTTTTTAGACAACATAATAAATAATTCTAAAATTTATACATATAAATATGAAATCTCTTATTTGAACATGAGATATAATCTTCAATTAATAATTTATTATATTTATACCATTTAAAAAGAATACCTCTGTTATTTTAAAAAATATACACATTACTTCAAGATTCATTGTTGCAGTAGATTTTTTTAGAACAAATATCATAAATAATTTAAAATAAAATTATATTAATATAATATAATCTGATATGTTTTATAGATTTTGAGTACATTAAATGTATTTTTGAGTACATAGTCCATTTTGAATAGTGCAATAATAATTAATACTAATTGTATTAGAGAGACGAAATTAATTTTGTATTATATGATAGTTATAACAATAAAAAAGTATTTACGAAGAAAAAAAATAAAAATTATTTGAGCCTAAATAAGGCCCACAAATAATGTGGTCACATTTCAACCCAATCAACATAATTCACCCTAAATCATAATTTGCACAATATTTTTATGCCACGTTACCACTTTAATAAACCATAATAACGGGGCATTTCAAAGTATTACCCATTTCAATGCCTCTATTCAGCACCTTTTCTATTTATATGAACTAGCATCGTACCTTTTTTCTATTCAATCTACAAAATATAACATTTATTTTGCGCATAAAACAAATTTTAATATTATGTCTGAAGTGAATTTTTAAAATTTTAATTTAACATTATTAAATTAATATAATTAATATTATATAATATTTTTTAATTAATTTAATATTGTTGAGACAATATTAAATTTAAAAATATTAAAATCTCATGTCTTTTTAGAAATATTAAATTATTTGATAACGCCAATAAACTAGATTATAACTTATTAAACTAACTTATAAGTTTGTTGGATTAAAAGATATGTGTTTGGCAAATAAGTTTTTCTCATCTTATAACTCATTGTGACACGTTATTTCAAATATCGTTTAAATTTATAGATTATAATTTTTTACGTTTTCTTCTATTTATAACTTTATTATTTTTTATCTTAATATAAATAATTTTTCATGTTATTCATCTTACAATAAATTGATTAAAATATGCATTGTAATATATTATTATTATTTTCTCGTCTTCTAATTTATTATTGTGATGAAGTTAAAATTCATTTTTTATGTCAAATTATAAATAATAAATGAATTGCATTGCATTGTTTTTACGGTTACTATTTATACGTATGAAGTTTGTTAAATTTTTATATAACTCTTCACATCTATGTTTGTATTGTAATTTAAAAAAAAATTATGTAACAAAAAAAGTAAATAAATTGCATGGTTCTAACTTTTGTTTCAAAGCTTTGTTATTTTTTATTTTTTACCATAAAAGTCATATAAATATAGTAAGGGATAGAGAGAGGAGGAAACGTGAGTGAATGAGATATTACGTGAAATGAGCAATCATATTGAAAGGAGAAACATGGGAGAAAGATGGAACTGACGTGCATGTGGGAGATTTAGTGTTTTGTTTTTGTAATCTTGTGTGAAAAACTATTTATTAATTTTTATATTATATAAATTGATTAACGATGGAATGGCTTTTGAATGGACAAAAAGATATTTAAAAAGTTTGTTATTAATTTTGTATTGAGTTCATCCGGAACAACGGACATGTATAGTTTAGATGGAAGGAGATTATTAACCAAGAGTTTGTATGTATTATTAAATGAAGATATATGTTCAAAACTTTAAAGAATAAATATGATGCAATGAAAAGAGATTGGCACATTTGGAGATTTTTAAAGTTTGGAAAAATTGGGGATCAAGCTATTAGAAAACTCAATTGTTTTGATGAGTAGTGGGATAAAAGTATTATGGTTAGTTTTATTTATATTGATACAGTTAAGTTGCAAAATGAAAGAGGAGAAACCTAATGCTAAAAATGTTTGTAATAAATCAATAGATTCTTTAATTGAGAAATTGTGGAATCAATTGTTTGAAGGCAATTATGCAAATGGGGTAAAGATGGTTGCACCCTAAATAGATCCTAAAGTTTTTCCACTTTGTGGAGTATATGGATGTGAATGTTGAACTTGAAGAAGAAGAAGAAGAATAAGAAGAAAACGGCAAGGAAGACATGAAGAGCACATTTATGCATAATATAATCAATATGCTTATCGTTTATTTGATGGCGACAATTCATTTTGACTTGATTTCATGGAAGAGTCGGACAACACTCAAGTACCTAATCGTGTTTGAGCTACCCAAGTACCTAGCCAATGTGATCGACATACTCAAATACATATGTGTGGTGTTAGAGCTACCCAAGTACATAGTCAAATTGATGGTACCAAAAAAAATTGCACACACTCCAAATGTGGTTAACAAACTTGTCAACAAAAAGCGTAAAAGAAAACAACTAGCAGGGACAACAAAGCTAAGTAGTCAAATAGATTCCTTAGTATCAAACTCTAATATCGTTGTGGAAATATTAAATTTTGATAATAATGTTGATAAGCATGGTACTGGTAATTCAACTATTGCAACAACATTTACTATTATTAATGGGATGGTTGTTGAATCCAATTTGAAAAAGGTAGTGAGTTATGGTGCTTTTTAGTTAGTTTGATGGAGAATGAATATATATTTTTATCAATGTTGAGGACGATGGTGTTAAGAGAGATTGGTTGTTATATATGCATGTCAAAGAAAAATGATTGTTAACTTTATTTGATTGTTTTTATTATATTAGTTTATTGATTCTTTAGCAAACATGTACTATTTATAACTTTTATGAACAGTGCGTGTTTGAATTATGATAGGTAAACCATGTATCTTTCTTTATGTTTATGAATTGTTTCTTTAATCATAGTTATATATGTTTTTTATGCTAGTAGGTATGTCGAAACAAAGAAGCAAAAAAAAAGAAAAAGGCATGCATTATTTTGGAATGTAACATCATATGCAATATGTTCAATTGTCAAATATTACTATAAACATATTTTTAAAGAAACTTGCATGACTTCACGTCAAAAAGGAGAAGATTTGGTGCATGAAATACTAAATGACCACATGTTCGATGTTTGAATGCCTTTAGAATGAAACAAGATTTATTTAGACAACTATGTGAAGACCTACAATCAAAATATAGACTACAAACAAGTAAAAGAATGTAAGTGCTAGAGAAAGTTGACATCTTTTTATATAGACTTATTATGTGTGCTTCTAACAAGGATGTTATAAAACAGTTTCAACGTTTTGGTGAAACTATTAGTAGATCATCTTATTAAGTTTTGAAAGTCGTTAGTGGTAGTAGCAAATGCTTTAGGGTGTTCATGTGATGTCATGACACTAAAGAGTCCAACTTTTCAATTTGTGACATCTCAAATTTCAAACGATGAACGATACATGTCTTATTTCAAGGTAAATAGTTAAATAAATAAAAAATAGGCTAAATTACATCTGTGGTCATTTAACTTAATTTCAGGTAACGTTTTAGTCCTTTATCTTTTTTTTCTTTCCGATTTAGTCCTTTATTCCTAAAAATATCAAATAAAGTATGAAAATATGAGTTTATTTGAAGATTTGCGTTACGAATTTGATGAAATTTGTATTATATTGAAGAATATAATTAATTTTATGAGTTTTGATTGAAATTGTTTTTGAATTTTGTATAAAAAATGATATAATTGTTGAAATTTTAAAACATAAAATATCAAATTGTCACTTAAAATTAAAATAAAGGACCAAGTCGGGAAAAAAAAAAGATAAAGGACTAAAACGTTACCTGAAACTAAGTTAAGGGACCACGAATGTAATTTAGCCTAAAAAATAATTAGTTTTCCATGTCAGAATTAGTACTATGAGCTAACTTGTTATCATGAGATTGTATTTGATGCATTGGTGGACACAAGTATACTTGCAAGTATTCTGAAGACTAATCAAATGCGTTATAGAGGGAGAAAAGGAATCCCTGCCTTTAATGGCATGACCAGTTGTGATTTTGATATGTGTTTCACATTTATATTGGTTGGATGGGAGGAATCAACACATGAAACACATGTTTTTTTCCACGCAATCAACACACCATCATTTATTTATTTATTTATTAATATGTAGCTATTATTTAGTGAAAAAAGGATATCCAACTAAAGATGGATATTTGGCGCCTTACTATAGAATAAGGTATCATTGGTCTATTCGAAGTTGTATTGAAAGATCTTTTAGAGTGTTAAATAAAATATGAAAGATACTTGGCCTAATGCCCTAATTTAGTGTAGACACTGAAATTGGTGTTATAATGGTTGCATTAGCATTACATAATTATATTCGAATGAACTCACACAATGACTTGTTTTTTAATACGGTTGAGCACAACCCAAATTATAGATCTGACGACGAAGTTGCAGATGCATGATGATGACACAAGCAATTAATTTCCAGAGATAGATCTACTACGATCAAATAGACTGTCATCAATATAACAAATTTAATATGAAAATGTTATATAAAATACTTGTTTTGTTTATTATTATGTTATAGATAATTAAATATCTTAATTATTTTCTAAGTAATAGACGTGTTTGATTTTAAAGTATTTTGATTCTGATGATATATTTTTAAAATTAATTGTTATGGGAATGTGACACATATTGGTGGTTGTGTACAATAATTATACTTGGTGTACTTTGACGATGTACTTAAAGGTTATAACAATGTCTATTTTTTTTTTTTAATTTGTTTGGCCACTATTTGAATTTGACAAATACTAGTAAACATAAAATAAGTCATATGAATCAATAATAAATTGAAATTCATTCATTTATACGTAATTGAACGGGGTACATTAGATACGGATGATAGCACAATCCATGACATTCAAAAGTAATCAATTTTAAATCTAGAATCAATTTAAAATCTAGAAAATAAGACATCAGCAAAGATCATTCAACAACTTAAACTATTGGCTAAATACAAGAAAGAACCTAAAAAATCACAATAATGATATTTTGCATTCCTCCAACATCGTGATTCCATGTAACATTGCAATAAAACAACGACCTTAGATATGTCATGTTGTTTATAAGTTAGTTGTAGAAGTTCGAGACAAACATCACCCCATTGTCATGCAATACAGGTCCAAGAAATTCCACATATTCTTCAAGCAACTCAAGGCATTAGGTGTAATGTTTTGCCCAAACTGCTGTACAACATAAATCTTAAGAATTTAGAACATGCATGACACAATAATTTAAGAAAAAAATATCATTAAACATTATTTTACTATTATCATTTAATTGATATAAATACTTATACTATTGAACGAATGCGTGTCTAGGTGTACAATATATGTCGGTGTCGGATAACGACACGGCACCTTAATTACATTCAATTGATTCAATTTTTAAATTATTATTGATGCCGACATACAAATATTGTGTTTGGTATATGTGTTAGTATATATACTTCATAAAATAGATTCTCTAATATAAAAATTATACAACACAAAGTTCATAAGAGAATTCACCATGCTACAAAAATATGTGAAACAATAAGTGAGGGACACTTGAACATATAAATTAAAAATATTTTAGGCTTAATTGCACTTTTGGTCCCTCTATTATAGGTGAAAATTGAAAGTAGTCCCCCCATTTTGTTTGTCCTCAGGTTTAGTCCCCCAAACAAATTTTGAGTCCAAATCATGATGAGTTGTCATTTTTTAATGACGTGTCAATAAAAGGTTGACGTGGCAGACGCTTATGTGGAATAAACTCATTATTATATTATTTTTTATTAAAAAATATAATTTATATTTTTAAAAACCATTATTATAATTGTGACAATATTTTTAAAAATACAATTTAATTATTAAAATTAAGTTAAAAGAAAAAACACCTAAAATCATGAACCCTAAACAAATTAAAATCAAAAGCATTCACTTATGAACCCTAAAATCATTATGAACCCTAAAATCATGAACTAGAACTAAAACCCTCTTTCATTTTCCCATTCTCTTATTTCCCAGTCTCTCCGCCTATAATCCTAAAACCTCATCCCTTCATTTCTTCACTATGGATTCTCAAACCCTATCTCCTTCCCAATTTGAACCAAATTATTCTGCTGTTGTTGGTGTTGTTGAGAATGGTGATGGTGATGAGGATGTTGTTGAGAAGGGAAACAGGTGCATGCGACTGTTCTAGCAAAAGGGTATTGCTCAGACGTGTTCGTGAACACTAATTTGATAAATTTTTATTCGAACGGAGGTGGTGTTGAGCAAGCACGCCATGTGTTTGATGATATGACTCAAAGAAGTGTTGTTAGCTGGAATTCCATACTTGCTGGGTATGTTAGGTGCGGTGATTTTGATGCAGCGGGAAAAGTTTTCGAGGAAATGCCATATAGAAATGTTGTGTCTTGGACGACCATGATTGTTGGGTGTGCTCATAATGGGAAATCTGAACAAGCTTTATTGTTGTTTGGTCAGATGAGGAGAGCACGTGTGGAATTCGATCATGTGGCGTTGGTGGCAGCTTTATCAGCATGTGCTGAATTAGGGGATCTGAAGTTAGGAAGATGGGTCCATTGGTATGTTCAAAAGAGGCAACAACAACCCTCTGTCCGCTTGAATAATGCACTCATGCACATGTATGCAAGTTGTGGAATTATTGATGAAGCTTATCAAGTGTTTACCAAGATGTCTCAGAAAACAACTGTGTCTTGGACTATCATCATCATGGCTTTTGCAAAACAAGGTCTTGGGAAGGAAGCTCTTGATCTGTTTAAAGATATGTTTAGTGATGATGTGGGGGAAAATGGTGTAAAACCTGATGGAACAATCTTCATTGGAGTTCTTTGTGCTTGCAGTCATGCAGGGTTTGTGGAGGAATGACGCATAATTTTTGAATCGATGATACATACTTGGCGAATCAGCCCGAGGATTGAACGCTATGGATGCATGGTTGATCTCTTGAGCCATCAGCCCATAATTTTTTATTTGTTTAGGGTTTATGATTTTAGGTGTTTTTTCTTTTAACTTAATTTTAATAATTAAATTGTATTTTTAAAAATATTGTCACAATTATAATAATGGTTTTTAAAAATATAAATTATATTTTTTAATCAGAAATAATATAATAATGAGTTGATTCCACATAAGCGTCTGTCACGTCACCCTTTTATTGACGCGTCATTAAAAAATGACAGCTCATCATGATTTGGACTCAAATTCTGTTTGGGGACTAAAACTGAGGACAAACAAAATGAGGGGACTACTTTCAATTTTCACCTATAATAATGGGACCAAAAGTGCAATTAAACCAATATTTTACAGTAGTTTAATTGCCTCGCATTTTAAAAACACTAAGAAAAATGTAAAGAGAAAAAGAAAACATAAATTGAACTAAACTAGAAATAAGAGAACTAATGGAATGGACTTTATATTAGTGGCTAGCTCAAGAAAAATCAATGTTCCAGTAATAAAACAAACAATTTCAAAAAGACAAAATTAGTTCATCTAAACCATTAATTTAAGAATATAAACATAAGTTCATTATTGTCTGATATCAACGGGAACATCCTCTTTGTATACTTGTGATACTCAAACAATAGCTACAATTGAGTTAAGTGCAACTTAATATTTTTCATCTAAACGAATATATAATTAATGCATAAAATGACAAACTTTATAATAATCTCAATATTTCGGACATTTTCAAATATTTGAGAGGATTTAACACTATCATAAATGAAAGGAAAGTTACTAAGCAATAACCTAAGATTGTAGAAGTAATTGGGATATCGCTATCGTCGAGGTATCATCTTTCAAGTCAAATTCAAATAAAATGGCAAATTGAGAAATAAAATGACACAAAAGTTTTTGATTGTTAAATTTTATCAGATTAATTTATAAAAACTAGTGAGCTGCCCAAGAAATTCAAATATAGTTCACACAGTAATAACTAAAGAGTGTAATTAGAAAAAATAATAAAGTTATTTAAAAAATAATAAATGACATTTATTTTAGAATAACTTTATGGTAGAGTGATATTTATTATAAAATAAAAAGAATGTTTTAAATCACAAAAGTTATAGTTGCAATAAAAACAATAAGTTATCTTCATTTTACTAATACTAATCCAATCTATATATATTCTTCTAAATTAGTGTTTTAAAATCGAACAACGATGGACCTGGTCAAAATATTAGATCGATAAATCATTATCTAATTAGTCATTTATTGATTTGCATAATTATTAATATAATCTAAATTAAAGATTTCTAAAAATTCATGACATGAAAATTTCATATAGAAAAGTATATATCATTCTATATTATTTTCATTCATTTTTAAATTATACAAAAATATAACAATTAATAATATTCATAAAGAGAGGTGATGGTTATTAATTTATTATAATTAAAAAAGTATGTGGTTATAGAAGAAATTATATTTACAAACAAGTATAGTGATGAAATATATTTTTATTTAATTTTAAAATAAATATAATGTTTATAAAATCATATAGTATAATTTTGTTTAAGTAATATTTACAAATATGTAGAAGTATAGGCAATAAGCATATAAAGTCTGGCATGTGATGCATAAATTGTTGTTAAACAAATCAATCTCGCTATCGTAACTTCTAGACCTAACTCTCAACATAAGAAATTCTGACAATTGTGACTTATTTATCTCTTAATCGAACACTGCTGGTTATTCTTTTGGCTGCCTCCTTGCAAAAAAAAAAAAAATAGTTTATTTCTTCATCGTCGTCGATTAGAGGAGTAAGATTTTTATAACTTTTTAGTCAAAATTATTTATTTAAATTATTTTATTCTTCTGTTGTTTTTCTTAGGATTTTCTGTTATTTTATAGGATTTTGTTTTAAATATTTTTTTTAATTACTCAAATGTCACTTATGGAAAAAAATATTACGTGATTGTCCTACTTTTTCAATTAAATAAAAAGTCGCTTCTCGGACCAGCGACCAGATGAAGGAATATTTTATCAAACTCAATAGAAAGTTGTTTTCTCATGGAGCGACATGCTAGTGCCCACTAGTTATTGTAATTTTTTTTCTCATTTAAATAATTGTTACTAATTATTTAATAAATTAAAATTAATTAAATAATTTAAAAAATAAAATACTAATAATAAAGTAAAATAAAATATATTAATAAATTATTAATTATTTAAATTATTTAATTATTATTATTCTAATAAATAATTATTATAATTATGACTAAAATGATTATAATTAAAATGATTAAATTATATTATAAATTTAAAAGAAAATACATTAAAATTGAATAAAAAAACATCAAAATTTAAACAAATAATAATAATAAAAAAAAAGAAAATTATACTAATAACATGAAAATAAAACCAAATACATTAAATTAACAAAAAAATACATCACATTTGAGAAAAAAAAAAACATCAAATTTATATCAATGATGTCCGCCTAAATGACCTTCAGTTCCACATTTAGAATGTCTTCGAATTTGTCTAGCTCTCTGAACGAGTAGAAGTTCTTCCGATTTATCCTTATTTTGATCATTTTCCTCAATGTATTACATTTCGTCGGTGCCACTAATCTACCTACAACTTACATTGAGGAAAATGATCAATATTAGGATGAACTGGAAAAATATCATCTCGTTTAGAGAGCTAGAAGAGTTCAACGACATCCTAAATATGGAAATGGAGGTAATTTAGGTGGACATCATTGATATAAATTTGATATTTATTAATTATTATTCGTTTTAATTTTGATGTATTTTTTTCTTCAATTTTAATCTATTTTATTTGCAATGTATAATATAATATAATTATAATAATTTTCAGTTATAATTATAATAATTAAAAAAAATTAAAAATTTATAATTTATTAATGTATTTTATTTTACTTTGTTGTTAGTATTTTTATTTTTTAAATAATTTAATTAATTTTAATTTATTAAATAATTACTAACAATTGTTAAAATGAAGAAAAAAAATACAATCGCTAGTAGCAGATCGCTACCTAGGAAATCGCTTTCTATTGAGTTTGAAAAACTTTACTTCAGATAGTCGCTGAGAAACGACTTCCTATTTAATTGAAAAATAAGTAATATTTTTTTAATGAGTGACATTTAAGTAATAAAAATAAAAATAAAAAGGGATATTTAAAAAAATCCATTTTTTTACACATATTTGATTTTTTTTCTTTGTTTTTTTTTTTTTTATGTATAGTTCTTTCGTATGAATACAACATTAATTTAATTTATTCGTCGTTGTAACATGGTATATTTTGTTTTTCTATTTAAATGCGGTGTTCGTAAAGTCATATAATATATTTTTAGTAATGAAAAATCTACCATCAAAATTAATACTATCTTAGTCTTTCAAATGACTTGTGATCGTTATTGAATAGGTCATCTGAAATACCACCTACTATCGATATGAATGAATGTCGATAAATATTTTTTTAAATACGGATGACTATAGGTGATAATAAGTTAGACCGTCTCTCAGATGATTATGGTCTGACCTGTTGAATAAAAAAATTAGACTCATATTTTTTTTAAAGCCTATTAATTTAAATAAATTAGACTTATAAAAAAGTCAATTAGATCTGATAGACCGATATATACATATATATATCAAAATTATTATTTTTTATTATTATTTATTAATATTAGTATTTGTTATTTAAAATTTGCTACTTGTGGGTTCGTTTTGTTTATTTATTTTTTGAAAGTTTGTTGCATACTTGCTAGTTATAATTTTATTAGAGTTGGATATATATAAAAGTCTAGTTTAACCTATTTAAAAAAAATATAAAATATACTATTTAAATATTTTAATGTGAAATAGACTTTTAAATAAGTTTTCAGGTTAAACTGGCTATTTTAAAAGAAAAAAAATAAAACCAATGATATGCCATAAGTTATACTCAGAGCCAAAAAAATGAATCATATGTCGTCATACTCATAACTTTCAAATTTTGATAAGACTTCACCTATTCCCACTCATAAGGATGTCATTAAAGATTGTGAATATTACATTGTTCTTAATCATTGGGTGATTGAAATATATGGATTTGATTGTTAAAATGAATGTTTTCTTTTATTATTTGTGGTTGACTTGTGCAATTGTTACATAAGTGGGTTTTATTTTCTTAATTATTGAAGTTGATTGTGTTATTTTAATTTTAATATGAATGTAATTTATTTTTCTGTAGAAAAAAACTTTTAATCGAACAATTAATTATAAGCAAATATTTGATGCCTTTTGTTTGGCACAATATTATCTTTTTTAGACATCTGTGGTTTACTTCCAGATGACTCCACAAACATTTCCTTTTTGCAGAGGTTGGTTCTTTTCCTGCGCTTTTTTCCTTTTTCTTTTTCCTGTGTATCAAATGAAAATCAGAACGCTGGTTTGTAAAATATGAATTTGAATTCTGCAAAGTGAATAATAAATGGTAAAGCGATAAATTAACCAATGATATTTTAATAAATTTATGATTTGATGTTATGTATCTATATTTAATTTGCACTTTAAAATTATTTGTTCATTTAAAAAAATTGAATTCATACAACATATATACATATTAATTTTATTTTGTTAGGAAAAGATATAGACCAGTTGGTTTTAGATGATTCACCAAAATTAAGACAGATTTTAATATTTAGATAAATACTACAAAAATAATTATAGATTATTCACGTCTTCACACATCTATATTTGTCAGTTTTATAATTCTATTATTTGTTAACACTAATCTATGTGTTGGACGGAAAAAAATAAAGCTAAATAAACCCCCAATGAAAGAAGCATCCAAAGCCAAAAAAGTATTTATAAATCACTTATATTTCGTATTAAAATGGGTGGAAGTTAAATTCATGTTAAGTAACTATTCACCAATTGAAACAACTTCTTACTTACTAAATCATGTTTCATTGATAAATAAATATTATAGTTTTTTTTCCCTCAAATACATATTAATTTTTTAAGTTTTAAGACTTTTTTATTTAATAATATAAGGCATTGTTGGTTTTAGATTATGACTTTAATGATAATAATTTTTAAATAATGAGACAGGAATATTTTTTCATAAAATGAGACTGGAAGATTAGAACAGGACTAAAAGTTTTATGTGACTAAACGGCAATAGATGTTGAATAATGTTAACTACTATTAGACTTATCGCGTGAACGGGTTAATATTTTCAATTATTATAAAATAGTAAATACATATATTAAAATATTAATAATATTGTTTGTCATTATCAATGAAAAATATAAAAAACATCATACAAAATAAATCTAACATTTTTTTCGTACTAACGAGTTTTTCACATAAAATTAATTATTTTAGTCAGACTTAATAATATAAAACAATAGTTAAATTAATCTATATCAAACAATAGTTAAATTATAAATAAACCCATTAACATTATCATAAACACAATTATATTATTTGACGCAAGTGTCATCATTGTCAAAAAAAAAAGCAGAAGAAATAAATTTTATGATTGTATGAATTAAATTTTTTATAACGATGATATATAATTATAAATAACGAACTATAAAAATAAAAGAACGGATTTAATATTGTATTTGTAAGGTTAGTGAAAATAAATATGTCTAAAAATTTCCGGTCATCAATTTGAGAGAGAAAATTTACATGTAAAGATTTAATAACTTTTAGATATAAGACATCATTGCCAATGGCACAATGTATTTTATTTTGATATTGTGAAGTTGAAGAAAGTTACAAGAATTTTGTTATAATGTGTTTTGTGTAACTTCCAAATGAAAGTAAGCTTGTAAAAACAATATGAAACTCCTTCTTCAACATAATCTTCATATTATTTGATATATTTGTTAATAGAAACTTGTATATTTGACAACTAAAACAAATGGAGGTTTTTATGATATATAAATACAATGATCAAAATGATGTAAGAGAAATTTATGATTCTTTTTTAAAGATGTGACAAAATAAATATAATGCAATTAGTGGGAGAAATAAATAGATAAAATATAAAAGTATAAAACGTGTGGCTAAATAAATAATAATAATAATAATAATACAATTGGTGAGAAGAATACATGATAGTTTTGTTGTAAGAGTTTAAACAATAAAATTATATATTAAAAAAAAGATAAAGATTGATAATATTTTTTTAAAAGACGTGATTAATAATAATGGGTAGTTATACTATAACGAGTAGTTTAAGCAATAAAATTATATATATTAAAAAAAAGACGATGACTGGTAAGTTTTGTTTGATACATTCACTAAATAAGAAATAAAAAACAATAATATAATTAGTGGGAGAACTAAATATGTATAAAAATTTACAAAATTACTATTAATTTGGAGGAAAACTTTTAATGGAGAAACTTAATATAACTTTTACGTTTGTTGCATTTGTTATGTTTTCAGCATCAATAAATCATACGTATCGATTTTTCAAAATATATGTAATCTCGATTTAATTACGTAAATGTATGTGATTCATCTATCTATATATTTATGTAAATTGAATTCACATAACCCATATTAATTCAGGTAATGTACATTACATAAACTTGTTTTACGTACGTTAGATTAATTATAGTTTTGTTCAACTCAATTATAGATGGACAAAGATGAAGAAATTGTTAATGTTGTGAATGCGATAGATGTAAAGTTGGGTGGAATGTAGTGCCTTAACGCGTGTAGTATTAAATCATCGATACATAAGATCACACCTCGAATGAAGAAGAAATTAGATGAACGACGCCCACGAAGGTTTAGCAAATTTGATTTTAAGTCAGGGGTGTTTTTGTCTTTTTAGAGCATAATGAAAACATTTAAGAAATAGTTTTCATAGTACATGGTTTTCGAAAACAGACTAAAATTTGGGGGAAAAATAAGAACGATGAGGGAAAGTACACTACAAGACAAAACAACATATGAGCTAAATGAAGTTGGGTGTGTGTCTGTTACTGTCGTGTGTGGCACTGTGTTGTGTTGCGGACAAAAACCACAACAACCGAAGAGAAGGTTCCTGTGCTCTCTCTCTCTGTGTGCGCGCGCGCTTCCATCACCATCTTATCTTCACTCCTGGGTAGGTCTTCTCCTTCAAATCACAAAAATGCTTTCTCTATCCTTTTCACCAAACCCCCATTTCTTATCGCTGAAATTACCGAACAGGGTATTCGAATTTATCTCCTTTTGTTCCCATGTTATCCTTTTGCTTTATTATAAGAGCTTAACTTTGCTCATTTATCAACATCAAAGGTCGCCTTCTTAATTTATTATTAATTTTATTTTAAACTAAGGATCTCTTTACTAGTTGAATTTTGGAAGGGAAGACCTAAATCTATATTTTAATATACATTTGATATTTTAAAATCAAAATCCTCTAAAGACCAACTCGCAAACAAACCTAAAGGTTGCTTTTTTATTTCAAATGCTTATAATATACTTTATACTTTATCTGAATGTGGTGTAAATAAATTGCTTCTAAAACAGTGAAACTTAATTGACTTTGATACCGTCCCTATGGTCTGTGTGTTATATAAGCTGATTTTTTGTTAATTTTCCTTCATCTTCTACAATGATGTCAAATAGTCAAACAGTGGCTATAGTGACCCTCTAGTATAGTGGAATTTGAACAAATTGTTATTGTTATGAGATATGCTATTTAGAATGAAGTGTTGTCAAATAGCGTCTATAACAATATTTTATAGCATTATAGCGTAATAGAATTTGAACAAACCACAGTTTTTTGCAATACGCGATTGACATGACTGGTCTCCTATATTTATTATTTGGTGGTTTTATTGTAGATACTAGTTTCTTGACTTCTACAAGTGTGCATTATCTGTTTCATTTTCTATTTAAGTGTATTTGATTGAGGCAGAATTATTTGCTCTTACAGACATGGGATATGATTTGCAGGTGTTTTCTGACTGGTTTTCTGAAGCTGTTTCCCTAATTGATGTGCTGAGAGGTTAGATGTTTTGTCCTCTTTTAACCCTTTTGGCATTGCTCGTTTTCTTTTTAGTTTATGGTTTATAAGAGTATGAATAGAGCAACAGATTCAAAGAGTAGTATGATAGTTTCACAATAGTGTCTGGATGGTTCCCATTTTTGTTAATGGAAAGATGTTTGTTTCTGGGAGTCTTCTGTATTGCATGATGTCCTTATTTGCTGGTTCTATTTTTCCTTAGTTTTCCATTTCTTTTGGAATTTCCAATTCTCTTAGAACCTTCATGGTCAGGAACCTTATGATTTGGCATCTTTGTTTGACTTTCTAGACTCCTTTTATAATAACAAATACTCTTATTCACAAAACCAACGAATACATCGTATCTTCCGTTCCTTTACTTTATCAACAAATATTAATTCCAAAAATTGAAAAAATATAAAAGGGTTTTTGGTGGAAACCACACTGTTGTAGTGGTTTAACGAATATTCATTCGTACTAACCATCATTTCCCTTATATAAATACATCTCTCTACGTGTAGTCAAGCCTGTACCCTCATTCATTCGGAACCAAAACCACAACTCTCTTTGGTGCTAATGTTTTCTTATCTCTCCTCCATTCAGTTCCATTTTTTTATTCGGATTAAAGGTCACCATTTAATTTTGGTTCCTTTATTTGTCTATACATGTCATATTTCCATTTCGTTTTGTTATATCTGACTACTAGTCACAGCTTCACTCCTCCATTAGTTCAATGTTACACATAAATGATGCACCAATTCTAGGTATATGTCAATTGGTGTTGTTTTGAAGTGTAAGAATTTTGATTTCAAAGTATCAGCTCAATATCACAAGAGAGAGAGCTAACGTTCTTAAGGAATTTGTTCATGTATAGATATATAGGTGTTTGAAACTTTGAATTAACATTTTCAAATTAAACTTAATCAAAGGTTACCGTTTTAAATTTTTTCTCCCATCATTCCACTCAAACGAGGAACCCTATCAGCTCAAAATTTATTTCTCATTATAACCAAACAGTCAAAGTGCAAAGGTTAACATATGTTTTATAAAAATTGCACATATCTTGCTTGATGTAGCACTGGAAAATTAGAGATACCCAGCATTTTCTTTTCAGAATGTACTTTTTATCTGTTATCAGTTGAAGTATAGAATGCACATTTCATTATATATAGTACAGTCCATTTCAATAAAACTGTTAATCTGCTGCAATATTCTTTAGGATTTTGGAGCGAACCTAAGAACTAAATGTATCAATCTCATGGTTGTCTAAATTAGCCTTTTGTATCAGCAAATGTTGATTGAGCTTATTAGTCTCTTTTGTCTTCCCCTAGTTATCTAACTTTGTTTTTTTCTTGGGCAATGTCAATGATGAACTATACTGTGTCTTTACGAAGATGCATGAATTCTCTACTGTTGATGGTTTTGTGGAAATAAGTGAATGCATGGCGGAGATGATTAAATTTGTGGCTAACGAACCATCTGTGGGGCTTTACTTTATCCAACAACATGCTCAAAGTGCAGTGCCCATTGTTGTCAAAGCTAACAAAAATATTGTTGAAAAGGTTCACGAAACAACTTTGCACACCGAAGACTTGGCGGACTCTATTACAGCGGTTCGATCAATGA
>NC_021163.2:9713308-9798034 GCF_000331145.2 Cicer arietinum
AGAGTGTGGATTTTCCATAGTCGACGAGATGATAGTTGACATCAACAAATCTCTGGAAATCATGAAAACGAAACAACCAAAAAGAAGGTTAATCCATTCATCAACATCAACACCAAAATCCCAAATAGAGAGAACTACTTTTTGGGGTAATCATGCATTTTATCCTCAGGAAGGTGACGATAAAAAGAGTAACTATTTCTCAAATGTTATAAAGTCAGCAAAACAGAAGATTAACAGTCTCAAGTTGCAACAGCCTGATGGTAAGGGGTCATTAAGTTCGGAGGAAGAGAAGTCAGAATATCTTGATTTGCCATTTTCAATCACATCAGCCAGCATAACTTCATCTTTACAGGTCAGCACTGAACGTAATGAGTTGCCTATAACAAGCCAAGTTGAAGATGAGTCTCAAAATGAACAGACTAATGTTAGTGATATTAGCATCAAGTTGTTGTCAGTATCAGAAAGATATGACGACTTCAAAGCTAATAAAGAAGCTAAACTAGAGGAGTGGCTTGAAGGAACTAGCAACCATGACGATTATTGTGATACAGATGGTGAAAAAAGGGGTTAGTTTGGTTACACTTGATAAAAAGCTTCAGCCGGTGTATAATAATGCATATTATTTAACTATCTCCAAATAGTGGTTATACGTTAAACAATCTGTAATGCTGAAACATATTCTTTGAAGAAACATGATACTGTATGGGATAATCAACTTATCATACTGCATTCCTTTTTCCTGAAGCTTCAGTATTGATTTCTGTATATTTGACAGGTAAGAAGCTTGTCCCGAGCGATGAGAAGATAAAAGATGGAGACAGTGGCTTCTAAGGTCATGTACTAATGCAAGATAAGTTTGATCGACACATGTTCTCAATTTCAAATGATTAGATTTTAGTCTGTGAAGTTTTGAGAAGATTGAAACCTTGTAATTGCAAACTCGAACTTGTTACAAAATATTGCAGCTGTAAATTGTAATGTTCAGGGGTCCGTGTTTACTGGTAGACACCACAATTGCAACAAAACTGACCCTGAAGATATTTTTTTGCAATTGCAGACCCTGTTACAGATTGATTGGGTTCTATTTGTTTTCCCCTTTTCATGTTTTTGTGGCCACAAGTGTTGTCAGAGGTGAAAGCTACTACATCTCATGAGGTACATGTTGATTTTGGCTGTCATTTTTTGGGTTTATGTCTAAACCAAAATCTGCAATCCCTCATAGTTAATAAATAACTTGTAAGGAGGCTTAGCTACATTGAAACAACACTTTTGAGATTGGAGGAGTTCTGTCTTAGTGAACTCCAACCCTCTTGAGGTATTGAGATTATTCGAATCTACTCATAACTCTTGCAAGCATAGGAGGTGTGATTCAGAGTTGGCTCTAACAGCCCTCAAAGAGCTTCCACTATCTCTCTCTGTTGGTTGCATTGGTTGAACATTTTGCCTTTTTAACCACATATGCTAACACCAAGCACAATACTAACTGCAACCAAAAATGGTAAGGATCAAATTGCACTTTCTGTTTTTAATAATCCCTTGATTTCCCTAGTTATTTCGTTGGTGGGAATATATAACTATTTTTGTCACCGCTCTCTAAGTATTGAGACTTTTCCCTGACCCTAGTGAGCCCCTGGAATGTAACTTGCTTAAACTTTCTATCATAAAAAAATAAAATAAAACTAAAACTAAAACTGTATTGGTACCCCACTTTAAAATCGATGTACCACAAGTGGTACCAATATCCTAATCTTCAAAGTCAGTTAACATTTTTCTTGCCAATAGGAATACTTGCAAATAGAGCAAAACTTATTAATATACCTAACAACCATTTCGTACCCTGTGAAACCCTAAACACAATTGAAATCAACCACAATTTCGAGAAGGAAAAATGTTGAGTGAGAGTATTTATTTGTGAAGGGTATACAAAGCAAACCAGCTCGATGGTTTTTTTCAAGATCCATGATCAATGGGGTGAAATTAGGAACCTTAATGTCACAACCACATATGTGTGACTATAAAATTAATCATGGTTAAAGTTATATATGGCCAGTCCTAGTTCAACTAACAAATGCTGATATTGCTAGGTTCGACGTCTTGTTCTGAGTTCGAAAAAAATGACCAATAACATATAATGATATAATCGACACTATCAAAATACATATACATGTATAATTGATAGAAATATATCAATCAAAATACATATACATGTATAATTCATAGAAATGTATCAATTGAACGAGGGCGTGGATAATAACATACAATGATAAAACAATTGTTTGTTTCGAATAGCAATCGACTATAAAAGGCTTTCTAGACGACGACAAGTGCAAATTATATGAAGGATGAACTTATTGCATCTCGTTTGAATTTCAGCTGATACATCTCTCCTCGTTGGAAAATAATTACAAAAACTCAACTCCATAAATAATTATAATATAATTACACATGTCATATAATTAAAGAAATAATTGCCATTACAAAAAAAAACTCAACTCCATAAATCAAGCATTTAACCACTCTTTAATGGTGGTGTCTTAGGGGGACTATGAACCATATGGTCCAACATAGCGTGTCCCTATTCTTTAATAGTTAGTTTTTAAAATAAGGTGATTTCTTCTTCCCACCCTCAATATTCTTTGGATCAATGCAAATATAATTTTTTTGTCAAAATATTTATTTCAATTAGTCAATTCAAATGTGTTATTAAGGGCTTTTGAAAATATAGAGGGTGAGAGAGAAAAAATGATCTTAATACAAAATAATGAGAAGGTTTAGATCAAATACCATTAATCTATGAATAACATTTATGGTTCACTATTTTTCAAGTTGCGCATTGACAATCTAAGATGGTATTATAATTTATTTTACTTGATATAAATGTTTGTGTAAGCATATGGTATAATCTTCAATTTTGAGTACTCCAAACTATTAGTCCACGAGTGCATGGTCGACCTAAGACCCAAACTAGTAAAGCAAGAGTTTTAGGTCTGTTTTAATTTTTATATTTAGGACTCTAAAAATTAAAATGCTTTGTACATTAAGGACCTCACAATTATAAACAAATACACCGATTGACATAATTGCAGTATTTTGTATCTAAAAAAAGTAAAATTTAAATAAAATTAATAAACTATTATTATCAACATTAAAAAGCCTTTAATTTTTTTATTTATTAAAACATTGCTTTAAACATTAAAAAGTGTTGGTTGACCTTGCCTGAATGACATTCACAATTAGGGATGACAATGGATATTCGCGGGTACACATAATATTATTCTGTTGTCCAATCCGTTGGATAAAAATGATATTTGTACCCTATCCATATTCATGTGGAGATTCTCTTATCAAATATTTGATAGATTTTTAGTATTAGCGAATATTCATGGATATCATCTTTTAAATAAAAATATATATATTTATGTACAAAAAATAATTTTTTTGTTGTTGCATTATGTAGCTATTTTCTCCCTATTTTATCATAAAAAAAATAGTAACACATAAAAACGATGATACATAAACAACATCTATATACACAAAATTTCATTGTAAAAACTATTAACACATTAGTACATAAATAAAACTATTACAACATATAAATTTTACTAATTTATTATCACAAATACAAATACCATTACATCCACATCATAGTCAAAATATTGATTTATTTTATCATCAAATATTGATTAAGCTACCCATTTCATCCACATCACAATTCATTAGTTTTCAAGTGGTGCATTCTAATATACATTCGTATTGTTTAACTATCATATTTAATTAATTCAATCTCACAAAATCATCTTTAAGTTATATCTCTTCTATTTAGGCTATATATAATTAGAGAAGATATGACACTTTGGACCAACTTCGATACCGCTCAAATTTTATGTCCTCTATTTAGGCCATATCTCTAGGTGACGTCTCATGAGAAACTTTGCTCTTAACGTTTCTCCAATACTCTTTGCCACTTCAATATAAACACTTGGATGGCGACAAACAACCATAAGCCACTTGCATGACACAACTTCAAACTACTCAACCGTTTTTTTCTTCTTTTCAACACTCTTTAGACACTCCTCAGGGCATTGCTATAGTGAGAGTGGACATATCTTCGATTTTATTTTTGTGAAAAAAGTAAATAAATCAAACATCTATTTGGTAATATAATAGTTTTTTTTATCATGCATTTGAAAAGTTTTCACATCTTTTAACATAAATATAATTTTATCGGTTTTCATATTGTATCCTATTTCATCGAATATAGTCTTTTTTATTATGTCGTAGTGATCATTTGCACTTTAATTCTCAATTTTTCTTTATCTTAGTTTAAATATAGTTTTTTTTTTATTGTTATCAAATATTCGTTTTGATATGTTATATTTTTTAATTCACTTTTTTTATTTATCTTTTATAAATGATAAATGTTACTCAATTTTATCATACATCTCTCAAACATCTATATGATTATTGAAGTATAATCTTTGATTAGTCGTAAAATTAACTTTGCAACTTTATTAAAGACAAAATAGAAATCCAGATAACTTTGATAAATATTTTTCACAAATAATTTATATATGTTTCAAAACATGCACACATAAAAACATTTAAATGCAAATCTATTATTGAGTTAAATAATTTTTTTTTGAAAATATATTATAATAGATACTTATTGTCAATTGTTAGAAGAGATTTTAATAACTTAATATTATTATAGTTTTTGTTGTGATTCTAAAATGGATTAAAATACATCACTTATAAAAAATAAATGACGAAAATTAATCAAAAAATAAAGAATCAAAACGAGTTAATTCTTAGATGTTTTATAAATGATACTCATATTTAATTTTATTATATATAATTATTATACTCTTGTGAGGAGGTCGTATAACTTTTTTAATAAACCAAAACATTTCACATGCAACTCTAAATACTAATCTAAAATCCCTTGAGGTATTTCGTACATATATTTATTTTTCTATATGCAATGTGAAATACTCAGTCAAATGGTTAAAAAAACTCAAAATCAATCACTTACATCACACTACATAAACCACATTGGTTCATTTATTTTCCGCTGCCATTGTTTCTGTAAATTAGTTTAGTGAGAAGAGTGGTTATATTTCCAAACTAATTTTCCCCCTTCATTTTTGACAGTTGAAAATGTTGTTAATTTAGTCAATTGGATACATCTCCTTCCCGTGTATCAAATAATTCCTTGCTGGCATATATCACGGATAATGTACTTTCAAAGAGACTACCATTTGATTTGGTCATTGATGTTAGCCTCCAATATTTTACTCACATGATATTAAACACATAACTGAAAATCAGCTTTCGGTAATGTATTCCACTGAAAAATACGTTACTGGAAGCTAAGAAAATGCTGTTGTTTTTTTTGGAGGGATAATTAAGACAAGAGACTTCCATTGTTAGTTGGTTGAGTGATGGGCCATGACTCACAAGCCAATCCATGCTTGCGGGGAACTTGTCGTTTTCTTCTATTTTATTGATGTATTATTTGTGCTATATATATTTTTTGTTTAAATATATTTTTTATCTATGTAAATATAATTTATTTATTTATTTTGATCTTCGTAATTTTTTTTTTATTTTTGTTTACATCTCTGTAATGTAAAAAAAAATATTTTTGATCATTAACGCGTTACAAAAACGTTAATTGATAAAGGGAAACAAATTTTGGTCCTGTAAATATAACAGTTTTCAGTTTTAGTCCCTGGAAAATATTTTTTTTAATCTCATCTATGTAATATTCAATTTTTTGTCCTTAACGTCTTTGATGAAAATGCAATAATTTGTATAGTTATTTTTATAATATACTTATAAAAATTTATAGTTAATTATTTTTTCTGTTAATTTATCTTTATAATTTTAACTAAAATCTCATTTTACGCTTTAGATTTTGTTCAGGTGATAGATTTATTTTAATCATTATTTGATATTATTATAATTATAGTTAATATTATATTAATTTTATTTTAATTATAATATTATATTATATATTTAATTTTTATTAACTATATTGTTAAAGTTACTAGAATTAATATATATCCGTTGAGTATAATTGAAAATAAGTTATCTATAAAGCTTAAATCGACTGACAAATAATAATATTATTAGATTGAATACCATTTTTCGAGTTAAAATCCTGAAACTCGATGTTGTTTGCGAATCTTTTTACTATTTGATGTATAAATAAATAAATAATTAGTTATTTTTTTGAAATAGAAAATAAAAAATAATTTAATAATAATAAATAAATAAAACAGGAGATTAATAAATTTTGAATTATTGAAGTAAAAATATTTTAAACATTAATTACTTGGCATAAGTTTATTATTAATAAAGATTAATTTGTATGTTATTTTATATTTTTAAATTAGTTGATTAAGTGACTTTACTAAACACTTGTTCCACATAAATAATTCGATTAGTGAGTTAATAAATATTAAATAGTATTGAAAAAAAAAGTCAAATTTAATATCTATTTCTAATATTTCTCGATTTCTACTTACAAACTAACCGCGAAGGTAAATAAAACAAAATAAAAACTTTACCAAACATTTTGAACTAACATTTCCATAACAAGTTATTAGATAACTATACAAATTAAGGTAACTAAAAATAATTAACTATAAATTTTTTGAAGTATCTTATGAAAATAACTATACAAATTACTACATTTCATCAAATACGTTAAGGACAACAAATAATTTTGATTGAATATTGCAGGAATGAAATTCAAAAAATTTTTTTTTAGAAACTAAAGTTGAAAAATGTTATATTTACATAGACCAAAAACTATTTCCCTTTGTCAATTAATATTTTTATAACGCTTACTTACGTTAATGACAAAAAATAATTTTTTTTGATATTACGGAAATGTAAAAAAAAAAATACGAGTGCCAAAATCAAAAAATGTTATATTTACATGGACCAAAAATATATTTAATTTTTATTTATTTATTTATTTATAAAAACAACATATCATAGTAAAATCAATAATTTGTACAAAAATAATACTAGTAAGACATTCTTTAATATATACTTTCTAACACTTTTTTTTATTTGTTGAAATTCCCATTAATGAATGATATCAAATTTAAACAAGACATACATAATTTGATAATTTGAGAGAGTTGGTATGAATCTCAACATATATGAAAAATTGGATTAAGATGTGTGTTAAAAAGAACCTTCCAAGCATTGCTCACTAACTTAACATACCTACGTCAACATGAAATTATAATTTTTAATCGTTCATTTAAACTGATTTTTTATTCATGTTTTTTTCCTTCTTTTCGCCTTATTTTATTTTCTTTGTCAACCAAATAAAATGTAATGAAGATAGGAACTAAATTGTCTCAATTTAATTTTTTGATGGATTAAGTTGTCACTAAATTGGATTTTCTCATAATCGAAATGGGTATTTATTTTTTTAGAAATATATTTTATATAGTATCAAGTATCAACATAGATAATAGTAACTTTTTTGGAAGTAGTTAGATTAAAATTAATTAGTAGATATTGAATCTGTTTGTTTAAGTTTTTTATAAAAATGATTTTTAAGGTATTTTACTT
Source organism: Cicer arietinum (assembly GCF_000331145.2). Lineage (NCBI taxonomy): Eukaryota > Viridiplantae > Streptophyta > Magnoliopsida > Fabales > Fabaceae > Cicer > Cicer arietinum. Next base: position 9,720,905 of record NC_021163.2, read on the forward strand.
TTTTGTTATAATATTTTTAAAAATAGATTTAAAATATAAAGATTTAAATGAAAAAATGGTTTAAATATTTTATTTTAAAATATTATTTTAAATATTTAATATATTTACTACACCTTTTTTTAGATAATAAATTTTTAAAAAATGTTTGAAATGAAAAGTTATTTTAAAAAATTCTTCATAAAAATTATTTTAAAAAAATATCTTTAAAATAAATATGATTTATCATGTTAAAATATTTAATAATGAACATATGAGTTATTGAATGTCAAAATTACTTTTTTTAATTAATAAAAAATAAGTCTAAAATAATTTATACTATTTTTAAATAAATTCTATAAAAATAACTTTTAAAAACATAAAATAAAAATCATTTTTAGAAAATCTTAAACAAATAAATCAATTATATTATTATTGCAAATCAAACATAATATTTAAGTATCTTTAATTCGAAAAGGAAAAGTTATATCACGATTGTTACTTAAAAAAGTACTTTATTTATGGACAAATATATATATAGTAGTTATTAATGTGTGTTAGGTAAAATATCTGATATTTTATAATTTAATGAAAGACTAAAAACTTACATGGTAAATTCGATTTCAAATCTGGTAAAATTATAATATGGGGGATGTATATACTTTAAAAAAATTAATGTTTTCTAGTAAATTAAAAAAGTAAATATTTTTAACTCACAACAATAATTAAATATTCTTATTTGACTCACCCCTATGTTTCTAAGCTAAAATTATTTAATTTTGCCATTAATATTTTAAGCTGTCACTACTGTCGAAATCAAAGTACCATAACCTCGGAATAAAATAATGGACAAAAGAAAAAAAATCCCACATATAACTTTTGACTTTCTCAACTTTTCAAGCTTAAAAAATGAGATTGACATTTCCCTATTTTAAAGTAGAAACACAAAAAACAAACAATTGCCCTTAAACTTAGTGACATTTGTCATCACCCCTACACTTTAGTTCTTGCACTTTGACCCTACATTATATAAACACCCCACACGTCACACAACACACAAAACACGATTGAATTTGATTCAATATGTATAACCTCTCTCTCACACTTTCAACTTTCAACGCCACACACACTCGTCACAACTCGTGATTCCACCGAACCACGACTCCATATTCTTAAAAAACCGTTTACTCCTTCAATTTTAACTTATTTTTATATTTTTATATTATTAATTAATTACTCACCGTTCTGCCACCGCGCTTATCCCAATCGTATAAACGTTCTTTTCTACTACCGCCATGACTAGAATGAGAATGAGAAATATTAGCACCGTCGTCGGTGCAGCTATCGTCACCGCATACGGCGGCGCTGTGATCATTAACAGTCCTTCAATTTCCGCCAACGATTACGGAGGCGGTTCACGTCTCGAGGCTCTCCGGAAGAAGCTTCACGCTCCGGACGCTGTTGTTCCGTCGAGAGAGACGCAGCAGTCGGCGCTTATGGCCGCTACCAAGGCGAATCCTCTCGACGTTCTTGTAATCGGCGGTGGTGCCACTGGTACCGGCGCCGCACTTGATGCCGTGACTCGCGGACTCAAGGTTGGGCTTGTGGAACGGGAGGATTTCGCTTCCGGAACTTCGTCGCGATCCACGAAGCTTCTTCATGGAGGTACGTAACGATCTGAAATAATGAATGAATCGTTCATTTTTTTGATTTCGTGTCACTAATAATGCTTTGACAGTGATAGATAATAAATTTTCATGGTTTTTTTATGTGATTAATAATTTTAAACTGTGATTGCTGTTAATGATGAGGCAGTCCGGAATTTAAAATACTCAATTATATATAATTTCGGCTTAAATGATAATTTATTTTCTGATTCTAAATGTGCCTGTGTAACATGTGTCAATATATAAATGTTTGTAAATTGTAACTGACTACTACAAACTCTAGTTTATTTTGTTGTGATTGACTCGTGCTTAACAATAATGCGTTTTGATTTTAATAAAAATAAATAATGTGTTTTGATGACTGATGTATTTGAAAACGAGTCTTTCAAAGAAAATGATAAACTACACAGTGGTATATTATAGATTTGGACATTGCTTGTTATTCAACTCTTTGATTTGAGTAAAACATGCATGAGGCTCCATCTAATACTAGCATAAGCTTTTTTTAAGAGACTTGATTTTTAACATGGTAATTTTTTTTTTGCTGAATGTTTTAAACATGGTATTAGAGCTTCTATGATCAAGTGGTCCCCTTTTTTCTAAGTAAAGTTGAATTTCAGAATATGGAGAAATGAGCTTATCTGCATTGCTGAGGCTTTAAGTTCAAAGAGGAAACGTGTTAGATATAAAATCATTCATGATCTCTCATCTAATAGTTTAAGCTTTTATGAAGGTTGATGACTAGAATTATGCTGTGTTCTCAAATAACAGGCTATAGTGTAGCTGAATTTGAATAAATCGATAAGTGTTGTCAAATAGAAGTTACAGCAGCGCCATAGCACTATAGTGTAGTGGAATTTGAACAAACTGCTGTTTTCCGCGATCAACGAGCAATTGACAACATTGAAATTATGATTATTTTCTCTTTAGCCTTCAACTGAACCTGGTCAAAATGAGTTTTTAGTGCTTGAGCCCTTGTTTCCCCTTTCTTGTTGGGATTAAAAAGAAAATGGGGTTGTGACATTTCAAAATTGGAATTGGGGAGGGAAAGTGCCAAAATGATTGGCATTCCTAAAATCGTAAGTTAAACACTTAGGTCACCCTTTCTTGAATTTTATTCCTGAACTATCCTTGGTAGCCGTACTGTGCATAGGCTTCAGTTGGTGTTCTTCCACATTCTCATCTGACCTCTTGATAATTTTTCTTTAAAATTATTTATAATTATATCTGTATTCATTTTACTATCCTTATGATTTTTATGATTTTCATCGTTATCATCATTTAGAATTTAGGCGTTTATTGAAATATTTGGTTGGATAAAAGGGTATGTTGGGGAAAATACAGTAAACCTTGTGGAAATCTTTAAGGCATGCAATATTTGTTTGCATGATGAATATTAATTTGGTTCTTTGAAAGAAAGTTCAGATAAGAATATGACTATGATTAGTTTTTGCAAGTGAAAGATAAGATAATTGAAATGCGGTAAGTGAGTTTAAAATAACCGAAGCACACTTTTAGAATCTTAAATTTACAATTTCAAGTACGGAAGTCAAAGATCAATGGTTCTCTTGTCATAGAAGCTTGAGAAGCATCCTTGTATACTAGTTTTAACATAAGATTTGCAAAGGTCTGTGTGCATGTTAATAATGTAGACTCTGTAGTCTGTACTGCCTGAGTTCATTTCTGTTGGGGCAGTAGTCTACGAAATTTATGTATGCATTGTTTTTATTTTCTTTTTTAGATTAAAATTAGCATTTTAATGTACTTGATATAATCTGATATCAGTGTTTTTGTACTGTCAGGTGTTCGTTACTTGGAGAAAGCCGTCTTTAACCTTGACTATGGACAATTCAAGTTAGTACTTCATGCACTAGAGGAGCGTAAACATGTTATTGACAATGCACCACACCTATGCCACGCTTTGCCATGCATGACACCATGTTTTAACTGGTTTGAAGTAGTGTACTTCTGGATGGGCTTGAAAATGTACGATTTGGTTGCAGGAAGACAACTGCTGCACTTATCAAGATATTATTCCACAAAAGAATCTGTTGAGCTCTTTCCCACTCTAGCAAGGGAGGGAAAGGATAGAAGTCTAAGGGGCACAGTTGTTTATTATGATGGGCAGATGAATGATTCGCGGCTTAATGTTGGATTGGCTTGCACTGCTGCTTTAGCTGGTGCGTCAGTGCTGAACCATGCAGAAGTGGTATCCTTACTGAAGGATGATGCTGGAAAACGGATAATTGGAGCACGAATTCGAGACAATTTAACTGGTAACTTTTCTTTTGATCTCTACTTGTTACGACAGAGTCACCGATGATCTACAATTCCTGTGAGTGTGGGGTGTGTGGTCAAATAAATGCAGCTTCTTCATGAATGTTATATACAGTTGGGGAGCATTTCATAGTGCATAGTCTGAGTTTTAAGAATAAAAATTAGAAATTTATTATTTTTACCTTGATAGCTAATTACCTTTATTTGTTATTTTATGTACTGTAATGCAGGTGAGGAGTTTGATACATATGCAAAAGTGATTGTGAATGCAAGTGGGCCATTTTGTGACGCTTTAAGGAAAATGGTCGACAAAAATGCAAAAGAAATGATTTCTCCTAGCAGCGGTGTACATATTATACTCCCTGATTACTATTCTCCTGAGGGAATGGGCTTAATTGTTCCTAAAACTAAGGATGGCCGTGTCGTTTTCATGCTTCCATGGCTGGGACGAACCATTGCTGGAACTACAGATTCTAGTACTAACATTACATATCTTCCAGAACCACACGAAGATGAAATACAATTTATATTGGACGCAATCTCTGATTACCTTAATGTTAAGGTATGTAATACCTGCCAGTATAGATGATTTTTCAACTCATTATGTTTTCTCTTATTTTCTGAAGAGTTGGTATGGATAAAACATAATGATGTTATTTAATTCATGTAGCTAACACCACCTAGTTGGAATGGCTGCAGTTTTTGTTATGTTTTTTTTACTCTTATTTCTGATGTTAGATTAAGAGTTACAAGTTCTATTAGATATTTGCGTTGTTTGGAAATACGTTGGATTGTCCTAGCAGAAATAAAATAAAATGGAACGACTCGATTTTGCATCATATATCCCTTGGTTCATTATTAATTAATTCAATTTGTGGGATCCCCCCCCTCCTCTTTCTTGTTTAACTGTCTCTGTCTTTCCTGATTATTGATTAAATGCAAGCCAACTGATGCCGGTGAGCTGCCAAACAATGTCATTTATAAGATCTATATTGCATTTTCCGTCTTACACTGTTTGCTAATGGGGAATAATTAATGGTGGACATTTTTTAGGTCCGCCGCGTTGACGTTCTTTCTGCTTGGAGTGGCATTCGCCCATTAGCAGTGGATCCAACAGCAAAAAGTACTGAGAGTATCTCAAGAGATCATGTTGTCTGTGAGGATTACCCTGGTTTGGTCACCATCACTGGTGGCAAGTGGACTACCTATCGTAGGTAATGATTTAATGGGCAGCTTGTTGAAGTTTGTTTAGACGTGGTTTCCTAACTAGGCGTGATATATTATTGTGTTGGTATTCTAGTTACTGTAATTTACAGCACACAAAATTTCTACGCACATGAATAATGTAATGATTTCTTTGTGTTTCAGCATGGCTGAAGATGCTGTTAACGCGGCTATAAAGTCTGGACAGCTGACCCCCTCCAATGGATGTGTGACCAACAATCTCTGCATTGTCGGTGGTCAAGGGTGGGAGCCTTCTTCTTTTACAGTTCTTGCCCAACAGTATAAGCGCATGAAAAGTACACATAGTGGTAAAGTGGTTCCCGGGGAAATGGACTCTGCGGCTGCAAAGCATTTGTCACATGCATATGGAACATTAGCTGAGCGTGTGGCTGCCATTGCTCAGGTTTGCTTGCATTGCTTTATATTTCATGTTGTTAATTTCACTTTGCAACAAAACATTTACTAATGCATCTCAACATAAAATGAGCTTGGTTATTTTGCACCATCTTTGATTTGAAGTTATGCTAACACTTTTTAGCTACTACTGGGATGATCATATTTGAAAAAGAATACAATGCTCTTCTTTGTGTTTTTTCTTTCCATTTGTTTATTTTTAATGTTGTACCTTTTATCAGTTATGTTTGTCTAATTTTTTATGAATTTCAAAAATCAAGCCAGAATTTGCCTAAATGACACCATTTGTACATTTTAGGGGTATGAGGTCATGGTCAAAATCGAAAACACTTTTATTTGCAATTTGCCATATTTGATTTGGGCATCAGTGAGGAGATCATTAGAGTTGATTATTTTTACAGGATAACCAACCCCACCCAAATAGAGGAAAAAAAACCTTTGTTGTTGTTGTAGTAGTGGTATGTATAATTTTGCCAAGTTAAACGGCTTCATATTACAATCTAGTTACTTGTTGATGTGATTTTTTAGATGTTGCTATTGATTGTAAATAAAAGATCATGCAAACCATATAAGGCCAATCGTTTCAATTTTCTTGTTTTTATGTTTTTTGGGAGTGGTGGTGTTGTTGATCTGTTGATATTGCAACATCCTCTTCTGGAGGGATCTTTGTGATATGGTAATATTTATCGAGCTTCATGGATGTTATACAAGTATTAGTCAGCTTCATTGTTTCATTAAATGGTGAGATAAAATTCACTCTTAATTTTGTATTTCAGAATGAAAGTTTGGGCAAGCGACTGGCCCACGGTTACCCATATCTGGAGGCAGAGGTAGCCTACTGTGCTCGTAATGAATATTGTGAATCCGCTATCGATTTCATTGCAAGGAGGACTCGTCTTGCTTTCCTTGAAACTGATGCAGCAAGAAGGGCATTGCCTCGTGTGATTGAAATCTTGGCAAATGAGCACAAATGGGACAATTCAAGGCAGAAAGAAGAGTTGCAGAAGGCTACCGAATTTTTGAAGACATTTAAATCCTCAAATAATGCCCAGTTTCATGATGGGAAGCACAGTTAGTAAGTGCAACAAACAATACATATGAATTATATTATATACTAAATGTTGCAGTTGCTATAGCAAATTGTTCATGGTTTTTGTTTTGTTTTGAAAAAAGGGATAAATGACCAAGAATGACACTTTCTTATACATTTTTCTTTTTCTACTAATTTAATTTTGAATAATTTGTTATTGACTTTAGGACTTTAGAATAGTTTCAAAACACAGTTTATTGTCTCTGAAATTTCCCCTAAAATATTTTATATCAATTTTCTATAATGTCCCACATTTAATTGTAGGAGTGCAAAACTATATATGAATAGCACCAGAATAACTATTTATCAATGATGCTGGCAATTACATACCAAATATTTTGATAGAGTATTATACTGATTTTTCTGTAATTTTTCTCAGATTGAAGACTTGAAGGAGAAGAAAGTTTTTACGTGACAAACATTTTGGTATTCATTTCCACTGATCAATTGGTGACTATGCTCGCCATAGAGAGTGGCTACAGACATATTTAAAATCAACTTTTACACAAATTTGTCTCACATTTGCCTGCAAAAATAACGTCAACTTTTATACAAATTTGTCTTACATTTGCCTGCAAAAATAACGTTGGCAAGTTGGATAGATTGTTTTGCACAGTTACCTGCCAAAATAATTTTGTTGAGATTGATTGGATTTTGCACCTCTGCCAAAGTTGTCCATGAGATAAGGACTTGAGGGTTGTGTTTTAGTTTGCCTCTCTGATTTTGGCATCTCGTTTTCCTTTTCTCTACAATATTTGATATTTATCTATTTATGTATTGACAATGAGTTATAAAAAATCTTCTTAAGTGAAGGAGTTCTTCATGGTACTTTTTATTATGGATTGCGATTTTCTGCTGGTTATACTGGTTGACTAATAAGCTACAACTACAGATTTGCAACTGTACTTTGTGTAGCTAGTAAACCACTTGCTGCAAAATATAGTTTCTTTTATTATGGTATTTAAGGAAACAATATTAAGTAAAAAACGATCACGCTTATTGAGAAAAGACATGTTAGCTACTTTAGTTTTTTTTAAAAACTTGAGCTAAGTTACTTTAATTGTATTTTATGATATATTTCTCTGATCAAACTGCACTAATAACTGACTAATAACTGCACTAATAAATGGTTATGATATATTTTAAATTTGCCACAGAACTTCATGATGTGTTTATTGTTGATGACTAGTTTATATCATTACTAATCAAAATCACAACATTGGTAATATCACCACAAATTTATGTATAACCCCTAGTAATGTGTGAGTAATTTTATATTAACTTTGTTCCTAATAAACTCAAACAGTGGTAGCAAAAGATAATAAAACGAACATGTTTAGTTTGGTTATCCGTAATAACATATGAGATACTACGAGGCTTTCCTTTCATTGTACATATATGAAGTTCGAGAGATTATCAATAAAATATAGCAATCGTAAAAGTTGAACTGAGTTTCTTTTCTCCCATCTCTTCTCAAATGCTTTCAATTTTAGTTTAATTCAGCCAATTTAGAAGTGTATTTTTACATGTCCCTATTATAATTATTATCGAATCTTTGCAATTTATAAAATTAACAAGAGCTATTTGAGTGTGGGTAGATATTTTAAAGGTGTAACTAAAAAAAAAACTAAGTATTTAAACATAGATAATTTTCATACAACTTTATTTTTATATATATTTTTTATTAAATATCTTAAGTCTATGACATTTCTATTAGTGTATAAATTTGGGTGTTAGAGGTCGACCAAATATTTTTAGACTACTAATGAACCTCTTCTAACAAAACTCAATCAAAATGTATCTATACATAAACCCAATCGCCAACAGCCAACGGATAAGATATAAACGAGCTCCTACAATATAATACAATTGAATTCCCGTTTCTATTTTGCTGCAATTTGGAAAAACCACCGCGTAAGTAGAGCGAGCGAGTAGAAGAAATGGGTTCGGCGGCAACAATGTCAATGGCGATGACGGCACTCTGTTTCACCAAATCAAACAAACTCACTTCTTCCTTTCGCACTCTCCCTCGCTTCACTTGTTCTTCTTCTCCCTTCAAATTCAACATCTCCTTCTCTCCCTCTAAACCCAAACCCAACCCTAAGCCCGAGCCCCAAACCGAAAGTCCGAACCAGTTCCCCGACGACAACGAAGGTCAACTCATTATCCCGTGGATCGTTCGTGGCGAAGATGGCAATTTCAAGCTTCTATCGGAACCACCTCCTAGCTTTCTCAAAGCCATGGCCAACGACAAAACGGGAACAAAAAAATCAGACAAAAACCAAACTACCAAAAACAAGAAGAAGAGTGAAAATGAAACAAAGGTTCGTGCCACGGCACCGCCGCAGTATTCGAAAGCGGCACGGAGGTTCTACAATGAAAATTTTAAGGATTCCGGTACGCGCCTCAGCAAGGTTCTCGCCGCCTCTGGAGGTAACATTCTGTTACCAATTACTTTCAATTTTTATTCCAATTTCATTGTCAACTGTAAACTCTTCAAAATCATTTGATAAAATATATTTTGATTACGATGACAATTTTACTAATGGTTTTATGTAAATTGAGAAATGACATTAGAATCAAATTTGTTCAAATTTTAAATAAAAGTAGAGGCATAGTTAAATTGACACGGAAAAAAAAAATGCATTTGATGATCCAAACTACTAAACTAAAAGCGTAATTAAGCTGGTTTGTTTTCAGTTGCGTCCAGGAGAAGCTGTGAAGACCTTATTTTTGAAGGCAAGGTTACCGTTAACGGTTCTGTCTGCAATACACCTCAGGTTTGGTCCCTGTCATTATTAAATTTCTCCGGATTTGGTTTGCTAACAGCATAGTGTGGTCACTATTTGACTCCTTTAAAGTGAGAAGTTAGTAAAGTGAATAAATCAAATGTCAATATTATAACTACCTTTGATAAATCGAAGTTTGATATTATTCACTTTAGTCTCTAAAGTGAGTTGCTCACTTTAGAGAAGTCAAATCCGTTTGTTATATACCATGCCTTCATTGATCACTTAATGGATTTGAGCTTTTAGGTCCATTTTGTTTAAGCTAAAAAATAGGTATATGCTTTTATTTTTAGATTTTTTGTTTTTTTGGCATATGAGAAAAGCACTTTTCTGGTGTGTAGACTAGAGTGGATCCTGCAAAGGATGTTATCTACGTTAATGGAAGCCGCCTTCCTAAGAGGCAGCCTCACAAAGTTTATCTTGCCTTAAACAAACCAAAAGGGTATGCAATATGTTGTTGTTGCAAATGAATTCATAATTTAGTTTCATCTTCTCATGTCTCCTTATAAGTATTGCAATTACATTTCCACAGGTACATATGCTCATCTGGGGAGAAGGAGTCTAAATCTGTATTAAGTCTATTTGATGATTTTTTGAGCAGTTGGGTATGTGCCACTTTGAACTTTATTAATATTTCATAAAATATAGTGTTCCTTTATTTCTTCATTTTTTACTTGGCGGAATTATGCAAAATTGCTAAGGTATTCTAGAGATGATATGTTATTTTCCCTCTTTTTAAGATGTAGTTCTATATCGCTCACCTAAAGGAAATTTTATTTCCAGGATAAAAAGCATCCAGGAGTACCCATGCCACGACTATTTACGGTAGGGCGTCTTGATGTTGCTACTACTGGGCTACTTATTGTAACCAATGATGGTATGTGGTTTCTTGTAAAACCAATTTTATTATCATTGAATTAATAGTGGTTCTATTAATAAATTATGTTTAAATGCGAAAAGTTCCATCTAATACTTTGTCCTATGGTTCTTGGTCACAGGAGATTTCGCTCAAAGACTTTCACATCCTTCATCTAATTTTTCAAAAGAGTGAGTCATGAGTTTTGATTTGTGTATTTTTGTCCTGGATTTTTTTTTTCATTAGTTTGGATTGATATTGCAACTTTGGGAACAGAAAGAATGCTTCTCACAAGACCTTGTTGGGCTTTTTATGAATGCATCCTAATTTGATATTTATTATGTGGCAAATTACAACATTTTATGTATTGCTTAATGCTTATATTATTTTCTTTTCTGGTCTTTTTATTATTTCTAAGATGAAGAAAGTTCTCCACTCTCTTGAATTCTCATTTTTTGAAACTTCACATTTGTTATATCAGATACATTGCAACAGTTAATGGTCTAGTTCATAAGAGGCACTTAACGGCCATAAGTGAGGGAACAACAATTGAGGGTGTCCATTGTGTACCTGATAGTGTGGAGTTACTCCCAAGTATGCCAGATGCGCAAAGAGCTCGACTTCGTATTGTGGTAAATATATCTGTTTTTGATCTGCTATATCAATTCTACCACCCAATACTGGATACCGGCTATGAATTTTTAGTCATCACATTCTCTGACGATGACATGGTATCTCCCTTAAACTATAGTTTCTCGATGCATAACGTTGATGAAGTTGTCTTTTTTAATCCATATTTTAGTGTTTTAGGAATAAGGTATACCATAAGTATGAAGTTATTGATTGTGTTTCATATGATACTACTTTGGATCAATTCTAGTAGATGCTTCCACTCATTACATAAATAGATATCTCCGCATTGAAATTATAATTTTCTTTGACTGCAGTCATAAGTTGAAATGTTATAATAGTTTTATAATTTTGAGTAATTTAATTCCACCCCCCCCCTTCATTTTTGCTTCTGAATGTTCTATTTTATTCTTGAACTCTTGTGTTCAACACTAAAGCTATCTACTTGTTAGAGAATATGATTTGTTAGTTGATTAAAAAAGTTGAGCTTAGTCGGCATTTGCTTGCTTGATTTAATTTGGATTCTCATAGGTTCATGATGGAAGGAAGCATGAAGTTCGTGAACTTGTTAAAAATGCTGGACTTGAGGTTAGCTCTTTAATGACCCTCAAAATGTTCTAATGCTGTAATGACCCTCATATTGTGCAATGTCTCTGTGTTTCACATTTCTTAGAAGTTTATTTGATTATGCTAATTGCTTTTTTTCTCACATAATTCATATATTATCAAAATTGTTACTTCCATAGCATTTTTGCAAGTCATGTTTTGACCATAGATCTTGCTGGAAATAAAATAATTCCCTGATATTAGTTGAATATAATACTCTCCATGTTGTCTGAAATTATATATGTTTTATGATGTTGAGTTAAATTCTTGTTAACAACCTTAAATACATCAGAAAAATTAGACAAACTTAAAGATTTTTTGTGTGGCTCAAATATGTTGCTTATTTCCTTCCTAATCTTTATGGAATATCTATCTACTTGTGTTGATAACTTCTTTACTAGTTTCAAGATAACTTCTTTACTAGTTTCAACTTGTGTGTATTTTAGCTTTAGCAATGATTGATCATAGAAATGATTAATTTATTCATTTGGTTTCATGTTTCAGATTCATTCATTAAAGCGAGTTCGCATCGGTGGTTTTAGACTTCCACCAGACCTTGGGTAAATTTTGTGCATTTAATTGTCCTTAGTTTTCGAGGGAGTCTTTATCAGTAGAAGTAGCAGTGATATTCAAATATAATTCCAATAGTCACATTTCAATTGAGTTCTGTGGTATAAGTGAATTAACATGTTTTCATCTATTGTACTTTTATTTCTCAGGCTAGGGAAGTACATTGAGCTAAATCCAACGAAACTGAAAGCATTGGGTGGAAGAGTTAACAACAAAGTTAATTCTTAATTGTTGGAACTGTAAATCTTCCTCATGCTTATTCAGATTTCAACAGCTCTGAAGCTATTATTATGGTAGAGTTGGCCACTGCTTGTTTGATTTGAACCGTTGGATTCTGATACCTGGAACATTACCTAGGAAAGTATTTAGAAAGAGCCACGGAGCACACAACTTTCTGGAGTGTTTGACATCAAGCCAAATTGAGGCTCTCACAATCAAACATGAAACATAGCTTCATAGTTTAGAAGAACTGGGCAAACATTCTAAACTATGCTAGGAAGCGGTATGACCTTTTCCTATGATCATGAGGTTGGGGATATTGCTAGTAGTTTTATTGAATGTACGTATTGTAAATGGTGATGATGTGCCTGTATACTTAATGATGTTAGTTTAGGAACTTATAATGTATACAAGTGGTGTATCATCATACATTTTAAAATAAACTTGCAGCATAGCCTTTTAACCACCCTCACCATTTGTGACCTTCATTTCACTCTCTCTACCCAAACCAACAATGACTCCTCTCTGTACAATATCAAAATTGTTATATCCTCATAATAGTATATATAATGCTTTCAGAGGAAGTATATGTACCGAGTAAAATACACTTTTGTTACTATGTCAATACATAGTATTTTCATGATTGGTGTGTTAACCATTATTAACCTTGTTCGATGTGGCATAATTCCTCCGGTCTGAGTTGAGTATGATACTCTGCATGTTGTCTGACATTATTTATGTTTTGATATGTTTAGTGAATTCTTGTTAACAACCTTGCTTTATGTTAAAAATCAATTAGAAAAATCAGACATGCTTAAATAATGGGAATCTCACTTTGCAACGAGTTAATGAAGTTAATTCTAATTGTTGGAGTTGTATATATTACTCATGCTTATTCAGCTTAGGTCAACTTTGAGTCTATGATTGAAGAGTTGGGCAATGCTTGTTAGATCTGGGGTGTTGGATTCTTTACATGGAAAAAAATATGAAATAGTGGCAGAGCACATTGCTTAGAAGTTAGATACAAAATGATAGTGCATAGAAGGGACACAATTTCTCTAATTTAGCCTTATTTACTTACTATATCTGAAATATCAATAGTTTCCTTCAATTCTTTTTCAGGACTTAAAATAAAATCTTTTTAAGCAAAATTAAGTCTATTTTTCTTCCATTTATATATGTGAATAATATCCTAGAATAAGGATATAGAAACACACTTCAACATTTTTTTATCATTCAGAAAAAGGAAATATAACTTTTGGTTTTGATTTTAGTATTTATCCATAAATGAAAATACGTAAATAGGATTATATAGACTCTCTCGTAACAATATGTAGTTGGTCTAAATAGTAAAAAATTTACTTGAACACATGTTTAAGGATTTGATTTCTAATTTTTGTGAATGAAGAAAACTCACTTGAAAGAAGAGGATTCACTTTAAATGTACAAATACATATCTTTTGTTAATTGGACTAAATCAAATAAATATACACTTTACTTTGAGAAATGATTTTCTGCCTCTTAATTTTGTCAATCCATCCTCTAATACATCATCAGAAGGTAGGAATCGATAGTGTATTTTATACTACCGAAAAACTTTCGATAAAAATGACCATATATAAGAAGTTGAATGCACATCTACCATTTACTTTAGGAAGAGACATGGAACATAAAATTGCAACATAAACATTAAACACAAGTAATAACATAAGTTTCAGAGTTTAAAATTAAATTTCCACAGCTACTAGTGATAATAAAGGCCTTAGTTACTAGTTTTATAATTTTATTTTTATCAAAAGCAACATTTTAGTTTTTGTTAAAGTAAAAGTATTGGCAATGGAAAGTGCTTCCCTTAATAAGTATCATATTAAATAGACACTCTATCGTGGGTTTAAAAATAATGGTGTTTATAGAGAAAAGTAGTTAAAGAAGCATAATTTCTTTTCACTTTTTGTGAGTCCCATCAATAATTGTATTAATAAATTTTTCTGTGAGTTCCATCAATGGAAATGTAATTATATATAAATGTTTATAAGACTTATTTAATAAATATTTTTGAAATACTAAGTTGTAGAGAAAATTATTTATTAAATACTATAATTAAAAAATTACAAAATAAATTATGTGAATACGCGAGATCAATTAAATATTCAAAGTGAAAAGCTCTATTGTGAAATATATTAAATATAATTTCTTCTCTAATTTAATCTCTAAAGTACATAAAATTAACAAATAGTCTCTAAATATTTAAAATTTGTCATCTTAATTGTTGTTACTAAGATGTTAGAAACTGAACCAAAAAAAACTTCAAAACTTTTATATAGTTTAAGACTATAGTTATAGAGTTTATGTACTTGAAGGATTAATTAGTTTTGTATACACTTTAAAAACTAAGTTGGAAAAATAATGATTGTTTAAGAACTAAATTAGGAGTTTATTCCTTAATTTGTTTAATATATTAATATTAATTATAATAATATACATGGTATGAAATAATTTTTCATATACACAATTAAACATTTTACAACAACTCTCCCTTTTATATTATCAGAGATTAAAATTCTTCACAAAATTATAAATACTTTCTGCAATTTCATTTTCGAATATCTATTTTTTCAAGGTATTAGATATAATATTTTTTATAAATTTTCTTTTATCAGATTAAAGTTTAACATAAAACCTTCACCAACAAATTTTTTTGTTTAACATAAAACCGAACCTTAACACTGGCAGTTAGAGGTTGCAGAACTTGATGAACATGTCTTAATTATGATTTTCCATTGAATCGAAATTTGGTTTTAAATTGAATTGTGGTGTTTTAGTGTTGCAGTGCAATCTGCTTCATCAATGGCTCAGATTCCCAACCTAGATAATGCTCCCGTCAATCTCACATCCATCAGGTCAAAATCCAATCCAATCGAAATCAATTTCAATTTCAATTCCATTTTCCATTTTGTTTCTCATCTTAATTTTAACTTCAATTTCAATTTTTTTCTTTGTATTCAGGGAACAGTCTCAGAAGGAGCTCATCAACATCCTCAAGCATGTAATGGCTCCTAAACCCCGCAATTTGCAATTTTATTTTCCTATATGCGATTTTATCACATTCAAGTGTTCTTGTTGTGTTTGTTTTGTTTGATTTTTCTTGCTATTAATTTTACGGCACTGATCATTGAGTTCATAAGCGTTTGTGATTTTGTAGGTTCGAGGAAAGAAGTGTTTGATCATTGATCCCAAGCTTGGGGACTCTCTCTCCCTTATCATACAAACATCCATTCTCAAGGCATTTTTCTTACCCTTATTAAAAAAGTGTTCTTACTGTGTTTTATTTTTTGAATAGAAAGCCAATTCATAAATTTTCAATTACATTTTTTCCCCTATTTAAGCTAATGCTAGAGTTAGTTGTTTTTATTGAGTTTTAATATAATATAGCATAACAAAGAAGAATGACATTTGTTTTATCATTATACTGTTGTTTTGAACTTTTGATGATGTTGAGAGTTCATCAATTAACTCATAAACAGGAGCAAGGAGTTGAGTTGCGGCATCTTTCAGCTGACCCAATTCAAAGCGACTGCAACAAAGTGGTTTACCTTGTGCGCTCTCAGCCTGATTTGATGAGGTTCATATGCTCCAATATTCACAATGACACATCAAAAGGACTACAGAGAGAATATCATGTTTATTTTGTCCCCCGCCGCACTGTTGTTTGTGAGAAAGTAAGCTTCCCTTGGAAATGAATTGATTTCAATTAACTTGAGTTGAGCATAATGTTTTTCTTTTTTAAACATGGGATCTCGATGTCAATAATGTAAATGATTTTTGTTCATGTGCAGGTTCTTGAAGACGAGAAATTACATCATATGATTACGATAGGGGAATGTCCCTTGTATATTGTGCCAATGGATGAGGATGTACTATCGTTTGAACTTGATCTATCTTACAAAGTATGTTGCATATTACTACTTTGCTCATGCTGATTTACTTTTTGCGTTTCTTTTGGTGTTATATTTTTAACTTTTCGAGTTTCTTGCGTTTAGTATTTGCTTTGGTTAATTACTTATCCTTGCTTGCCTTTTCTACGTGGTAGGAATGTCAAGTTGATGGTGATGCTAGCTCACTTTGGCATATTGCGAAGGCCATTCACAAACTTGAGGTTGTAGTTTGAATCCATCATGCTGTTGATTTTTCTCAACACAGAAGCTTTAGCTTTGTAACATGTAGCATCAAACAAAAAGGAGACAATACAATAGAATTGTTCCTTGATGTAATATCAACATCAATTCATCATCATGAATGTGAAGTCTAACATGATTCTGATGTGTTTTATTAATTATAGTTGTTTCATTTGATTTTATCTTTTAGTTTTCTTTTGGACTGATACCACATGTGAGGGCAAAAGGAAAAGCATCTGTGCGCATTGCAGACATCCTAAATCGAATGCAAGCTGAGGAACCGGTTAACTCATCTGATGTAATCACCACTTTGTTTTTCTCTTATAGCACACGACTAAACAAAAGCAAAGTTATTGGATTTTACTAATTTAAAAAAACACCGTAATCCTCTTATTATTTTCTCTTTGTACAGATGGCTGTGCCCGAGATAAATACAGTAATCCTCTTAGATAGAGAGGTACTTTATCTTTTTCAATTTTATGTCTGTTATTCATAATTCATAATCTGTAGTGTCTTTGGGGATTTTCTACTACTTTCTCTTGTGCTGTTTAATCTTATATATTTATTATGTTACTGCTTAAGGAAGGCATGTCCTGTCCTGTACAGCTCTCTTTTATTACTTCATAAAAAATTGTTACTTGAATATTTTTCTCCAAAAATGAGGATGGAAATTGGAACTTAAATGAATCATTACTTGTCACAATTGTTCTTAATTTCTATTTGCAATTTAAGTTGTATGTCTTTTTGAGATCTTGCTATTCCATTTGTTTGGATTCAAATGATCACCACATTGAATGATGGTCATTGAAATCTAGTATGGTTTGAATGCAGGTGGACATGGTTACTCCTTTGTGTTCCCAGTTAACGTACGAGGGGCTACTTGACGAGGCAAGTTAATGCAAAAACAGCCTACACCTCTGTGAATGAATATTTATTGCATTTAAGTTTTGTTCAGTCTGTTATTTTATCAGGCTTTTCTCTTGAGAATATTCCCTAAACAAGTTTTGTCAACTTAATAAACTCTTTCCTTTTGTTCCTTTTTGATATTGTAATTTTGAATATGGGAAATTTCATAATGCATGTTTTGGTGTTTCAGTCAAGGAGTTTTAGAGTTGTATATTGGGTTCATGGATTATTGTACAGCCATGAGAAAATTATTCTTATACTACATGCAAATAGGTTTGAAAACATGGCTATTCTTACTTCTATTTACTAAATTTGTACCGTTGCAGTTTCTGCACATCAACAATGGTTCTGTTGAGATTGATGCATCTATTTTGGGTCTTCAACAAGAAGGGAAAAAAACCAAAGTCCCTCTTAATTCAAGGTGGGTTACTTTTTTCACTTGCTCTTACTTTTTTCATAATGATTATCTGCATAATTATTTGAAAGCACCAGAACTCATGCATATACATGTTTCAGAAGCTAACTCTAGCAAACAAAGGGATTACAACTACATGTTGCATTCTCTTTTTAGTGTCCAATGGCATCAATGAATCTATGTTGAACAACCCCACTTGTGGTTTGGTTTTGGGTTAATGTTATTGTTGTTATAAAAATGATCTAACTTCTAGAACCTTTCCCTTCTATCATCCTTTACTTTTTTAGTTTGATTAAAGGAAATCCATATTTACTCCTACATCATGATATTTAGTAAATACAAGATACAATGGGCCAAATTATATTGAATATATTTGAGGTTTATTGGTACGATGGTATCCGAACTCTTGTAAAATGGGCATGCTGCCTTGAATATCAGTTTGCAATCAAGGTATAAAAGGATTTTAATTTTTGACCTTTAATTATGCTTCCATTACTATCAGTCTTTGTTATGTTACGGTATATGTATATCAAAAAGAAATATCTGTGTTTTCAGATGACCTTTTTTTTTTCTCTGAGACCTCTTTTAAATGGTAGTTCAAAAACCGTTTTGTTTCTTTACATCATTTATTTTTCATTTTCTTTTTGCTTGTAATGCTCCTTAAAATAAAATTTACTTGCCTGGTCTGTGTTATTGACATGCTCTTTTCAGATGACTTCTTTTGCTAATTGTCTCTATATCCTCTTTTTAGTCACAGTCAGACATCCATTTTCTATTTCTTTACACTTTTTTTTTTTCGTTTACCTTTTGCTGTTAATATTTCTTAAAATAACATTTACTTGCATTGTCTGTGTTAGTGACAAGCTTTTTAAGGAGATACGGGACCTCAACTTTGAAGTAGTTGTCCAGGTTGATTCATTTTTACCTCATATATCATAGTCTTCTCTTAATTTCTCTCTCTCTCTCTCTCTCTCTCTCTCTCTCTCATGCACACACATGCACAAGAACAGGGAGAAGGGTATTTAGATAAATATCTTTGGCTCCCTTGTAGTTCTATTTTCTTAGTTGTTGTCTGCAGTATTTCAGATTTTGCGCCAAAAAGCAACATCCATGAAACAAGACTACACAGAGATGACAACAACAGTGAGTACATGATCTTACACTTGGGCATTGATTTTATTTTATTCTTGATTTCGTAAAAAATAAAAAAGAGTAGTCTGAAACCAACTTTTTATGTGAAGTAATCGTGGTGAATCCACTCAAATCAGGTGTTTCCTTTTCTTCTTTAGAGATCTAATACATCAAGTATTCTAATATTTTACCGCTATACTATATCTTTACAGCAAAGTGGCTAACTATACAGTTGTATACTTGTCTGATAATTGCAATATTTAGAAAAATTACTGTTTGAATAAGGTGTCTGTGCATCAAAATTTTCATTGACATTTAAATAAGTTTTAACTACTTTTTGGAAATTAAATTAAATTTGTCTTTGTAAAAAGAAAATTAAAACCAATTTGTAAAAATTTTATAATATATTGCTTTTCGTGATATCTAGACGCAGTCAGTTTCAGAGTTGAAGGACTTTGTGAAAAAGCTGAACTCATTGCCAGAGATGACTGTAAGACAATTTTCATCATATTATTTAAATTTCATTAGAAGGATCGTCATAATGAGAATGAAATCATAATATTGTTTACGTTTTTCACCAGAGGCACATAAATCTCGCTCAGCATCTATCAACGTTCACGTCAAAGCCTTCTTTTCTTGGGCAGCTTGATATGGAACATACAATAATTGAGGCCCAGAGTTATGACATGTGAGTTAATTTTGCATGCAGAGTACGTAAATTTTAATTGGTACTATATTTTAATATTTTAATTTAATATAATATAAACACTTATATATGATACGAGCAGCCTATGGCTATTTGATATCCTGTTCTGGAGGTGCTGATGCAAAAAGTTATGGTGGGTTAATATGTTTTAGGTATAGCCACTTGTTTTTTACTTGCTAGCCTCAAAATTATGTTAGAGTAAAGCATAAATTTCTTACCATGTTTGGTAACTAGTATCGTGGCTTTTATTGACATCCCAAGGTGGGAATTAGTAGTTTAATACCATTGTTTGGAACATATAACTTTGGAGCTTCTTCTGAAACATTTGTGTTACTGTTTGAGGTATACATTCTGTTCCTTGTTCACCATGAGAGTTTGATGAATTTTCCGCAGATGTCAACAATTGCTTCTCGGAATTTAATTGGATATCAACTTTCACTGTTTAAAACCAAGTTGAAATGAACTTTGTGCTCTAAGCTCTACATGCCATTAAAAGCTGAGAATCTGAGATGTTGCCTGGGTATTGTACTTTTAGAGAATCAGACATATATTGAAACATTGCCTTTGGATGCAGAAAACCAACCTTAGTTTTACTGACTGCGCTAGTTTAATAATAATAATATGTTAATTCTTAACTGCTAACTAAGAGTAAGATAAAATAATAGAGAATAAGATTTTCATTTATAAAACCAAAATAAAATTATATTAAAAATTGTCCTTGTGTTTTTTTATTAATATTAACTTGTTTCAATTAATAAAATAAGAATAAAACAGTGCCTATAAATGAACGTTGTCAACTTGTCATATTATAGTCTTGGATAAATAAACAATTACACTCTGTTTTCTGTTGATAATACTTGAATTTATTTAATTTCTAGCCTATAACTTATGTAGATCAATCAGCTTATACTTTAAGGGTGGATTTTAAATTACATAGAGTGGACTAAGAATATGAATGGTTTGACAAAACCAATTAATGCGACATTGTTATTTAGGTCAGTGTCTGTAGTTGTCTACCCTGTGATGCATTATTGTCCTCAGATATATCTGCATGTACCTAAGTTTCTACAGTATGAACTTATATCATTCATATATGCAGATGCTTTGAGTATATTGAAGAATTGATCCATAAGCAGGAGCCTTTAATAACAGTCCTACGTCTTCTAATCCTATTTTCTATCACTAATGCTGGGTTGCCGAAGAAGCATTTTGACTACTTCAGGCATGTTTGCATTCTTTGTTGATGCTTTATTCCATTCCTTATTCATACTGTTACTCTTCTAGGTCCTTGGGATGACTAACTTATGATTGAATTCTCATTTTATCTTTAGTACAATATACTGTCACATTTTATATTTGTAACTTCCAATTTAGGAGAGAGCTACTGCACAGCTATGGATTTGAGCACATAGCAACGCTAAATAATTTAGAGAAAGCGGGACTCTTTAAGAAGCAGGTACAATACACTAGTTGTTTACTTGCAAAGGCAAATTGATTTATGTACTTGTTCAATAACTAACCTTATTCTGTGTGTGATCTTTTAGGAGTCAAAAAGCAATTGGCTTACCATAAAACGTGCCTTGCAGCTTGTGGTTGAAGACACTGATACAGCCAAGTAATATCTTCTAGATGATGTGATCCTTAGATGCTTTTTATGTTCATAAATTTTGCATTAAGTTCATGACCTCAATTTAGATCTTATATAGAAACATGGAAATGGATATGTATGCAGCACAAGTAAAATATGGTACACATATTTGTACATTGTGAATAATAGAAAGTTCAGGATTTAGCATCCCAAACCTTTCTGTATATCCATCTCCGTTAAAATTTACTATGCTTATTGCACTTGTTTTTTTAAAAATTGTCTGGGTTTATATAGTGCACGGTTCATGTCCAGACCTAGTGATCTATACGCAAAATTCCTTTGAAGTTGGGTCTCTTGAATTGTCATGTTTGATATACTTCTGTGATGCAATGTTCTACTTATTATTTTACTAACTCTTACAATGATTTTCTACTGGACAGCCCCAATGACATTGCTTACGTCTTCTCTGGATATGCACCACTTAGCATTCGTCTTATCCAGCATGCCACTCGATCTGGATGGTAATGATGGATTTGTAATTGAAGATCTTTCTAGTTATTGTTATGCATGACATTTAACTTTCTTAATTCAATCTTTACCTACAAACATAAATGTATGTAAATTTCTATAGAACTTGAGCTCATGGAACTGTAAATTTTGTTAAATGCTTTACTGCTAGAAATCTTAGGTCGCAATGGATCAATTATAGTAAGAAATTAGTTATTTGGTGAAAATATATAAACAATCATATCTCAATACCTGATACAAACTGCTGTATATTTTACGAGCTTTGAATTAGGTATGTTACACCTGAATTCCAATGTTTACTCTGGTGTATATCATTGTTGCTCAGCTCCTTAGCTCATTAAGATATTGAAGTCTACCGGATTTTTTTGATAGAAAGCCTTTTTTGTAAAGGACGAAAAGAAAATTATAGTGATTGACGATAATACATCTTCACAATAAAACACAAAAGAAACATCTAGAAACTAAGAGATCGTGAATCGTGCAACAAGGCATGCCAAAATCTCTCTGCATGACTGTATGTCTAACAGAGAAGCACCTCTAAACAGTCTGATGAAACTGGAGACTGGCTAATAATAAACAGCTAATTATACATAATTAGAGCATACTATCTTTTAATAATCTAAAGCTTCACATTTCCCTTTTGGTGTACAGTACTTCAAATATATTTGCTTTTGCCTTGCTACCTATTGATTAGTTCATTAATTGCATTAAATTTTGAAGTGGATTTCTATGTTTGGGTGATGAAACCGATGTAAGACTGTATATGATAATTGATCTTTTAGGCGCCCTGTTGAAGAAATTTTGAAACTACTGCCTGGACCTCATTTGGAAATTAGAAGGGTTAGTACTCGTTCATTTTTTCTGCTGAAAAACTTGTTACTTATCAAATGTGTTTTCTAATGTTATATTTGAAAAAGTTTATTTGAATCAAGGTCACATCATGGCTATCATTCCATTTCCTCTTTCTAGTTATATTTCATGTTTGCTTGCTTTTTGGTTTTGAACAGGGTGGATTCTTAAACAGCCCATCATCTGACACTTTATCTGGGGTTTCAACCAGTATAGCCAAGTATGTTTAAACAGTGCCAGTTTTTTGAGATTTTGTATCTCTTCCTTAACCATTAATGAAATGTTACTAATATAACTATCAGAAAAATGTTATTAATACTTGGAAATTCAATGTTTACTAATTTGTGCAAACGTCTCTGTCAAATCTCAAAGATTAACGTTTCAAAATTATAGCTGTTAATGGGGTTCATATAGATCCTGCTATGCATACTATATATTTTACCCAAAACTTTTTACTTGTGATTGTTGAGGATATCATTAGCACCATAGGTGAGATTTATTGTTTGGCAAAATCTCCCAAATGCAGGAATGATTTCTATCATGTTTCATTTGCTCTCAGTGTTTGGTGAAAGGTTGTTCAAAAGAATTGGTATTAGACATGGATGATTTATTTTGACTGTGTCAAAATTTGGCATCTTAAAGGACAGAATTTTATTATTTTGTCAAGCGCCTTTTTTTTTCCTGACACCACACATATTACAGAGTACCTGATGGAAGGCGTGCCCTGGTGCTTGTTGTTTTTGTTGGGGGTGTTACATTTGCGGAGATTTCTGCACTTCGATTCCTCAGTGCTCAGGTGTGTTTACTGTTGCCCTTTTTTGTCTTCAAGACACTGTTAACTAATACATTGTTCCTTTGATTGATTTACATTTAAAAAAAAACGGCTATTGGTCCATATTTCATAATAATATATCAGATATACAGACCTCCCTGCTAAGTGCATTTGTGTGGCCTAGCCTGTATTTTTATGATATGTGGTACAAGTGATATGTTTCTGAAGCGGATATTACTAAACCTTGGTGAAATGGTGATTGGTGTGTGGGTGATCATCTTTTTCTTCTGGGAGAGGGATTGTTCTTTCAACTTAGGAAGTTTGTGGCTTTCATCTCTTCTGTGAGAAGCACAAGAGTATAGTGGGAGAAATATAAAGATAACCTTATCCAGCACCTCACATGACCCTAATAATGGTAAAACAATAAGGGAAAAATCTCATTTCAAATAATGAAAACAAAATTAAGGTCAAGTCCAACCTAGGTAGATTTTTTATTTCTGAATACACAACCTGTATGGATCACACTTTTTCCAAAATTGTCTGTGCTTTGGGTGTATATTCTCTTGTTTTCATCTCCTAATGCTTGACCTGGTTTGTCTTGCAGGAAAGCATGGCGTATGATTTGGTTATTGCTTCAACAAAAATAGTCAATGGGCAAACCTTGGTTGAAACATTCATGGAAAAGCTAGGTTGATTAATGCATGAGTTTTTCTTTGACTTCATCATTTTGAGGCTTTTCTTGGTTCAGGAAGGCGAGTTAATCTTGATGACGCTCTATGCCTAAGAGACTTCTTCTAGTCTAGGATGATGCACTGAGCTCTGTGATGAAAGCTTTATTGGTGATACAAAATCTTCCTCTGTTGATTTTGTAAGATGGATAATTGGAAAGATAGAATCTTGTTCTTCCAGGAGACCATCTAGAATGATTAGTTATGAGGACTATTTTCTGCTGTGCTCTATTTCAATTTGTGGCAAAAGATTGGGCATTGTATCCAAGTGTGTTATTATTGATTTTGATTGTATATACTAAGTGACACAATTATTTTTTCACTCACCGTGGAGATTTAAATGGCGGAATTGTTCATTCCAGACCTTGAAATCCTCCTTTAGAATATATATATATATATATATACTAATTATTATACTCTTAGTATGAGAGCTAATGGGGGGATTGAGGAAATTGTTCATTCCAGACCTTGAAATCCTCCTTTGATTTTTTGTAGTTTTTTACCTCTGTTCTTAGCTTTTGTTTTTTTATATTTTACTTGAAAATTTTAATGATGGAGAGATTCTCTTTTTCATTCGTTTGGTCTTGGAGTGAAGTCCCTAAATTGAAGGTATCAAAGGGCCTAGGCTCCACGTGGTAAACATTTTTTGTGTGTAAACAAAGTATTATCTGCATGCAAATGAGGAGACTAATCTTCAAATATTGTGGGATTCAAATACAGTAAATCATATCTAAGTTTTAATGCAGCTGCATGTTCTAATTATTTTTTTTGAACTGAACCATGTACTACTAAAATGGTCTACGACAAATTAATGATTTTAAAAGAAAATAAATTGCCTAAAACATATTAATCGACTTTATACAATTGCATTTCTTTAGGATATGTTTGGATGAATGATTTTGGAAGGGAGGAGTTCATGAACATCTATAAATAAGTTATGATTGAAATATTAGATGAACTTCTATTATATTATTTTTTCAATTTTTCCCCTTAAAATCATACTGTGTATGTGGATTTTTTTTTTTTATAGAGGGGGAGTTGCTTTGCTTACACTATGCGTCTACTGGTGTGCTCCAGTGAGCATAGTTTTCCCTTTTGATGTTCCCTTCAGACGTGTGGATTGTTCCCACCAAAAATTTGAACATTGTTATTTCGAACTTTTTGTGTGTTAGCTTAATTCACATATGCATATACAGTATTACGAGTGTAACTTATAAATAACACTTCTCTTAAAATTATCAAAGCTTGGACTCGATTTCATGCTGATTTATTTTGATAGAGCAGGCTTAAACTACTGCAGTACCATTTAGATTCCTCATATAACATTTTCAAAAGCGAATTTACAAAAACTTAATACATTTACAATCCTCACGTAACATTTATTAAAAAATAATTTACAACATTTCCCTTTAAGACACTCCAAACATAATATGAATTACCACGAAGTTTCTGCACAGTTTTCTGACCATCATCTATCTTTGAATTGAACTATATATATATAATAAAGTTACATCTGAAGCTAGGAATTTTGCAAACCATCTTCCCCTTCCATTCTCTGTAAGAGTTCTAATATACTTCCAGCTTTTCTCTTAGCTCTATCAGTTCCATTTTCTGATAATCCCTGAAGTGCTTCTTCAGCTCCATGTTCCTTTGCTAGTTTCAATTGCATTAGATCTCCCGTGCATACAGACCACAAAACAGCAGCAGCGTTCTCCCGGTTGCGTGGTGATCCAGTTCGTATAACCTCAACCAAAACAGGGATTGGCTCGGCCTGACTGATTGATATCCTACCTTCATGATGGCTTGCAAGGATTGCCATTATGGCTAGCGCTTCGTCAACCATCCCTCCCCCTGCATCCTTCATAAACCGTATCAGCGAAACAACTATCCCGGCTTTTACAGCTCTAGCTTTGTTTCCCTGATAAATACATAGATTAAATATAGCAGTAGCTGCATCTTTTTTGCCTCTTGGAGTACCTTCACAAAGTAACTTTATAAGAGCCGGGATAGCTCCTGCTGCACCTATTGCAACTTTGTTCTCGTCTAGAACGGATAAACTAAAGAGAGTCGCAGCTGCGTTTTCTCTAGCCTCCATGCTGCCATTTTTCAGTACGTCTACGATATCCGGTATAGCTCCTGCATTTACTATACTTCCTTTGTTACTCTCGTTGATGGAAAGATTGAGAAGCGCTGTAACAGCGTGTTCCTGAGTTCGAGGGTCTGCAGAGGACAGCAGCTCGACGAGAAGCGGTATTGCTCCTGCCTCAGCAATACATACTCGATTATCTGCATTCCTCTTGGCCAACAACCGGAGCTCACCAGCAGCCGCTCTTTGCTGTTCGATATCATTACTTGTAAGTTTATCCAATAAAGCTTTGATAGCAGTTCTGTCACAATCTGAATGACTGCTTCCGGATTTCTTTGTTCTACAGTTACCTTGCTTCTTTGGAAGTTCAACACCATTGCTTTCGCACCATAAACCAATCAGACTCTTCAAAACATAGTTTGGAGTAAGAGCTGTATGCAAAAGTGTCTGCTGTGTCTTGGGGCAGGTTCTGTGACCAGCATCAAGCCATTTTTGAATGCAGGATCTTTCATATGTCTACAAAAGAAAGCAGAAAAAGTTCATAAATAATCATAACTGACGACACTGTTTGAACAATATCTCGCACAAAAACAGTATTGGATAATACCTGACCGGTAGAGACAATTACAGGATCTTTCATTAGTTCAAGAGATATAGGACATCGAAAATCGTCTGGGATTACAGGAGACCGGTGCCTAATTGACAATTTCTCGCTCTCATAGGTATCAACCTCTGGATTTTCAGTGAGCACGCAGTCTTTCAGTTTCCTAAGAAGGGACGAGACCGTTTCAAAACTGTCCCCGAGTTCTCCATCGCTTGTTATGACTAATTCATGCAATTCACTAGACTCTTTCTTTAGATCATTGATAGTCCTCAGATGCAACTTCTCAGAAAGTCTTTTGAGTATAGCAGGATCAGGGTCTTTTTCTTTCTGTGCTACTGCTATATCCAATTCTAGTTGTAAATCAGCAAATTCTGTTTGAGCTTTGGCTCTTTTGAACTGAGCATGCACCAGTTCAATCTGATAGAAATTTAAACAGTTGAAAAAAATATGGAAAATAATTATCAGTAAATTGATGCTCCCCCTTATCTTTGCTAAAAACAATGCTTTGTAGAAATTCAAAATCACACCAAGGGAATATTGTTGTAGAAATCACATGAAAAGTTCAATAAAATTACCTGTTCTTGAACTTCCTCTGATATCTGAAGTTTGTTGTATGAAATTTCACTCAATGCAGCTTCAATTTTTTCAGTTATTTGTTGGAACTTATCTGCTATTTCATTCCTCCGCAAAGCCTGTGGCGTGTAAAGCAACAATTAATTAGGTCAAATTTAACAGTCTTAATCGACTAATATAACATGTTTGGAAAACCAAACTGAACCAAAAAGCATAGAATCTCTCACTCTAATCTTATTAAACATCTTTATTTCCAATGAAATTTGAAATATTCAGCTAGTGCATATATGGAAGAAAAAAACTTGCAGGGTTAGGCCTGATTTCAGACATACACTACTATTCGGAAATTAAACTTGAAGCATCTGTTCTGTCCAGTTCATATGTTTTCCTATGCATTATGCAGAATAGAGAAAAGAAAAATTGATGACCACATTGGTCATGCATGAAGAAAAATAATGCGAAAGAGTGCGTTTAGATTTATGAAGAGCAATTTCACAATGAAAAGCAAACAAGACCTTTCATAATTTCTGAGTTTCAAAATCCTCGCCATATCCATATGTCTGATATTTCAAAGCCATGTGAATAAAGGATTATTTAGACAGAATTGAAGGGTATATCTCGTATGCGAAAATATTTTGTATTTTCATTACAAAAATATCACTTTTTTTATAGCTAAAAACAATTTTTTTTGGTTTCCACTATTTTCTATAAAATAATTGAAAACATAAAACAAACTATAAACATAGCATTTTTTATGATTAAACTGAGAGCAGAAATAATTTTTTTCAAAGCAATCCAACCTTATCTGTTTTCCTTTTCAATCGCAAGATAAAAACTAAAAACTAAAAAAGTGATCTAAAAACATATACTACATGAACACAGGCTTCAGATTCAGGAAACAACACCAACTTAAGAAATTGGATATTTGTACAATTAAACTTGAAAGTTTGTTTAAAATTGATCGAAAAAGACATTCTATCACATGCAGTGACATGCTCTTCAAATACAGGAAACAACACTGGCACAAGCAATTGAGTAATCCTGCAGCAACTGAACTTGAAAATTTTGCATACATACTTGATCAAAGAATGAAGAGTAACATGAAGTTTATTGGCAGTGTTAGGAGCTACAAGCAAATTATAAAACAGAATTTAATTTTGCATCAATTTCCTCGGAAAGACAAACATCCCAAAAACAATAAATTTGCATCTCTTAATAGAACATATATAGACCCTGTTTGAATAAACAGCTTAATTAAGTGTTTATAGCATAAACGTTTTTCATATACTACTAATAGTATAAGTATGTGTTATTTCTATAACAAAAGATAATATAAAGTCATTATACTTTCATATAAGCTATTCTAGAGAGCTTACTTTGGACATGTTATAGTTGTATCCAAAACTTTCTCAAACACAGTCACGAATGTTTATGCTAGCCGATAAACTCAAATAAGCAAATCCAAACTAGCTCATAGCTTATCATGATCATGAAGAAGAAAAAAAATTACACGACCCTTAACAATTTGAGAAGAAAATCAATCACCTACGAAACTAAGCAAAATTTTCTAACAAAAACCAAAAGGGAGAAAAAACCAATACCTGATAAAGCTTACTCCCTTGATTCACAGACTTTAGAAGGGTGATAGCCAAATCCAAAGCAACCCTTAGAGATTCAAAAGCTTGAAGCTGTTGATCACAAAGGGATTCATCAGAGTCTTTCAATTCCTCAAACAAAGGGCTTAAAAGCTTCACCCTGCGAATCAAATTCCCATACATCCTCTTGCAAACGTTTTGACATTCAGGTAACCCAGAAATATCTCTGATGGAATCAGCCAGACGATTCACAACCATAGCCTTCGAGTTCTCGCTACCACCCATTTTGGGATACACAGAGAAAAAGTCAAAGGTGCAAACTTTGACAAAATGATCGAGCTTGGTTGAGAACAGAAGAAGAAGATTGTGTTACTTGTGAAAGACAATTTGGGAAAGATAATGAAATTGGAAAATTGAAATGAATTGAATAGTAACAAACAAATATTTATTTATGTTAGAACATAGACATAGTAGTTGTTGTAGTTCTTGACCCTTTGGAAAAGGTCTTTGTCTCGTGTCTTATGGCAAGAGAACCCATTGAATTTGTGGCTCATTACATTAGCTTCATATTTGTGTTTCTTTCTTTCTTTTTTTTTTTTTTTATATATATATAACTTTATTTGATTGTTTTAATTATCTTAGTTCTATTTAGTGGAAATGTATTATTTGTAACTTATATCCCGATGAGATAGGAACTATGTCTTTTATTTGTGTTCATGAATGATTTTTTTGGATATGGTTTCTGATGTTTTATGTATGTTCTTTATTCATTAAAAAACTATTAAGGAAAAATAACAGGATATATATATATATATATTCTTATTTATTTGTAAAAATATTATATTAATATAAATATATGAATACTAATGTATAAAAAATTAACTTTATATAGAATAAAACATTATTTAATTAATTTTTTTATGTTCTTGTATAAAATAAAATAGATATTTCTGTTTTAATTAATTGATTAATAAAAGACTATCTTATAACCAAATACAAATAAAAAATATTTATGCAGTGTAAATTATAACTAATATATTATAATATTTTTTAAATTTTTATCTAAAAAACATTTTAAAAACACATTAATAAAAAAATATATATTTATATTTAAATAAACTACTATTTTCGTTCTTAAAAGTGTAGAACATTGTTAATCTTTGATTTAATTATAATTTTAAATTAATCTTTAAATCATTAAAATAATCTGCGATCATTATGGCTTAAAGAATTAAATTAATGATATTTTGATAATTCAATAATTAATTTGAATTTTCGATTGAATTAAAATGACAACTTTTTGAACTTTTAATCACTAAAATGATGATATACTCGTCTATATTTTAAGCAATTGATCCGTGAAATATGTCCTTTTAACATTCTCTAGATTTGATTGTTCTTGTAGCTCTGATAAGAATTCATGAGTAGGTTGAATTAGAGAGTGAGTAATGAGAAATTTGACATGGTATTAGGAGGTGCAAACCTGCAAAACTCCGTGATACTGTCTGATTTTTTTTCAAGAGATTGGGTCCAAAGGCAAAAGCCCCAAAAGAAATGGACCAACAAAAGGACTGTTTGGAACGTTAAAAGAAGAGGAATGCTCTTAAACTCCAAAAATGGTAGATAAAAAATTGGATAAAAATACTATTATAAAGTGTGATTTTTGTAGTGTTTTTGCATTGGTAATAAAATTGACGGTTGGATGAACAATCATCTTAAAATAAAGTCTAAGGTTCCAAAAGTTCAATTTAAATTCTTTATTAAATAATATTTGGATGATGCTTTCTCCGTTTTCAAGAGTTTTTTTTTATGAAATCTGATGATGATAGTGAAAACTTTGATCCAATAATAAAAAAAATCAAATTGATAAATTTATCAAAAGCTTCAATTTAATAGTATTATTTTACACATTTTGAATAAGTATTATGGGTGGATTAACGACCACCAAAATATATTTTTGACAAATGGAGTAAGAGTATAGTTTACAAATTCCCCAACAATAGGTTTGTTTGAAATTTATGTTTAAAATAAAACTAGCTAAAAAATTGGATATCTGCACCTTTTGCCAAATAGATGATAAAAATTTGCTCCTAGAATGGATTTTCCTTTCAACGTCTATGTTTGAGAACGAAGAGTCATACATATATAAAGAAATTGGTAATACATAAGCCAAAAAATATGATAAATCTTAAACAAAAATTATGCAATTATTTGAGGTATGCATCTGGAACGTTTATTAAAGTATGAACCGAAAATTTAGTTATCTCCTATTCTTCTGTGAGAACGCAAGGAATATCCATTTCAAAATAAATTGAATATGAAAAAGGAACAAGTAATGGATTCCTAATATTTGTCTTTAGTTCATTTCCAATATTTAATATGTTAACAAGAAATTATCATTATTTTCAAGACCTGCTTATTATTCAAGTAAATATTACTTTTTGGTCCATCGTGAAACTTTTAGTATAACGCAATAACATTTAAATATAGTTCTTCTACACATAGTTTAAGCTATGAGTATTGGCATATCTTGGACATGTCAAGAGACCTGCAACTTCACATAACTTGAACATGAACAAAATACTAAAATGTTGATAAAGTGCTAGAATGATAAATAAAGAAGTTGAAATAAAATGCTTGAATAATAAAGAACTTGAACAATAAAATATGTGAGGGATAAATAGAATAATGGTAACAAAAGACAATATGGGTGAAAAATAATAATGTTCTACACCATGCACAACACTTAATTTTTTGACCAAGACAAAGGAAAGGGATGAAGAAACTCACCACAACTGTCTCTCAAAATATGTATATATATATATATATATATATTCTAAGTGTTTAACATGAACATGAAATAGTGAAGGAATATTTATAGAGAGAGGGATGGAGTTGGCCGTGAACTCACTTTAAAAGTGAGATGGGTCTTGGTTTTTTTGCAAATTGGGTCCTTAATAGGGGTAGATTGGTCATTTTCCCCTTTTGTTTAGATTAGGTTGATCATTTAACCCTTATTTCCTTATTTGGAACTATTCTAATAAATTTTGCGAACAAAGAATCATGGACAAGTACATAAGTTTGGAAAGAGAAATTGCACAAATATTATCTCGATTGAAAATCTTAATTCCAACCTAATTCTAACAATGAATATTATACAAACTATGGTTTTTTTATCAAATTTTGAAACCATTTGAATTTCACACGTAAGATAAAAATTATCGAACAATTTTAAACACGACAAAACTTCATTAGAGATTTTCAACGAAATTTCACCCATAACTTTATAAAACATAATAATTAATAATATAATTTTATTTGTTTTAAGCAATAATTAAAGTGTAAAACATGACATAAAGGTTATTAGAATGAGGAATGTTTTTTTAAAAAATTAATCTCATTAGATGTGATCGACATATATATATATATATATAGACACACAAATGGGGAGAGTCCCCTTCAAATAAAATAACAAAATAGATAGTTCAATGAAAATTTAAAACTAATCAGTCAGAATTGACGTTCTTTAATAAATAGAGTAGTAAACCAACAAGTTTTTGAAAGTAATTACTTCAAGTATGACTGTCCCTCAAGTAAAACAAAAGATAGTGCGTCAAAAATAACGTTTTTTAAGGATAGTCTCGATAATCCCAAACATCTTGTCAATATGAAACATTAGGGATGATCACAAAGCATGGTGTCTAATATCGCATCCTAAATTGAATATATGAAATCATAATAGACAAGACTCATACTTGTGGATATCATATCATCTGCGTGACAAGGTGTCCATAATAATAATATTACAAGTTAATATAAGATCAGAGATGTTATCTAACCAAAATATACATAAAACATAAACTCATACATTACAACTTCATAGGATCCAAAGCAAGTGAACAACTGCATTAAGTAATTACTGGGCGAGGCAGTCTTTTGGCAATTTCCTGTGAATACAAACATGTCATCAATCATTACCCCTTAAACGGGAATGTTCAAACTAAGCACTGCGAATGAAATCCTTAAGCAATATAGCAGATTCATATGGATATATCATATTGAGATGAAAAGAAAAAATGAACTGCTTATAACTTAAACAACACCAGTCAAATTCAACCCAACATGTAGAATTATTGCAATATTTGAATAAACTAGCTGACAAATCAAGCACGGTGACATGAATAACAATTTAAATAAAGAGAAGATATACACTCCCTTGTGAACATGTATTGTTCTATACTATTGTTAGATTAAATCAACCACTAACTAGAGCAGTTGAGAAACCTTGCAAGTCCCCAACCTTGTCTTTTCGCCATTCTCTGCCGTGTATAGTAGTTCAACCACTCATAGCAAAGCTCTAGAGACATCTCGGATTACAACAATGATAGATGTGTGGACTTTTTCTGATTTTGGCAATATATTCTTAACAGGGCGATTCATGTAGCAAAAATATATACCTAATGTCACAATTTGTTTTGAGAACTTGATGGCATGAATATAAAGAACGCATTTTTGTCCTTAACTAATCTGTAGCTAATTTCTGAATAATAAAGTGGTGTTACGTTCATAGCAAGGTTGTGTTTTCTTTTGTATCCTCAATGAATAAGCAGAAGGCAACCAATGGTAGCAATTCTCTAGGGGCTTGGTCTTTTTCAGATGTAGGGTATAACTGGTAGTTGGTGTTTTCTTCCATGCTTGTTTAACTTCTCTACATGTACAAATCTTGCATGGCCTTAAAATTTGATCAAGGGCATTCTAATTCTCTTTTTCTGACCTCAAATATTGTTTTATTGGTTAAACTCCCTACATCCTTATGCATTCCATGACCAAGATATTAACTTTGTTTGGGAAAGATTCAATTTTTGGATTTTCGTAAAATCGGATACCTATCTCCAGATCATGTTTAGTTCCTCAAATAGGTATATGAGTTTGCTACAATTATCTTCAGACAGCAAAAACATCATGGGGAAGCTTGCTAGTAGCGTAGTCAACAATGTCCTAAGAGACCAAAGACCGGAGTTAAAACTGAAAATTTACTACTACCATAGCCTCTGGAAAGTCCCAAAGATCTGCAACTCAATATAAAAGGGTGTTCCGACAGTTCCTAAAACTTGAGCATGTTTTGATGTAAGCTTCATATAGTCTGTGTTTAGAGGTTACTGTTAAACAGACCGAGCTTCATACCACATGATCAGCTTCAAAACCAGATCATGTAGTCAGTAGCAGATAGCGTGTCGGCTGATTCCCAAAACGCTATAGCGGGTAGCGGTATGACCGCTTCGTTGAAGTCTAGGAAAACATTACAAGCAATTTATACCATAAATGTATAGAGGCTAAAAAATACTAACACTAAAGACATATTCATAAGTCATAACATCAAAGTTCATTGCTGCTAATATTTCAAACATAATATAAAACAAAATAGAGGATTGTCAACAACAACAACAACAACAACAACAAAAAACAGAGCACAATAATGGTGTACGATGAGAAAGCTCTGTTGGTAGGGACGAGAACAGAGCAGGGACAAGTTGAAATCTCTGCTTTGAAGGCTTTGAAAAGAAAGCTACGTTGGTAGGAGAAGGGTCGAGAAGAAGCTACAGAACATAGCTTTCAAATAGGAGAAGAAAGGTCATGTACGATCACTGTACATCTATAGCCTTTATTATTTTTATTTTTATACTTCTAAATTATGCTTAAAAATAACCTAGAAAGGAAAAGGCAAAAAGAAAATAAAAAACCCTAAAACGGTTTAAAAGTTGAGGGTATTCCTGACTTTCCATTCTTAAATTACTGTAGCATTTCTTCCCTGCGTGAATTCGTCTTCTCCCACCCACGAAGAACACCACTACGACCGCAACACTGTTTTGCGTAGCACACTGCCGCCGCAACTGACTACAGAGATCAAATGTAACTTTGATTCTCACATCGTTATATGATACTTGTTTCATATATAGAAGATAGAACTGTGATTCATAGATATTTAATTTAACATGGTTCAAACAATCGTAGAAAGATCTGATCAATGTTCTTGCCAAATTTCCATAACAATCAGAATAACCGATTATTTTCTATGTTCATTCATTCTCGTTGTAGTCAAATACAAAATCCCATGATTAATTTAAAATTTAATAACTGGAAGGATGTAAACAGCAAAAGTACCTCAAACAGTTCATTTATATTATCCGCTGTCTTTGCAGATGTCTCTATGAAAAACATTCCATTCTTCTCTGCATAGTCCATGCCATCCTTCATGGGAGCAAAAAGCATACCATATAAGGAAAACGAGTGATTGTGTTGTTTATCAAATAGTTATATAACTAATGTTAATAGGATTATTGCACCACCTGAACAGCCACTTCCCGCTTCTCGTGAAGGTCAGCTTTATTACCAACTAATGCCATCACTATATCAGGGCTTCCATGTTTTTGTAGCTCCTAAAAGTTTAAATATATTTCAGCTGCTAAAAAGAAACTGACAGAAAATGTAGATATATATGCATGCATGCATGTATTTGTACGTGTGTGTCTGTGCAAGTGTGAGCAATGAATGACAGTACATTAAAAGACATATGCCACTTATGAATTTGCCACACAGAATTATTAGCTATATTTTTTCATTCTTTTGATAGTGTTTTCAAAAACTTATCCTGTAACGAGAACGATAAGATTTCTTCCAAGTCTAACAGAAGCCAACAAATGCAATCTCACATGCATAAGGAGTGATGAAGGAAAACAGTTTATTATAGGAGCAGAGAGTTTATTTGTTAACATAGAAGTGCACAGAACAGACAAAAATTGGTGTGGCTTCATTGTGATTAATTAAACGGATTTTGTGACCAATTCTAATAACTAGTAACAACATACATATTTATTCCCACCAAACATGCACGTATTATCAACTAGGTGTTGTCTGCTATAAAATCAAAAGAGCATCATTGTGGTCTATCGAACACAGGGACCCTTTTATCTTGGGTTTCCTGCACATTTATTGAGCTATTCTCTGATCAACTCTTCTTACTATTGGTCTTCTAGACATGATTCTACCATCTTTTCGCTACATATGATGCCTACTTTTCCTCTGAACAGGCAGGTCTCTAACTTCCTTATACCCATTATGAGGTAGGATGTTGCCAATGAGCCACAAGGATACACATCCATCTAGTAACTTACTTAAAGTTACTGAATTACAATGATCATAAATGAAGTAGATTAAAATATGATCATGTTCTATTCATCACTATTGGTAGTTCACATCATTCAAGTAACTATATCAAACAAAAATCGACAAGATAGAACCACGCGGCAAATATACCTTAACCCAGTACTGTGCTTTGCTGAAAGATTCTGGGCTTGTTATATCGTAGACAATAACTGCAACCGCTGCACCACGATAATACAGTGGTGCCAATGCAGCATACCTGAAACAGATAATTGCCAATAAAATTTAACTTCAGAATGTACATCTTGTTGACATAAGAAAAGAACGAATCTTAAGAGAATCAAAATATACAGTGGAGCTCTCTTAATGGTTTGTACAGTAACTTATGTGCAAACTGGAAAGATAAAAAATGGAAGTTACCTCTCTTGACCAGCGGTATCCCATATTTCAAACTTGACTGTTGTAGAGTCTTGAAGAGCGATTGTTTGTGACAAGAAAGAAGCTCCAACAGTTACCTTACATTACAAAGTCTAAAAATTATAAGAACTCTACTTTGGAATAATTACCACATCTAGTAGGCAACAAGTTTATTTCATAGGCTAAATTAGGAAAATTTACACTAAAAAAATGGAAGTGATCAAAGCATCATATTCTTACCTTCGATGTCGGGTCAAACTGACCACGAACAAATCTCAGAACAATACAGCTCTTACCAACACCAGAATCGCCTAAGAGGACAAGCTGTGTTCAGTGCATTTAAAGATTAGTTATCGTGTCGTATGACAGTTAAACAAATAAAAGATTTGTGGTAGAAAAATAATATTTTTATTAATAACTTCAATAAATCCTGTCATTCTTCCAAAGTAAAAAACCAGCACAATAAACAGAAATTCCTGTGCCTAAACAATCATCCAGATTGAAAGCAATAGCATATTGTATATAATGTATGGCTCCATGTGGTGCAATAAGTTTTACAAAAAAACTATTTGTGTGTGAAAACAATCATCATTGAGATTAACACACGTGGTTTTTGATGTACTCCTTTTGTGGATGTGGTTGCAGGTTTGACAAAAGAAAGTAAGCTAGTTAATTTATATTTCTCTGGCATGACATAAAATGCATGATACAGAAACTCCATCGTGATTCTTTTACGTACTCCAGACAAATATATATAGCAGATCTTATAGAACGGTTCACTGAAAATAAAATAAATGTACTAAATAACTCACTTCATTCCAAAGGAACAAAATAAACAGAATTATACGGTGCTTTAAACTTTCAGCGCTTATATTTTAATAAAAATGTATTACGTCCTATGTCTTTTTCTTTTAAGAAGCCGGTTACTCAATCTGAGCAAAAACTGAACTCATTACTATTTATTTAAATACAAA
Source organism: Cicer arietinum (assembly GCF_000331145.2). Lineage (NCBI taxonomy): Eukaryota > Viridiplantae > Streptophyta > Magnoliopsida > Fabales > Fabaceae > Cicer > Cicer arietinum. The sequence continues at coordinate 9,758,431 of NC_021163.2, forward strand.
ATCTGCTGTACAGAGGAAAGGTTTGAAACAAAATTTGAACAAAGCTATTCAACAAAACACCAGTCCAATGTAATACACCAAAGAATCACAATCATTCAAAAGTGTTCAAAACAGGGGGAAACATAAATCCAAAATGAATGATTTGCAACAAAAATTAGACACCTCCTACAACAAACAATATTTACTTCCTTAGTCAACAACAAACACAAAATCTACAACAAACAAGGAAAAGAACAAAACCATGTTGAAGACAAGGTATAACAAAAAAAATATGATTTTCAAAATTAAAGAATTTATTTAGCATAAAAATACCTTGACGCGAAGATTCTTAGCGTCTTGACCTCCACCATTCTCTGAATTGGGTCGACCTAGCTGCCTTGAATCCCTATCTGAAAAAACACAAAATCAATTTAACCTAAAACCCTATTAAAGCCTAAACTCGATAATTTCTTCTAAATTAATGACAGAACCCATTAAACTACAAACCCAAAATCACAAATCAAAACCCCCAAAAAAAGGTATAATTTTTTCAAACCCCTTTTCAGCTGCAGGTGAAAATTAACAATAAAATATGAGAATTTGAACAAAATTTCAAAACTTTAACCATGAATAGGAACCAAAAGAAGTAGAATTTTATTACCTGGAAGGGAGTAGCCGCAACCCATGGCGAGAGAAGAAGTTTTCTATATAAGGAAAAATGGGTTATTTTGCACAGCACAACACTGATAAATCGAAAATTGGATTTTATTTTTTTATTTTTGGTTCTGAGAGAAATTGGTGGGTTTACAACGAAGCACGAAATATCTGGGAAAGTTGTGCGTTGGTTGATGGAAGCTTGTTGGATTGAATTGAATGAATGAGAGTCGAATATCGTGCTTTCCGTGAGGACGAGGATTTCCACTTCCACTTCTCGTTAAAATATTTGTCTCTCAATTTATATTCTCACTTCACTTTTTGCTCCTAATTAATTTCGTATTTTTCCCTTAATTATAGTTCTGTTACGTAGACTTGGTATGTACACTTAATTTAAGGATTTGTTTTGAAAATTGATGGGAATGAGCGAGTTAAATGACCGGTTTGAATAACAAAATTATACTTACAGAGATAAATGAGAAATGAAAACTAAGAGGAATTAAAGTGAAACTGAAAATAAGTTATTAGACCAAATGAGTAATTTAGAACGAAAAAATGAGTGATATTTGTTTTGAGATTTATACTCGGTTTAGTAAAATTAAGTTATAAACTAACTGATAACTGAAGAGTTGATTAATAGCTAACTGATGGTTAATATTTGATGACTTATATTTAAAAAATTAATTAATTAAAATGAAAGTGTTTTGTAAATTTAGTTTTTAACAATATAAAATAACATAAAATGTGACATTTTTATTCGATTGTCTTGTCCGTTGTTTTACTAGATTTTTTGTTTTGTACTTGATTCATTTTCCTACTTCAATTTATTTTTTATGTTTTCTTCTTCTTCTCCATATTCATATCTCTACAATTGAAACATCACTCATTATATTATGAATTCTCCTCCTCTCAATGAGATTGTCCATTTCATCTCATATGTCTTTCATGTTTCATCATCTCTCTATCTTTGATTATATTTCTGTCATTTATGATTTTGTGGTAGAAAATCCAAAAAAATATAACAAAGTCATGAAATAAAAAAACCATGCAATTCATTTATTTATTTTTTAGTACATCATTGACTTTTTTTATTACAATATAAGTACCATAAATTTAAATAGTTCTCTAAAAGTTTAGCAAACCTCATGTATATAAATAATAATCATTTACGGTTTACAGTTTGGCATCAAAAGTAAATTTAACTTTATAAATTTCTTGTAAGATGAATAAAATGGAAGAAAAAAAATTGAGTTATTTCATGCATGCATTTGTCAATTATGTAATTTATGTGACAGAGATTATTGTCGTGCATGAAGTTCTGTGAATTTTTTTGGCAATGATTGAAAGAATTGATGTGTTATGTAGAAATAATAGTACCACTCTTTAGAAAGAAAACAAAAACAGAAGTAATAGCATCGAGAAGAAGATACTAAAGATAGTGGATTAATAGTAAATTAGTGAAACAATTACATTTTATATAAAACAAATAATAAAAATATATTAATGAGATTATAAATGGAATAAATTGTAAAAAGCTATATGTTATAAGTTCAAACACTCATTTTAATAACATGTCAAAATAAATTATAAGTTTGTGAGAAAAACTTATTTATCAAACACATCTCACTTAATCCAACAAATTTATTAGCTAGTTTAATAAGCTATAAACTAGCTTATTGACGTTACCAAACAGTGCTTTAAATGTAAGTTTTGTATGTGTATGTCTTTTTGTCAAATATCCGTTTTGCTCTTTTATCTTTTTTAAGTTATTTTCATCCTTTACTTTTTTTAAACAAATGTTGGTATTTTGGTCTTTTTGACAAAAGTTAATAAAACTTGATTATATAGTAGTAGTTACAATGGTCATATTAATTCACGTGGCTCATGCGGCTCCAAAACGACATTATTTTATATTAAGACTAATTTGAATCAGACGAAAATATATATTGATTAAAATGTAAAAAATGAAGTAGTTTTATAAGGTTTGAGAAAACAAAGAAGTTGAAACGAAACCATTGAAAAAAACACATGAATGAAGGGATTCACAATTGTCAATTGTGACACCATTGAAGGAAAAGAAAGGAAGAATATAAAGTCGAAGGTAGAAGTTATTTATGGTTTCTGTAGTTAATTTTTTCCCTTTATTTTCATTGATATGGTGCTATGTCTTGCTTCCCATTTTAGAGATTTCAAATAAATATGTCTATTATGGGTTGTTTAATTTTATTTAGTTGATAAAGTGATTTTGTCATTTTGTGTGTGTGTGTGTAGAATCTCATGTAATTAATAGGTTTAGGGTTGAGATCTTTAATGATGAGTGTTTTGTGATAATTGGAGATACGATGGAGTGTAAGTCAAGGGATATTATTTATTTTGAAATTCAAAATAAAAATCTTGTTAATTTTAATTACTAATAGGTCAAACAATTATCACATTAGATCGTTATTAAAGTAGACATATTAATTACATGATCACATTTATAGATTATTAAAATAATCTAACATAAATATGTTTTGGTTTAACTTTTTTTACTTTAAATTTTTTTAAATTTTTTTATTGGTCCATTAGTTGCTTCATTTAGTAGTAATGGTCCATTAATTGTTTTATTTAGTATGGATCTATTTGGTTGAGCCCCATCACGGGTATGTTGATCAACCACAAAATATGATTTTCGATACTTTTTAGATAAATGAGGAGAAACGATGATAATTTGAGAGATAAATATGAGAGGAGCTCTGTAATTTTCAACAAATGCAAAATCAGTTTTCTTATTCATCTCAATATAATTATCAATATGAGTAGAAGCCACCACCACTACAGTATAATTATCAACAACAAATGGTTCCACTGCATACTTGTTCATCGAGATCTTCTCAATATTAAAAGCAAAGTTATTATTGATCATATATGTGAACGTCGTCGTATGGTAATAACCGACCTGATTTAAATCAATCATCTATGCATCAATATTCTTTTCATCCTTCTATCTATTTTGCTATTGGTGGTATCAACCCCTTAGTCTTGATAAGGATAGTTTAATATTTAATGATATGTTAAATTTTACCAACAATCAAAATGTTCAGAGGCATGGATCAGACTACTATGAGGATAATTAGGTTTTTTTTTTGCTAAATTATTTTTTATTCGGATATTAATGGATGAATGTTTTGTTGTAAATTTTTTTTCAAATTTATTTATATCTTATTAATCATTTTAAAATATTTAATTTATATTTAAATAATATTGCAAATAATTTATATAATTAAAAAAATATTTTTAATGAAAATGAAGATATTTAAAATATAATAATAATGAAAATAATATTTTTAATTTAATATAATATTTAATAAAATTATTTAATTATATATAATTAAATCTATACCAATATATATATATATATATAATTAAATTTAAATGAACTTTAATCATTATTTTTAATAAATAAATAAAAATATATAATTATTTTAATACGAATTTACATTATAAATATTTGGAAGAGTTAACGAGGGCGAAAGCCCTGCAAAATAGTGTCATAATTGATATCATTGATGGCTTAAGCCCTAGATATGTCACCACAAGTTTCATTTGTGAGGACCATTACTCTGAAAAGATTTCACTATTTGTTGTTTGTGAGGGCCTAAGCCATAAGGATCATTAAATGACATTGCGTTTCTAAGGGCCCCAATCCTAAGTAATTTGCAAGGGCCTCAACCCTATAACATTTCTCAGGACTTTGGCCCTAGGAAATCTCACATTTTTCCTTATTCTAAAAACAACTTTGCGAGAGCTTTTGTTATCGGTATTAGTTTTCAACGACTGTTTTACCTAAAGTTATTTGGCTCTCAGTAATGCATGATTTCCTAGGTTTTTTTAGTGTTTACTAGGGTTTTTGGCCTTGACAAATTTAAATAATTAATGTAGTGGTCTATTAGCTAAAATTGAATTGTTTGATATTTGAAATTATAACTTATAAGTCATATTAAAATTAATTAGCTAAGATTGAACTGTTGGATCATCAAAATTAATTTTTCTATATCATAGTTAATCTAATTTGGTTAAATTGAATTTATATTATAATTTATAATTATGATTAATTTAATTAGTTTAGATTGAACCGTTGAATTTATCGACATTTGAATTTATAAGTCATTTCTCGTCTAGTTCGTTAAAATTGAACCGTTAGATCATAAATATTATAATTTTTAAGTCATTGATAGTGTATTTAATTTAGATTAAACTATTGGATCATCGCATTATAATTTGACTGTAATAGTTTATCTAATTAGTTAATATTGAACTTTTAGATCATTGAATTTTGAATTTATAAGTTGTAGATAATCTAATTAGGTTAAATTGAACTGTTTGATTATCGAAATTAAATTTTGATAGTCACAATTAGTCTAATTAGTTAACATTTAACTGTTGAATCATCAAAGCAATAATTATAAGTCATTGTTAGTCTAATTAGTTAAGAAATAACTTTTGGATCATCGAATTATAATTTATAAGTCATAGTTAGTCTAATTAGTTAAGAAATAGTAGTTGAATCAATATAAATAGAATTTTGAAGTCGTTGTTAGTCTAATTACATTGGACTGAACTGTTGAATTATCAATATTTGTTAACGTGTGTTTCTGCGGTTTTTATGCTTAAATCTGTAGGTAAAAAGCAAATTTCTAGTAGTGATATTTCTTTTGTAAAACTATATATTAAACTTTTTTTTTCTTACTTAGTTAAAAGTTGTCATTAGTAAAACAATTTTTTAAAGATTTTGTTTTTAATTAGAAAAACCATCTTTTATAAAAACGAACTTTTTAAATTTATTTTTAAAAAAAGTTAAACAAAAAAATATGTAATTCATTCATTAAAAACAACAATAAAATTTTAGAAAAATTATGTAGATAGGCAAAAGTTGTCTGTAATATTTGAATAATATTTTCGAGTATAATCAGTTAACCGACATAATTCGCATTTTCTTGACATTTTTTCTCTGACGTTCATTTTAATTCTAATACAAGTATTATTTAAATAATTTTTTTAAATTATCCACATTTCATAATTGTGATACATTGTTTCATATTCATACGTGGACCAATATCTTTCATTGAGTATAGGTGAAAAGTCTTATGTGTAGATGTTGAACACACTAAAAACTTTGTACATATAAGAAAAATACGAACTATGTAAGTTAAATGATCATACTCGAAAATATTGTCCAAATATTATGGACAATTCTAATTAATCTATGTAATTTTAAAAAAAAAATTATTATTGTTTTTTATAAATAAATTTTAATGAATTATATATATATATATATATATATATATATATATATATATATATATATCGTTAATTTAAAAAAAAAGACGTGAAACGTTTTTTTTTTCAAAAGATGATTTATTTAATTGAAAAAGAAAATTGCATTTTTTTTTTGGACTCAGTCCTCTTAATTTGTTGGCCAAAATATTAATAGACCATGACAACATACGTTGAATTATTATATTAATCATAATATTAATGAAAAAATAATTTTGAACACCCATACATTTTATGATTAATGAAAAATTAATTATGAACATTCATGTATTTAATATATATTTTGAGTGAGAAAGAAATAAAAAAAAGTAGTGTGATAGATGTAAGATTAATAATACGATAGAGAGAGACATAAAGAAAAATAACTAAAATGTTGAACAAATATAAAAAAATAAATGGTGTTCAAATATCATTCATGAATATTAATCCACCATATGTATATACATCATTTGTTGATAATGTGTGTTCGTTTTTTCAATTTTCTTGTTGTTTGGTTTAAAAATACCAAACCCAAATTCAAGAAACGTTTTTTCAAAATTTATTTGGAGTGTTTCGATTACCATTGTGCAAAAAGCATATTAAAGAATTACACAACCTTGTTCAACGGTTAATGATAATTCTGAGTTTGAAATTCTGTTTTTTATTTATTTATTATGAAAACCCTAATTTGACCAGCTTTCCCTCAATTAATAGTGAAATTAGTATTTTATTTTTATTAATAATTCTATTAGAGAGAGTATATGAGGAACACTAATCCTTGCATCTACTAACCAAATTCAGATTCAAAGTGATAATACAATTAAGTATTATCTAAAGAGTTGTATTGCTCTTTTTTAATGTATGATTTTTTTTCTAACTTTTAATAACAATTTAAAATGCCTTAAAATCGTTGCTCACGTTAACTATAGAAAAAAACTAAAATGAACTAAACTAAAATTATTAAATTTCGTTCAAAATAACAACTCTGAGATACTGTTTTCCCACGCAAATAAAAAGACAAATGAACTAAAATTCTATTCTTGTAAATTTTTTAATAGTAAAACTCAGTAAATAGAAACTGAAATTGGTTTCTAACAATCAAAGAAAATGCTAGAGGATCGATTTCACTCCCGATCTCACAAGAGATTGTAATCCAGATGATTTATCTACTTATCTCTTAATTTAATCGTAAAAGTTCATTAATTATTGTCTTTAGTTCATATATTGCTTGGGTAAAAAAATTGAATAGTTAAAAAGAAAAGTTGTCTTTTGTATCTTCAATTAACCCTGTACTTCCGTTAATTTTTTTTTTGTTTGAAATGTCTAAAATATCCTTAATAAAATAATAAAAATCAAAAAGTTCTCTCAAACCCCCACAAATTGTATTTTCTGGAAAAGTGAATGATACTGAAATTTTTTTTGTTCCGAAAATTTTCGGGATGTTCATCGGAAGTTTTTCAATTGTCTCGATCTAAGTTTAAACGGACAACAACACATTTTAATTGAAGTACCTGTGTTACTTTTATTTGATATATATTTTTCACCTCTATCACAACTAAGAATTAATTTTGACTTCATTCATCTCTTTCTGGTCTCTACGTCAGATCGAGTAATGATAACTACTACTCGATTTTGTCGACCGACCTCTCTTCTTCATGATATCACAGTTTCTCGTGACTCAAAAATTTAATAAGTTGTGAATGTTTCAGTTAAATCTATACATATTGATTGTGTTTTTTCCATCTCTATTTCAAAAAAAATATATATAAACTAACATACCAGATTTTTTAAATTTTCGGTTAATTATAATAACTACCGAAAATTTCAAAAATTTGAAATTTCGGAATTTCAAAAATTTGAAATTTCCAGTAAAGAAAATATAACTATATTTCAAAAATTTAAAATTTCCGGTAAATGAAATGTGGCTACCGAAAATTTCAAATTTCCAATACCATTCACTGAATGAAATTTTTAAGGATAATTTTGTGTTTTTAACAAATTGGAGGGTACAATTTTAATTGGGGGTACAAAAACTAACTTTCGTTAAAAAGTTTCAAAAAAAGAAAGGCCCAACACTAAAAAAAACCTTAAAATTTTGTAGGTTTAATGGAGGTTATGAGCCCACTTTTTTTTAAAAAAATGAAATTTTAACAATTTTTATTTTATTTTTTTCGATAAATTTAATTTTTCAAATAAAAGATAATTTATAATTTTAAAAAAATATTTTTGAATTATTTTAATAGGAGTCTAATATTAGAAACTTAGTAATAAAATTTTTAAATGAAACTTTAGAGCTTGATTCTTTATTGACAACTCTATTCCAGCAGTTGATAATTATTTCTATTAAATTATTACTTTTAACATATCAAAATCTAAAAGGAGCGTTAAGATCTTATTCACACAAAGTGTCTAGTGGATAATACTAATAAAGTAGTTTTTGAAATTAGTTTAAAAGTTTATTTGATTAAATTAGACATTTTTAGTTAATAATTTTTTCACATACGTTTATGATTTTTTTAAGATATTATTTTAACTAGCGTCTAAGTTTATACTTTATAGTTTTTTTTTTTGAATTTTATTTATTTATAATTTTATTACTTTTTTTAATTATTTTTGTAAAATATTATATAATTATCTCACACACCACTCACTCCATTATTTGCTACGTTCTACATATCCTCTCTAACATTTTTGCAGAAATCCATTTTTATTTCAGAAAGATATTTTAATTTGATTAAGATTATTGTCATCTTTTTTTTCAATAAGATTTTATGCCCTTTGACCGACCACGCCCAATTATTTGTAATTGAAAATTTATTTTAGAGTTTGGAATTGTAATATTTTTTTTTACTTAAGTTTTGAATTGTATTTGTTATAAGATTTGATTTTCTGTTTTTGTTTTTTTCTTTAAAATTTATAAATGTGAAATATCTAAAGAGTAATAAATGGTGAGAGAGAGATGACAAACATGAGAGAAAGATAATTTGCTCAAAAATTCAGATTTTATTTTTAAAATATTTTTGATACATTCAAAATAAAATATATTTAAAATTAAATAATTATATGCTTTTTGTTATTTTATATTTATAAAAATTAAATTTATCAAACACTTTACTTTCAATCTTTTAGCTTTTCAATTATAAGTTATCAATTATCTGTTATTAGCTATAACATAATTTTTCAGCTATCAAGTATCTTATAATTTAATTTTATCAAACAATGTCGTGTCTGTTTGATAACATTAATAAGCTAGCTTATAACCTATTTAATTAATTTATAAGTTTGTTTGATCAAATTAGATTGATCAAATTAGATGTGCTTGGTTAATAATTTTTTTACATTGATATATAACTTTTTTGAAGTGCTATTTTATCAAACTGAGCTTATAGATTTTTATATTATGTCTTATTTGTAATTTTATTATTTTAATTTTTTTTTACTATTTTATCCTTATATAAAACAAAACAGTCATCCTACTAACTACTCACTCACCCATTCTCTCATTTGAAATTTCTTCCTCTGTTATTATCTCATCCATTATCTCTTTTTATCAGTTTAATAAATAATATGATGTTCAATTTTTTTTGAGTCTGTCGATGATGAAAGAATTATATTGTAGAAGATTAATCATGTTCAATCATACAAAATAACACTATCTACCAAAATTTGAGAATTTCAAAACAAAACAATGAAATGATTGTATATCACATGCAAGGGACCTAGGCAAATCAAAATAAAACTAAAGAATTATATCATAATCAAGTAAGAAAAAGAAAACAATGCAATTATTAATTTTACAATTATAAAATCACTCATTAAATGTTACCATATCTAAACAATTTTTTTATATATATTATTGTTTCTCATGTAAGGATAAACTGACCTTGCTATGAAAGAAATAGAGGGGTTGGATATGTTGACATTTTTACTATGTGATGTCAATTGTGACATTTTTACGCTGTATATTTTGTTAAAAAAAAATTAAGAAATAAAAATGGTAAATAGAGGGGTTGGATAATCCTTCAACACGAACTTAACTTCCCAGCCTCAGCCTCTACGTCACTGCCTCTGTGTAGTCTGAACCTCTCCTTTTATTTCCTTCATTTTTGAATGGAATATCAATTAATACAAAACCACTCACAATAACCTTTGGCTACTCCAGATTGGGCCATTCTTTCATTTTTCAACTTTGACATTTAAAAATAATATAAAATGAAAGAAAATAATTACTAATTTTAAACGAAACAAAATTAAAAGAAACTGATAAAATAAAATAAAACTTATTATTATCAAATTACTAATCGAAATAATAAAAAGAAACAAAAATACGCTAAAAAACTAACGTAAAAATATAAACAAAATCAAGATTAATCAATTATGCCATAAGAGGATGGATATGTTAACGTTGGCCGTGGAAACAAACAAATTAAGGCTAGATAAAAACTCCAAATTGATATCTTATAATTGATTTTGATGTAACACTCATATCCTCCAAAAAGTGGTTACAAATACAGAAGAATGCCTACACAAATCCAAAACATTGTCAATCAATATAGGAGGTCGTATATTAATTGTTAAAATAGGAAGAGAAATCTAATTAATTGGTAATAATATAAAGGTCAAAACTGCAATTAAATCTTTATATTATTAGTGCACTTCTATTAATTTTTTTTAATATTTTATTGTTTTTAAATTTTGTTAAATTAATCAAAATGCCACTAAAAATGCTAGCAGGAATTACATAGGTGACGTGGCATGACGTGTAATATATCCGTTATTTCGAAGAACAAAAATTTAATAGCGAATAATATTTGTCCAAATGGCCAAAATAATAATAGATATTTAGTCCACGTTATTTTGACTATTGGGACAATGGAATTTGCTAATATATGAGATTATATAACAATCGCATGAATGGTTATCGGATAATAATGTATTGTTAGTGTACTTTTGTTAAACTTTTATAATATTTATATATATTTTTTTTAATTTAATCAAATATCACTTAGGATGCCAACTTGGATTAAATGGGTGAAGTGGCATGATGCGTGGTTACTTATGTTATCCTAGTTAGCAAAAATTTGATAGCAAGGCTTGTTTTTACAATGAAGACTATAAATATTTATCAAAATCTAAGTAAGGACTAATTTTGAAACGGATTGTATTTAAATGTAACGGTGTAATTTGATATTTGAGAATTAGGGACAAATTTTATTATGTCTCAATTTTTTTTTGCTAGTTCCTTTTGTTTTGTAAATTTAACTTATCACTTTGGATATTAAATTAGGATTGATCATGATTGTTATGGTTAATTAATTAATTAGAGATTAAATTCTGAAACAGAGGAAATCATTCAAAGACGAACGTAGAAATATATATAAAAAGAAACATATATAAATTGCTTGATATTTCTAATACGTAGATCATATTGTAATTATCATTTATCTGAAGTAGCCTCCAACAACATAACTGAATAGTCTATAATCTATTATACACAAATAGAAACATTAAGTACGATTATACGTATACATTAATTGACGAAAGCTTAAAATTGTATATTCGTGAATAACATGAAGAACATTTTGGCAAGAGGCTAAAGATCAAGGAGCATTCACTACTTTGTTGGTTGAGGAACATGCGGATTCAAGAGGCTGATAATTAATATACTTTTGGTAAACAACCTTCCACATTTCTACCTTGGAAAACTCTTCCTCCAATATTGTCTTTCTTAGGCTTCAAGTTTATGAATTTATCAACATTTTCTTCCAAGGGTCTTGTAGCATCTACACAAAGGGGTGTAATATTTGAAGGAGGATTCAAAAGTAAAATGAAAAGAAGCATAAATTTGGATATTGCAATTATGGACATTTTGGTAGCTATAGTGTTTGAAATGATTATATAGGATTATGAAAGGTTATTGAAGTTTGTGTATTGGTTTGGATGTAAGGAGGTCTTAAATAGGGTCATGAGATGTGTAGATATGACCAACTCATTGCTAGCAAGGCATTGTTGCTGGCAATTGAACTTGTTGAGACAGAAATGTGACTTTTGCATTCACTTTTTTGAAGATATGGAAGTAAGACTGCTCGTGCCTTCTTTAATTTCCTTTGAATCTTTGACAATATCCTATAATATTCTTGTATACTAATACGACTTTATCCTTTCTTATTTAATATTTGACTTAACTCATGATATTTTATGTCATTTAAAAAAAAACTGTGAAGACATCAAATAGTAAAATTGACATTTACAACTTAATTGATTTAAATTGTAGACAAAATGCTTCCACTTTTTAAACTATTTTTTATTATATTTAATTCCGAAAATAAATAAGTAACTATCATATTAATTTTAAAAAGTATGTAGTCGATTGAATCAATAATAAATTAATATTATGGAAGAACGGTCAAATATAAAATTATAAAATTCAATTAAGTAAAATTTGTATCTTGACAAATAGATATTTATTAAATATAAATTATATATTTTTGTTGAAAAAGTATAAAAATTATCAAATTCTTCATTTTAATTTATAATTAATTTTAATGATTTTATTTTATTGTTAATTGAAAAAATTAGATTATGAGAGACATGTTAACAACATACTCTCTAACAAATATTTTTTAATATATTTTTTTATTAATCAAAATCTACACAAGTCTCACAAAATTACGTGAATTTCTATGAAGTTAATAAGACTCAACAGAAAGTGTGTTAAATAATAGACTAAATTATACATGTGGCCCTTTAACTTAATTTTTCATGTAATATTTTAATCTTTTTTTTTTTTTTTCATTTCAGTATTTTATCTTTTTAAATAATTTCAATTTTACCCTTTAAGTGAATTTTCGTTAAGGCAACGTTAACAAACTCTCTCATCTATTTGCTTATCAGTTTTGTTCTCTTTCACATTTCCAAATTCCTTGTTTGGTCCTCTCTTTCACATTTTCAAATCCATTGTTTGGTTCTTTCTCAGTTTGAATATTGATTCACTTCACAGAGATAGAGAGAGAGAGAGAGAGAGAAGCAACTCTCACGATTCCAACTGCATTGCAATCATTCATATTATCTTTCTATTAATGCTGCTTCACGTTTTCAATCAACTCAAGGTTTGACCAATAACAACAACAACAAAATCAAATCTCTTTTTAATTTTATTTTTGCTTGATCTCTATCTTAATCCCCTTATCCACATCTTTTTAGGGTTAGAGTTTCGAGATTGCTAGGGTTTATCTCTTTTCTAACATCCCGTTTTTTTTTCTCTTCTGATTTATCAATATTCAACCAAAAGTGTATTTGGGGTTTGTTGTTGTTTTTATCAATTAATTAACGATGCAATATAGGCAGACCCACTACCGTCTCGATTTGAGTCTCGACCCATTTCAGAGAAATCGTTGTGATTGATTGGATCGGTCGCCAGTGAAGTAGAGGAACTCGAGTCTTTTGAAGGTGGATGAGGTGAGATTTGGAAATGTGAAAGAGAAGAAAACGAATGAGAGAATTTGTTAACGTTGCCTGAACAGAAACCCACTTAAAGGGTAAAATTGAAACTATTTAAAAAGATAAAATACTAAAATGGAAAGAAAAAAAAAAAAGAAAGATAAAAAACTAAAACGTTATCTGAAATTAAGTTAAGGGACCACAAATGTAATTTAGTCTAAATAATTTAAATAAAAGATATATGCATAATTTTTTTAACGGAGAATTTCATATAATCCAACCATTAAATCAACTAATATGTGATATTATGTATAACTTATCAAATGAAATGAATTTAATGGTTGTACACTGTCAATATAAACAATTTTATGCTGACAGTCAAAATGAATTATTGATTATTTGATTATTTGATTATTGAAAGATGAAAATTACAATTATATAATATAAACATACAATCAACGACACATATTAACTAATATTAACTAAGAATGTAAAATTGATTTACACTTTTACCACATAATCTTTTTCCTATTGTCAAATTACAAAAAGAATATTTTTTTTACGTAAATTTTGAAATACATGTAAGGTGCGGTTGATTTTTGCCTCATTTTAAATTTACTTATGAAAATTATGTCACGGAGAGATTTTTATAAGCCATGAGTTATGGTGCATTACAAAGAGTTGAATTCTAATCCAAGTTTATATCTCGAAGCAAAAAAGTAAACAATAATGCAAAAGAAAGAGGGAGGAAGGAAGAAAGATAAAGGAATTACTAATCAGGGAAACTGAAGTGAAGGAAATCTTAGACCAGTTGGTTGATTTTCCACAACATCATATATTGTCACACATGGGTGCCTCTTATTGGTCCATGTATTGTTGTAGTAGCTTACATATTTATTAAATTATTATTTTGGCCGGTTCTTTACACGTCTTGTATGATCTTACGTGTTTTGATTGTATTTCTGCCACGTGTTTTAGACGTTTATATCACCATATATCTGAGGATCTTAGAATTCACCAACCTCCGCTACTCGATTTTAAGCATTTTATCCTATGATATTTTGAATATCTGAAAATTGAGAAGGTGAAGAATATAAGGAAGGGTGTAAAAAAATAAATGGGATGAAAAGATCCTAGTTACACAATCATTTTTACCGAGTGAAACTAATTTCAATCGGGGCAAGGGCAACCGAAATTGTATAACGTAATTACAACAAAAAATTCGATACTAAAAAATAAGTCAGTTGCTATCTAATTTATTTATAATTAAATATAAATAAAAAAATATATGTATTTAATCTAAATTTAAATTAAATATATATATATATATATATATATATATTTTATATATTTCATTTAAGAGAGTATCATCAATCATATATTAATTTGTATAAAATTAGTTTAAAAAATTTTAAAAAACAAATGCAAGAAAATAGAAGTATTTAAGGGTCGGGTGAATAATTTAATTAATTTGAATTAGAAATTGAAGAAGCTCAATCAAACTGGAGTTCGTATTTAGGTAAAGAAGATAACATTAAGATAATAGTTAATATATTTTTTAAAAAAATAATAATGATCAATATACTAAAATTTATTTGTAAAAAAATAAGAGGATATAGGTATTTTGAAAATATGCGGTGTCTTTTGCAAAACAAATGGAGTGTAGGTAGCATTTTTCACTTGAAAATTGGACCAACTTACTTATTATACACCGGCTCATTCCATGCGTATGTTAAAGGAAAATAATAATAGTTGACAAAAAATAAAAGGAAAATAATATACTAATAATTTAGGATTTTGTTTAAAATATTTTTTTTAACTAAAATGCCACACAATGAACAAATATTACGCAATTGTTCTACTTTTTCAACTCAATAAAAGGTTGCTGGCCCGGGAAGCGACCAATGGAAAGCATTTTTTTAATTCGTAATATGAGGTCGCTGCCTTTGGGAGTGACCTGTTACTAGCATTTAGTTTTTATTTTTATCATTTTAACAATTGTTATTAATTATTTAATAAATAAAAAATAATTAAATTATTTTAAAAATAAAAATAATTGTAATAAAGTAAAATAAAATATATTAATAAATAATAATAATAATAATAATAATAAATAATTATAATTATAATTAAAAATGTTTATAATTAAATATAGTAAATTATATTATAAATTAAAAAAACATTAAAATTGAAATATAACAAAAAAAATAATTAAAAAAATATTAATAACATAAAATGAAATCAAATACATTAAATTAACGAAAATATATATATCACAATTGTCAGATGATTCATCGAAGTATGTTTCATACTCTTCACTATAATCACCTAATTCTTCCTCATTGATATTATATAAGACACTAAGGGGAAAACCGTATTGTGGACTTGTTGGAGAAGATTCATGATGAAGTTAAAAACTTTTCGGATGAGTTTGTTCTAATTGGGTAGAACATAGTTCGTAGTGTTGTGATAGAGAATATAAGTCTGATTGATAAGGTTTGCTTTGATCAAAACATGGGATTTAGTCTGGATTAGGTATGTTTGAGGTCGATGTTTGATTAATGTTTGTTGATGGAGGACCAGACTCAAATGTAATATATAATTCGATGGTGCCGAGTTGTGACCAATGTGTATAAATATCAAACATCAACTCAACATCTTCGTCGTCACAAACCTTCATATTCGATTTGGCAAATGTGATGTATTTTTTTCGTTAATTTAATGTATTTGGTTTCATTTTCATGTTATTAATATAATTTTTTTAAATTATTTTTATTATATTTTGATGTATTTTTTTAATTTTAATTTATTTTCTTTGAAATTTATAATAAAATTTATTATTTTTAATTATAATTTATCTATTTATTATTATTTATTAATATATTTTATTTTACTTTATTATTAGTATTTTTATTTTTTTAAATAATTTAATAATTTTAAATTTATTAAATAATTAATAAAAATTGTTAAAATGAGATAAAAAAACCAAATGCTAGTAGTAGGTCGCTCCTGGACTAGCGACCTCCTATTACAAATAAAAAACCAAATGCTAATTTAATGTATTTGGTTTCATTTTCATGTTATTAATATAATTTTTTTAAATTATTTTTATTATTTTTATTATATTTTGATGTATTTTTTTTTATTTTACTTTATTTTCTTTGAAATTTATAATAAAATTTATTATTTTTAATTATAATTTATTTATTTATTATTATTTATTAATATATTTTATTTTACTTTATTATTAGTATTTTTTATTTTTTTAAATAATTTAATTATTTTTAATTTATTAAATAATCAATAAAAATTGTTAAAATGAGATAAAAAAAAAACCAAACGCTAGTAGCAGGTTGTTCCTGGGCTAGCGACCTCCTATTACGAATTAAAAAAATGTCATGCAGCTGGTCCCTTCTTGAGCCAGTGACCTCCTGAGTTGAAAAAATAAGAAAAATGCGTAATATTTTTTCGTTGTGTAGCATTTTGGTTAAAAAAAGATATTTAAAAAAATCCAATAATTTAAGATTTGTTTTTATAAATTAATAATTTAAGATTATTAAAACAATAACATTTCTCTCTTTTTGAAAAGATAAACAATAATACTTCTGATAGTCTAGGTTTGTTTTTGTAAAAGAATCTCTCTTTATTTTTTGTTCTGTATAAACAAGTTTTATTTAATACAACTTAAAAAACACACGATTGGTGCTACCCTACACTAGTTTCTCACTTTCTCAACTATACAAAAGTTTTGTTTGATATTATAGTTTATAAGTGGATAATAAATAAAATAGTTGATAGATGATATCAATTAAGGTAGCATATTGAATTTATAGTTGTTGATAACTTTAATTTAGAACTTTGTTCAATTTATAGTTTTGTTTGACATATATAGAACATTGTTTAATTAGTACCAAGAACAACTTTTTTATGAATTAAAATGAAAATTCAAGGAATAAAGGTATTTCCACTCCAAAGTCATGGCACGCTAAGAGAGGAGGGAAGGATCCTTTTCTTCAATGCTTCATCACGAGCCTTTGCCCGTTTGGGAGTTTAAGAGAGGAGAGAAGGACTTCCAAGTAAAAAAAGAAAAAAATAGTCCCCCAATTTGAATGAGGTTTCATTTTTCTCATGCAAAAACTTTTTTTCTTTAAAAAAAATTGAGAAAGATAAAATTTTTATTAATCGAAGCAATAGACAATTTGCAAACGTCTCCTATTTAATACTATAAAGTTGTAAGAATAAACTCTTATCACTAATACTATAATGCTAAATTTATTTATGTTTTGGAACACCAATCTATTTTTGGAAAACATTTTTGAATTTTGTGAAATACTCTTACGTTTCAATAAACTTAAATTGAACTAGGAAAACATAAAAGATAACTTTTCAAAATTCAAATTAAATTTGATAAACTTAAATTGAACTAGGAAAATATAAAAGATAACTTTTCAAAATTTAAATTAAATTTGGTTAGGTAGAAAAAGAAAAAAAAAATATATATATATATATATATATATTTAAAAAAGAATAAAATAAATAGTTTAAGTCAAATGTGAGAATAGGGATATAATTTGGTGGACATCTATCTCTTTATATTTTTCTCCTACAAGGAAATTTGATATCTGTTTTATAAATAAACTTACTAAATTAGTAGAGTTTATGTAAATTTTTTTAATTTGAATCTAAGAACTCCGACATATATATAATCCATTAACTGAGTTATATATATACCATTGTTAAATCTCAAAGCTAATAAAATTTTGAGACTAACGGCTGTCATTATCCTTTTATGTTGTATTCGAACAGTTAATTTTTCTGTATTTAATGTCTTTCTTTCACAATTCTTTTTAGTTAATAAAATAAAATTATTTTTTGTAAATGTAAGTAAGCTTAACCATGTGCCATTTTTTCAGCATAGAATTCTCATATGTTATTTTTATCTAAAATTTGTTGGTTAAGGTTAATGTTGGATATTTAAGTTTAAAATTGAAATTTAATTAGTAAATATTTGAAAGATTTTTAAGGACACACGATTAGGATTTTAAAACAATATTATTTTAGAATATCTTAATTTTGAGTATAGTATTGCAATAATACTAGTGTAGATCATCTCAATCTATAATCTCCTTTAATTATTTCTATTTCTTTTAATTTTTTTAAAAATATTTTTTGTTGGATTGAAATTTTTTATCATTTAAATCGTGCAGATAAAATTTACACAAATATAAAATTATCTAATATGCTATTGAGACTTATGAATATTAACAAAATTTAATAAAAATGCATAAGACATTAATTTTAATATACATCAATAATATATATATTAAATAATTTTAAATTTGTTTAAAATTTTATATGTATGATCTATATAATTTAAACTTCAATCCAAATTGAAAAAAAAATAATAATAATAAAATTAAGAGAAATAAAAATTATTGAAAGAAATTGAAGGAAGTTTGGATTGAGATTATCCAAATTCATAGAAATATTCCCTCCAATTATAATCATAAATAAACAAATATATTTTAACTGTTATTAAGAAATTCAGTTAAGTACAATTAACTTTTTAAAATTTTATATGAACATAAATTAAATTTATTAAATTGATAATTTTTAATAATAAGTATTAAACTATTTGCATTAAATATTTATGAATCATCAAATATATTATGAATAATATGATGAAATAATCCAAATATAGTTAATACTTTTTTATAAATGCATTAACTAAAATTTAATGCATTTTGCGTTTTTATTAGTGACCAAAATAGTAAAGTTATAATCCATACATTAATTGAGCTAAATCCAACTCATTAGTGGATTGAATTTGTAGAAAGTACTATGTTTACAATTTATTTTTTAAGTCAAGAAGATTGACCGCATGTTTTGGAAACGTCGTAGGCATAATATATGGGTATCAATGCTCATTGATTCGAAGATAGTGTTTAGACATTAAACATAAATATATTTAATAATAGAGATTCAAACTTCGTTAAGTACGCTGTGGGAGTCTCGGTAGATTCTACCTTTGTTAGTAACTTCATCAAATGTTTCTATTATTAAAGTTTGTGAATATAAATATAATAATGTCATATTTAATGTGTTCAAATATATTTTTTCACTCTAAAATATTTCAAAACTATAGTATTAAAAATGGAAAAATGAAGAGAATCTTAACTCTAGAATAGAATAAAGAAATAAACTTTGGTTATGTGTAGTCAATTTATTTACATATTACTTTACTCATCACTTCTATTATTAAATACAATCTCTCTCTTAAATAAGTTTAAGAATTAAAAAAATTTGATATTAATAATTTTAAATTTGTACTATTTATTTTTTCAAATTTAGCTTTAATGGAAAATTAATTACCAACATTATATTGCTTTGTAACTAAATTTAAATATCTATAAGTAAAGTCTTGCATTCAAGCTATGTAGATGGAAAATTGTGGTTGAGAGAGAGGACAACCAATTAAAGGTAATCAATCAAAATTTTCAGCAAAAATTAGTCTCATCGATAAGTCAATTGATATTTCATACTAATAAAATAAGATTATCAAAAAGGGAAGATTTATTTATTTATTAGTATTCATTGTTGTTACAGGGAAATAAATACAATGATTATAAATATATATTTTGTTTAAGAAATAATCAAACGCAATTAAAAATTTAAAAGAAACTTATATAGGAAAAAAACAAAAATCAAAGGTCAATGACTCAATATTCAGAAAAAGATGTGTATGAATACTTTAATCGGTCAAATTAAGCACATTTTTTAATGGCTGAAACCGCCCACTGTTTCAAGCCGAAAGCCCAAAACCACGCTAAAATGTTGGATTAATTTTCCTTAAGCATGTTATCAAAATAAGGTTGAACTGTTGAAGCATGTTTGATCAATCACTCTCGGATCATTAGTTTAGATTCCTTAATTAATTAATGTTCCCTATTTTATTTAGTTTAATTTAATAACAATACATAACATGATCTCACCATAGAAGTGAATAAAATACTAACTTACATATAAATAATTATAATTATGAGATTGATTAATTATGCCATGCCATGTGAAATCGCTTGTTGAAAACTAATCTGCTTTGGATTTACCTGCTTTGTTTCAATACATGAAAAAGAGATAAACTTTTTTTTTAATTTTTTTTTTATATCAAGTGTTAAAAAGATGTAATTCTTTTTGTAAGAGTTGCGTCCGAATAGTTTTTCTATTTTTGATTGAGTTATCATTTCTTTGACACTAATTTTTTTAGTAGAAAACAAAATATATTTTTTCAAAACATGGTGATACAAAACCAACATCAACATACAGTAAAAATAAAAGTATGAATTTAGCTTCTAATAGGAAGAAAATAGGTCAAATGAAAGGGGAAATTTGTTTAAATAAATAAACTCAATGGACAACTTAATCCTTTGATTATTAGGAGAAGTAGAGCAAATTGTGAATAGAATCCCAAATTATTCAAAGACGAATTATTTAATAAAATTGAATTTTAATTTGAATTTTAACAATTTTAATAAGATTTTTTTTATTATTTGATCAAATTTTAAATTATTAAAGTTGATTTTCCTAAAAATTGGATATTTAAAAAAAATCACATTATATACATGTAACAATCTCTTTTTAAATATAAATATAACTTTTTATAAAAATTAAAAAATGTGTCAAAATCATATACTGATTTTCTTTATCAAAATTTGAGCGTAACGACATACAATAAAACATAATGTATAATTTATTTAGTTGTGAACTTATGATCTACTTTTTTCAAACAAAGTTTATTAAATTTAGTATAAATGGTACTGAAAGCTCATTACTTTAAAACACTATTATATCATATTACATTTAAAAAGTATAGGCCATACATTAAAATAATACTTGTACTGGATAAACAATACAACCACTGGCCGTCTTATAAATAATTCTTTTTTTTTTTTTTAGATGTAGCGTATAAACAAGGTTTTCGTGTAATGTTTTCTTAAAACGTACTTCAACCGGATGACATAAAATATAACTACATTTTTTTTACTAAATAACATATAACTACATAAGGTATTGTAATATTTTTTAATAGTACAGTAAAAAAAAAGTTATTTTTAAATAAATAAATAAATTACTTTAGAGAGCTAACAAAGATTGCTTCAGTTAATAAGAAATTAACTCGCATCTTACAAGATCGTAGATTCAACTTTACAGTTAATGGAAGAACTTTTAAAAATAAATTCCACTAAATACTATCTCACCTTTAACGAGTACTCCAAAATGAATGTTGCAATCCAAAGACAAAACATCGTCCACCTTCACCCATCTAAGACCAAACTCTAAACCTCTGAAAATATTTGACACTAAAAAAATACATAATTTCCAAAATAATATCTTAACTAATGGATTAAGATTTCTTCTTTCTTTTTCTCCTATTTTCCTCGTGTTATGAGAGTCATATATTTCAAAATAATTTTTATGAACTTATATATCAAAAATAAAATTGAGTAAAAACAATATTTTGTACTTATGACTTCCAAAACATAAAGAAAAAAGAGAGGATCTAAAATCTATATATGAGTAAATTTTAACTTTTAAAAAAAAATGAGTAAATCTTATTTGAACACAAACTCAAATAAAAAATGTTTAAACATATAGTCACAAATAAAAAAAATAATTGAGAACTAATTTAATCATATCACTTACTCATTAATTATTATTTATGTGTGGACCCAAATATTGTAAAGCAAATATTTCTCTGTATCTTAACACCCACGAGCTTACCCTTAATAATATACAAACATATATAAATGCAGCTTTCAATCTAAATAACGGGAATCTTGTATCTCCCCCTTTTAAAATATTTAAAGTTGGACCTTAGTATGAAAGGCACCATAGAATAAAATAAAGTAGTACTAGGTTGTTCGCCATCGGTGAGGCACCTTTAATTTCTTTTTTTATCTTTTCGGCAGCACTAGATTGTACAGTCGACTTTTTTTTTCAATCGCTGATTAATATTTTGTTGATGGTAAAGATTAAATATGTGACTACTTTATTACTTAATTATTTAATTCCTTTACTCTAATCATCATATTATTCTTACATCTCTTTAACTTACACAATAAGTAATTGATAGAGTGAGAAAAAATCTCTTTCATTGAAAAAGTTCAAAACTTACAAATCGAATCCGCAAACTTAAATAAAAAATTTATAAAATAATATAAAGTTAATTTCACGATTGAAATAAGAGTTATAGAATATAACGATAATAATATTGTAGATTTAA
This sequence comes from Cicer arietinum, assembly GCF_000331145.2. NCBI lineage: Eukaryota > Viridiplantae > Streptophyta > Magnoliopsida > Fabales > Fabaceae > Cicer > Cicer arietinum. The sequence continues at coordinate 9,781,079 of NC_021163.2, forward strand.
TTCTCACACTCAACAAAATACTAATAAAGATATACAATATTAATTATTAATACACTAAAAAAACAAAAAAAATTAATTAACAGATAGTTTAAAGACATTAATATTATTCAGACAATATTTGAATCTCGTGAGAACAAGTAATGCCATGAACTCGAAAAAAATCAAATTTAAATTAATTTTGTACATATAAAAAAGTTTTATAATTTAGTTTGAATTTATTGTGAAAAGCTTTTATCCTATTAACTGTATTTTTCTTTCTAACCACAACCACAAATCTAATCCTATTAAGTTTATCGATCTCACCATATATCTATGAAACCAATGTCCTTATTCTTGTTCCATTAGGTTGGACTCTAAAATTCTGCATTAAACATGTTCTTTTTTTTTTTTTTTTAGCATATTCTTCCATCCATTTCATTGTTTGAGATGCCAACATTAATCTTATCTCCCTAATTATAATTTACAAAATATGAATAAGAAGGTAAGAAACTTGTATTTCTAATGTAAACGTAGGAGTTTAGCAAAGATTAATAATGTATTAATAGTTTAGTTACAAAACATATATCTTAAAATCAAAAAATGATCATTTCAATATGTTCTTGATGGTATCAAATGATCATGCCATTTTTTTTGGCTCTGTTTTGATGGTGGCGGTTAATATTTATTAGGGAAAATATGGAATAATAAACGGTAGGTTGCAGTGGTTATGAAGTGAAGACTTTTTCATATATGGTTGAATGTTAGAAGCATAAAAACAAAATATAAATAGAAAATGTGGACAGAAATGGTAAAATAATCTTAAAATGAAGAAGAAATGAGTATAAAAAATGGTGTAACTATTCAACCATGGTCCCCTTGAAATTTATAGAAGAAAAAGTCAATCCTTAAACTGTTAAAACCCATTGAAGAAAAATAGACCCTTAATATAACCGATTATAATTTGAAATTGTATTATCATTACGCGAAAAATTGTATTTTACAACGCTTTTTTTAAGTCATTTACAGCGCTTTTCCAAAAAATTAAGCGCTGTAGTATCCAGCGCTGTAAAAAGATACAACAACGCTCTTTAAAATAAAAAAAAAAAGCGCTGTAAATCTCTTCTAAAAATGCGCTACTTGTTGTATTAGTTTTACGGCGCTTTTTAAAAAAAGTGTTGTAATATGCATTCCTTTATTTCAATTAGATCTCTTTCTGGGATTATAACAACAATCTCCTTCATAAATCATAATATACAGTATCCGCAGTCTATGTTGTTAGTTTGACGAGAGCACTATAAAATAAAACATATAAGTCAATAAATATTTGTGGATTGATTGTTAATGAAATTTTAAAGCCATACCTTTCAAACCTTGATTGGAATCCATGTGATTTATTTGATTTTTGCTTCGACACTGTAGCACCCATTTGAGCTCGAAAAACTTGTAAAACACTATCAAATAAATGTGATTATTAGCATTAACAGACACATTATATATATATATATATATATATATATAAGAAATAAATGAATAAATGAATACAATACCTGAAGAGTGCGAAGAAATACATAGAGTTCAAAGGGTTACAGTTTCGTTTAAGAAGAAAAGCGAGAATGTGCAGAAATACGAACGGTTCGTAGGACAGAGTAGGGTTCTCATTGAGAAGAGTACGTAATAATGTTTGTAGGGATAGTAACAAATATGGAGATGATTTGCAATGGAGATGGTTAACAATATGGTTCGTAGGGACATTAGGGTTCGCAATGAGAAGGATAATGAAGAGGAGAAGAACACTGAAGTGTAGTGAAGTTTATGTAATAAAGAGGAAACTGAAGCGATTTAATGTTATATTTCATTTTTTAAAAGCCTATTACAGTGCTTTTTTAAAAAGCGCTGTAAAAGACCTCCTTATTTTACTTTTAAAAGCCTATTACAGCGCTTTTTTAAAGAGCGCTGTAAAAGACCTCCTTATTTTATTTTTTTAAAGCCTATTACAACACTTTTTTTAAAGAGTGCTGTAAAAGACCTCCTTATTTTACTTTTAAAAGCCTATTACAGCGCTTTTTTTAAAGAGCGCTGTAAAAGACCTCCTTATTTTACTTTTAGAAGCCTATTACAACACTTTTTTAAAGAGTGCTGTAAAAGACCTCTTTATTTTACTTTTTAAAAGCCTATTACAGCGCTGTAAAAGACCTTCTTATTTTATTTTTGAAAAGCCTATTACAGCGCTTTTTTTAAAGAGCGCTGTAAAAGACCTCCTTATTTTACTTTTAAAAGCCTATTACAGCGCTTTCTTAAAGAGCGCTGTAAAAGACCTCCTTATTTTATTTTTTTAAAGCCTATTACAACGCTTTTTTTAAAGAGCGCTGTAAAAGACCTCCTTATTTTACTTTTAAAAGCCTATTACAGCGCTTTCTTAAAGAGCGCTGTAAAAGACTTCGTTATTTTACTTTTAAAAGCCTATTACAGCGCTTTCTTAAAGAGCGCTGTAAAAGACTTCGTTATTTTACTTTTAAAAGCCTATTACAGCGCTTTCTTAAAGAGCGCTGTAAAAGACTTCGTTATTTTACTTTTAAAAGCCTATTACAGCGCTTTCTTAAAGAGCGCTGTAAAAGACCTCCTTATTTTTTTTTAAAAACCTTTTTACAGCGTTTTTCCAAAAAGCGCTCTAATAGGTCCTTTAATTATGTGAAATCAAAGTCTTTTACAGCGCTTTTTTTACAGCGCTTGTCAAAAAAACGCTGTTGTATCCTCCGTTATTTTTAAAATATCATATAACAGAGATTGTATTTAATAAGCGCTATAAAAGACATGCTATAAAATGTCATTTTTGGAGTAGTGTATTTTGGAATAAGCTTATATGTTCATTTATACCCATAATATTCTCATATGCAATCAATTCAACGAGTAAATAACTAAATGATTGATAACACATATCTATCATTAAATATAATAGAATGTTTTAATCTGTCACAATTCACAATTAACAAAACTCAGACACATAATTGATCATATAATTAATGCTTAATAATTTTTTTTGAAACAATCAATATTAGTATGTTAATATTATGTTAATATTTTGTTGATGTATTAAATGATTAATCTAAGAAGAAAAAACTACATCAAAAGTACCTTAAACTTAATTTAAGTGTTCAGTTCTGCCCTTTTTTTTTTTAAATAAAAAAAATGTAATTTATCTTTCAAAACACAACACTGAACCATAATAATTCTTTTATTCATTCAATATTAGTCAAAATGGCATCTTAGTTTTAAAGTAAGGCTAAAATGAGACAAAATTTTTGAAGTCAGTAAATGGAAAATTACATTTCAAAAGAAGGTCAAAATAATATTATTTTTCACGATTTTGGATGAAAAATTACTAGATCTAGTGTTGTTGGTCAAATAAATAAAAGGTTTTTTATTTTTTATTTATTTTTTATCTAAAAGAAGAATAAAATATCTTAAAGACCTTTAGCATTATACCCAAAAAGTTATTTGAAACAAATATAATATAAAAGCAATTTGACTTTGAAATATGTTATTAATGTAATTTTTTTGCACTACTATACAATTGTTATAAAAGTTTAACAAAAATAATTAATATGTAAGAATTCTAAATATTTTATTTTATTAATATGCAATACAATAGGAGATAAAATTATACATATTAACTATTGAATAATTTTACAGAAACATATAATCAAATTTCAATGTTGAAATATGTAATAATATTATTTCTTAAAATACCTATGCTAATATCTAAATAAGAAAATATAATTAGATGTATATGTAATTTTACTTCGTTGATGCTCCATAGAAATTAAAATTTGTCGATGATGTGTCAGAATCAAACTTTTGAAAAAATAGCATATACAAACCCGTCTCATCACACAAGGGCATATTTCTCTTTATTTTAATTTGTGAATGTGATTGTTTCATTTTGGTGGTTGGTTGCTTTTGTTTTCCGTTTGTTATCGTATATTTTTTAAAGCATTTTCCGTACCTTATTCACGTGGCCAACGGGCCAGGTTTTTTAAAAGGAGAGCAACAACATTTCCAACAAAAACACCTCGGGTGAAATAGATTTTTTTTTTTTATTAACTATTTGTTTTATCAGTTATCAATATTTTTCAATTTATTTTTACTTATTTATACTTTAAAGTGTATTACTCGTTTTACATGAATTAATTTTTTTTATGACAAAAAGTCAAAATTTTATTTCTAATATATATATAATTATATTAATTGATATTGCGGTGTTAAAGTTTATAATACGAAAAACTATTATTTTATATATCATGTTTATTAAATCGTTCGATATATCAAATTAATATTTCATAAATTTATAGTAATCTAGTTAATTTTGATATATCTAATATAAGAAATAGTAACTTAATGGTAAAGTTTATAAAACTATATACAGTTAAAAATTATCAAAGATATTATGATAGCAAGTTTAAAACCATTCATTTCATTGTGTGAAATGATTTTATCCCATATGTGTCGGAAGTCCCACGAAGAGATAAGATAGGGCTGTAATTATTGGGAAATATTTATATCACACCATGATCAAATTAAGTTAGTTATTATAAATAAATAAATAAATAAATAAATATGATAATTTAGTATATAAATATATGGTGCACACACCACCAAAGGTTCATCCCTAGCTAAATTGTTCATAGTTTGTGTTTGGCTTGGTAGATTCTCTTTCTCTCTTTCTCTCTCTACATATATAATATTAGAATGTGGAAAGAGTATATTCTGTTAGGGTTTCCCTAAGTTTTTCAGTTATAAATAGCAAAGTGTGAATGAGGGTTTGGTCATGACAATTATATACATATTTAGTTCATTTCATTGAATCAATTGGACTCAAAATTTAATATAATTAGGAGATTTGCTAGCTATACATATATATAGTCGTTGTTTGCAGGTGCAGCAGCATCAAGATTCACATACAAATTCTTTAACATCTTTAATTAATTGGTGTTATTAACTACACTAATTAAGGAGAGTGTTTTGGTATATTGAGAATCTTGATGATGCTGCATCAGCAATAAATGATTTCAACCTCAGATCTTGGATCCCTTAATATGGTTCTTTTTCATGTTCAAGTCAGAATCTCTGAGGGGTAAGATTTTATATATATTCATTGTTTTCATAATTATTTTTTTTTATTCTGTTAGCAGGATCCTGATATTTATTTATATCTTTAAATCAAATCAAGTAATTAATTAAAGTGATCTTTTGAAATTTAGAGTAACTGGTTAATTTCTTTCTGGTTCCATTCTTAGGGTTTTTATAAGTTGATTTATTTGTATATTCTTGCCATCATAAGAAAACAAATTAAATTATGTAGTTCATGGTATAGTTAATTTTTGTTTGAGGTAGGGTTAAAATTTAACCTCAGATTTAGTTTTATATAAAACCATATGGTGATGATGATGTGGAGGCTTAATATATATATATATGTTCCCTGCAAAGTTCATCTTTATGTCTCTGACAAATTAATGAATATATAAGTACTCTTTGAGATTCAGATTTTATCCCAAATTGAACATACACACATATGCAAACTAGTTCCATGGCATTAATTCTTGAAATGAAAAAAAAAGTAGTCATATATAAATAGTCCATGAGTTAACCTTTCTTGACTACTTCACCATGATTATGAAAGATATTCAGTTTCATATTTTCTTGTTTTACAGGTCAGACATTATATGATATCTAGACAGATTAAATTATGTTATGTCTTGTTCTATCTCTGCTCGCTCTCTGGCATCAGTAATCATTCTAGCTGGATGATAGTCCGGGTGCGGGAGCAACTATACTGTTGAAAATATTTTAGATACAAAAATTCAACACTAAGATCTACTTCCGTTGTTCTTCTATTAAGCCAAATCAAAATTCTAATATCACTTGCAGAGGAATACAGAATTACGAGAGCAACAACATATCAAGAGTTCTAAGCTTCGAAGAGATTTTGACAGTACATATTTATCAAAAACTTTAATGTATTAAGTATATAAATTACTTTTATTATATATTCAACTCATTATCATTTATAGGTGATGTGAGACTTATTCATTCATAATTGAGTTCAACTTGATTGTTGACTGTCCAAGTATATCGATATAAAGTATTCATTTTAATTATAACTTTTTGAAACTATTCATATCAGTTCAATATATGTATATACCTGAAGTCCAGGCACTTAAATCTTGTGTGAGACAGTTAAACTGTAGTGTGGGAATTGGGTGTTTCCATAATCAATAAAAGAGTTGCAGAACTCAGTTTAAAACCAAATTATTCCTTAATTTGCATATATATATATATATATATAGATTATAGATAGAACTGCTTTTTGGATTACGGAAAAGTAGAATATTTTGTTGTCCTAATTCTAATATTGAGACCAGGGTCAGAACTCAGAACCTTGTGTTAACATGAGTAGTATTGGCCACCCTAATTTATTTTATCTTTGAATAACTTGGTTTATTATTATTATTATTATTATTATTATTATTATTATTATTATTATTATTATTATTATTATTATTATTATTATTATTTAATATTTAATATTTTAATAATATATATTTAATTATTCAAAATAAGTTTATTTGTAAAAAATTAATAGAAATAAGACAATAAAAAATTAACATTTGATTGATAAATTAATTTGTCTTGTTTTGACTTTTCCAAGATCTCTACAACAATTACAAAAAAACTTTCTCAGTTATCATGACAAAACACAGAAATAAAATGGATGCAAACAACTTAATTATTTATTTATGTTGTAAAATATTTCTAGTACAACTTAATTAATTAGTACAACTTGATATATCAAGGACTTTTTTGAATTTTATTTTTATAAAATCTCTTTTAATTTTTCAACTGCATTAATTATTTATATATTAATATATTCTAAATTATGTCATATATTTTTTTCTACAATCTATAATAAATATTACAATTTTAAAACATAAGTTAACTCTCTTTAAAAGTAAACTAATAAAACAATTTAACTTGCTTAGAAATTTTATACTTATACAATAAAGAAGAAAATGATATATAAGTTGAAGAGTTGATGGAATGAGAAATTGAGAAGAAAGGTAGTATTACAAGAAAGTGGTACTTTGAGGAGACATGATATACATATGAGAGCAGCTTTTGTGTCACCAATTGTCTCTCCAACCATTTAAAAACAAAGAGTGCAACAAAAGAACTACTAGATTTTGGCTGTGACCCAGTAAAAATAAACAATAATAATGATTTTTAGTACTATAAAATATCTGTTAATGAGTTGTGATTCAGTATGTCATTTGATCTATTTCAAAGAATCATCACTAGTTTTGTACGGTACAGTTGTGTTCATGTGCTTTTTTATTTATATATTTATTTATTTATTTATTTGACATTATAATATTTTACTTTTCTAATTCGTTTAAATTTTGGCACATCAATAATTTGTTTAAGGCATTATATTTTGCTCGAATTTGAATGAATTTGGATCCTCTTGTTTATGATCGTTAAAGGAGAGAGAATAACAAAAAGACTTAAGAATAAATGAATGAGAGATAGAAATCTAAGAGAAATATAAAAGAGAAGTATAGAGTAGAGAATTTTGTAGGTAGTGATAGATTACGTCAGACTAGGGGCATGTGACCTAGCTTACATTAGGTTCATGTTAATCGAGACTTTTTTTTAAACAAATAAGCTAATGCTTCTAAAAAAACATATTTAGTTTAAAAGATTACATGCCACATAATAAGTCTATTAAGTTCACCGATTTAAATAAATATAAATAATATTTTTTTACTACTATAATATTGTATTAAGTTTTCATCTTTTTGTTATATATTTAATTTTTTTAGTAATTTACGCATATTAATCTCATTTAGTTTTTGACATATTTAAATGTATTATTATAAAATATAATTTAAGTATGATGTATATAAAGTTATATTCTTTAAAATGAGATGTTAAATATCAAAATAGAATTTAATTTCATTGACATAATAATTCGTTAATCTATTTAAAGATATGTTTGATTACTTAATAAAAAATGTAAAAATAAAATAGGCGTTTAAGTAGGCTAACAGACTATACAAACTTCTATCAAAGTCAGACTCATGTCTAAAAAGTAAGTCTATGATAGGCTACATGCCACGTCTATACCTTAAATTTTTTGACAAGTAGACTTGGATCTAGCAAAGCTTAGATAGGTGCAGCATATTATCACCCCTAGTTGTAGGGATACTCATCCAATCATCCCTTGCATTCAAATCTAACGGCCTTGTAGCCTTTACCACAATCTATACTCAAATATCTTCGGTTTATGCATGTTCAAATTTACACAATAATTTTTGTATCTTATTTTTTGTGTATATAGAAGAGATGATAACAATATCGTTATAAACACACACAATTGTGTCTTAGGTTCGAATACAGAACAAAACATTCAACTTAATAATATTAATATGTCTTACTTTGAGTTAGAATTTAATTACATATGTATTTTCTATTAATTTTTCAATGTGAGTTGCCAATTGCTTTTCTTGTGCATTTCTTTTTGGGTAGCAACCAATTATCATCTTATTATTAAATTATTTCTTTATTTTTCATAAATATATACATGACATGAATATTTAGATGTCCACTTAATTTACTTATTTTTTTAAATGACCAAACTTAGTAATCGCCTATGTTAGTAATTTTTCTTTCCATTTATATTTTAAGGTGAATTTACTTATGTATTCTTTCTAAATAATGTCACTGTCTAATCACGTTTATGTATCCTTGCTAAGTTTCACACGTGATCCTTAGATACCTTTCATGTCCCGACTCTTGGATTATTTAAATGATTTTTTTTCTCTCGCATTTGAAACATTATAAACATGGACTAAAGAAACAATATTATAAACATGGACTAATTAATTAAATATGAAATTTTAAGGTTTTAACTTTAAAAAATTTATTTATCTTTTGTTTTCAAATTTTAATGTTACATTAACTAGTGTTTTGCCTATTATACCCTTACCTCGTAAACTATTTTATACTGACATTAATGAAGAGAGTAAATGTGAGTGAAGGTCCAGAGTATACATATGTGAAATTTGTTTACTAATTAAAGTTATTCGGTTGGTTTTTATAAAACAATCTTAAAATATGAGCATACATGTAAGAGCATTTTTTGGCAATGATAAGTATATAAGAGCATAAGTAGTGTCGTCTTACAAATTATGATCCTCAACTTACTATTGTATCAAGTATACATTTAAGAACATTACTCAAATGTAAATTACCATGAATCATTGTTTACCCAAACTCAATTAGCAAAATGAGGTTTAGCATACATAAGTTTACAAGCCTTGAGTATAGAATGATTTGTAAGAGTTGTTAGATAAGATAACTTAATTGATTAAATAATTAATCTAACATTAATTCTCCCATAACTGCTTCAGGATAAGATAAGTTGATTTCAAATTTGATGTTGAAAAATGTTAAATTTAAATGACAATACAATTGATGGTTGATCTCTTCCTTAGGGGTGTTAGAATTTGTTGTGTGCTTGATGGATGAAATTTGTTGAATCATTAATGGTTGATCACTCATGAATAAATATTTTAAAAACACAATAGAGCACACAATATTGTTTAATATATGCTTAGATTGATGAAATTAAAATGAGCATATAAAATAGAAAATGTTAAAAAGTATATAAATTTATAAAATCTAATTTTTCAAAAGTCGGATAAATCATATAAAAGAAGAACGTATTATAGTTAAATGTATAATTTTAATAATAAATGAACGTATAACTATATATTTAACAAATATTTCATTGAAAGAAACACTTCAAAAAAACAAAAATGTTGAATAAACCAATTTCACATTTAAAAAATTAAAGATAAAGGCTACATCTCTAAAGTTGTAAAATTTTATAAATAATCTCATATTTTAATATACTTTGCATAAATTGTATTAATCAACAAGATTTTATCTTTTTTTTGCACCAAAACAAATCTAGTCTATATATAACTATTTAAAAATATATTTATTTTTTAACATATAAATGTTTGAGTATATTCTATTCTAAAATAAAAATTACTTTACTTTTAAATTACATATTATAATTATAATTATTAATACTATTATATACTCACACCGATATATTAAATTCTACCGTGTAACCTAATAGAATCTAAATTATACTATTTCGCGAGGCCAAGTTACATTGTAAAGATAGAAATTGTCAAACAGTGGCTTAGTATAAAAATAGGGCGGTGATATCCTTGCTCATAGTTAGCTAGGATGGTGCAATGCTAGTTTTGTATCATCATCCTCAGGTTAAACAAAACTCAGCTCTCAAAAGTTTTTATTTAATTAATTAATCATCAAAATATGGTGAAATATCGACAACATTAAAATTTGCTGAAACACCATAGGTTTTCAACAATTCTACCTTAAGTATTATCATTGATTTTTGCATTATTCTAAAACGGGCCATTAGCTCTTGGGGACAACCTAATGTTTGTTTGATTTAGAAATTGTTCTTTCATCAAATATATCATTTCAAATCTCCAATTTTTAGGATTTGTTGTTTTTATAATCTTGTATCTTTCTTAATTTGTTCTCCAACGTGTTCATGCAACTTTGTGACTTCTTTTGATATGCATTTTGCATATGCACTAAAATTGATGCATAGTCAATAAGTATTAAGTCTAGGGTACTATGCGGTCGAGTGTCGTATATCACCTCAAAATGACATTAGTGGTTGGATTAGTTGAGTTGTTATAAGTAAATAACTAGAATATGACCTACACTTTGTGCAGATTTAATTTTAAATTTTTTTATAAGGTGATATATATATATATATATATATATATATATATATATATAATATTAATTTTATAAATTTTTATAGTTATAAAAAAAAGCCATAAAAGATATTGTAGACTGTGTAATTAAATGAGTATATTTATTCTTAAAAAAAGATTAAAAACAATGTCTTGCAAAAGTTTAATCACAAAAAATTAACAATTTTACAACTGTTTCAAGTTAGATTTTAACTCTGTTTACAATATTAAATTTATACCATTTATTTGACATTTGATGATCTATATAGACATAAAATATTAACCATGATTTAAAAGATAAATTAGATAATTGATAATCATAAAATCTATTTTTATTAAAGTATATAAGTTATGTAGGAATTTTTAAAAGTTTAATATTTTTCCTACACATATTAAAAAAAAATTAAAATAATGCTCACGTTAAATATGTGCATTGATAACTAATAAGAGAAACAAAATACAATTTTTTTTATTAGATTGACTAATTGTTATTTGTTATGGTAAATATATGTGACGACACAATAATAAAAAAAATAGAAAAGTTGTATATGGACTATTTTTAATGTCTAAATAAATATTTAAAAGTATTTAAAATATTGTGTATCAATATTTACTTATTTAATTTGGTTTACACCAGATTTGATGATTTCTACTTTTTATACACTTCAACGTATCAGAGACATTATAGATTTTGTAGATATTATAGATTTTATTAAAGCATATATATTTTTCTAGTGATACTATGTATTATTCAATTTAAAGATATTCATGGAGGAAAAACCGTTATCAATAATAATGAAGGAGCAATGAGTGTGGAATAATTGATATTTATTATATTGTAATTTGTAACTTATGGCACATAAATAATTCCACAAAATATTATGCGAAAAAAATATAATAAAAATTTATGCTAAAAACAAATTGCAATAAAAAAGAGGAAAAATACTTGTTATATGACACAATATTTTGGATTGTAAGAGTCTATTTTAATATATATAAAAAAAATAAAATTATTTGTTTGAGATAATTTTTTTCTAGTAATAAAACAATTTACTATTTTGTACATAAAAAAACAATTTACTACTTGAAAAAGTTAAAAATATATTTTAGTATATAACCATACATAATAATATCAATATGTTTCAGAAAATATATAAACAAATTGCAATAAGAAAAAGGAAAAGTGTTTGTTAGATGTGTCACATCATATTTTTTTTGATGTGGCAACATTTGAATGAAGTGACATAATATTTTGAGTTATATAAGTCTATTTTAATATATATAATAGATAATATATTTAACTAGCTTGCACAAAGATAAGATTCTATTGTTTTTCAATATCTCTTAATACCTTCTGATTGTCCATCTATACGAACATGACTAACACTATTAAATTGAAACTTAGTATCTATTATATTTCATAAGATTCTCTAAAAGTGGTTTAAAAATGTAACATCTCCACCACAAATGATAGTTGTTAGAATTCTATAAAGTCGAACAATATCTTTGTAATGTAAGTCAACAAATTGAACACTCTCACCACCTATCTTTTGGCATAGGAAGTAGAGATATTGAACTAAGAATCACACAAACACAAGAGTGAATATTTTTCATATATTCATTGATCAATAGTTTATATTAAACTCTAATTTTAGAGGAGATGAACCTCTTAAACAGAGAAAATATGTCAAGCTAATAACAACTAACAAACTTCGTAATAATAAGAAAAATCTAACTAATCCCTATTAATCCTAAGTAACTCTTATTTTGATGTTCTATTTATGATAAGTGAACCATTTTTGCAAAACATAAAAGCAAATATTAAAGGACAAATTAATAAATTAATTTTGTCATTTAATTAAAAAACATGAAAGTAAATATTAAAGTATAATGACGGGTCAATAACCGTTTAGGGGACCATGATGAACTTTCACTTTCCATTAATTTTGGCTAAATATAAGGTTGTCAATATGAACATGTTGAAGGAAAAAATAAAAACAACTGCAAAAGTGGTATCCATTAAGATAAGATGCATCACAATCAAATGAGACATATATGAGGTATATAGTATATATGTACCTTAATGAGAAGATGACAAGTAACTGAAAAACCTCATTTTATTTCTACAAGATTTTCACAATATATCAACTTTGTCCTCAAAGATTATTGTTTTATTATTTGGGTCGTCAAATGAAGTTTTTCACATCAAATTAGTATCGAAGTTTATTAGAATCAGATTGATCGATCAAATTAGCAAAAATAATCAACTATAGAGATTATTTTGATGTTATTGATATTTCAAAAATCAAAATTGATTTTCTAGATCTTGATTCAGGTACTTGTTGAACTTGTGCCAGCTACTTTTGTACCTCTTTTAATTTTATGCAAAGGCAGTGAGTAGATATTGTACCAATTCTTAGTTAGTGTGTCCTACTGCTGCTACTTCATTTTCATCAATAATATAAATATGTACCATAAGGGTCCACAAAAGAGAAAAAGTTCTATCCTCACACTAAAGAACTAATTATCCACATATGCATTTCCAATGTTTATTATATATTATGGCAAACTATATATGATGTCAAAATTGACCATTCGTATGATTCTGAATATCTTGTCCAAATGATTTGGCTCCACAATGAGCATTGTGATCCAACCACTTTGGCCATATTACAATTTTTATTTTTTTTACTAGAGATCAATTTTATAGTATTTTTATTATCTTTATATAAATTTGAATTTTTTGAGTCCAAGGGTCCACATGATTATTACATAAATAGGATTAGATTTCACATTTTCATCAAAATTCTTAATAATATATACGTGGATCATCTCACTTATATAAAATTTAATGTCCACTTTTTCATCCAATTTGAGATTTCTTTTTTCCCCCTTGATATATCAAAAATATTCTCTTCAAATATGAGGTTACCCATTCATTTGGATATTCTCCTATTCAAACATAGGTTTTTTCATTCACAAACACTTGAATTGCCATTGACACTCAAAATCATCAGCTTTGATATTACTTTTGAATCATGAAAGTGATCAGATGATCTTTCCATTAGAATTATAGAAATCACACACTTTGATTGGATAACACATATTTACTCAAAATCTAAAAAAATTGTATATGAGTTATGTGACTTATACAGTTCTCAATATCCACATTTTCATCTAATATGAAACTTATTTATCCACACTTGATATACCCGTAGAAATATACACATTTATTTATTCCCATTGCAAAATTTTAGTACAATGTATCTTAAGTTAGGTTGCTTAAGTATAGCCACAATATACAGTTGAGATCAAAACTTTCGATTTTGTCCATCAAATATCAATGCTTTCAACGATGTTTTAAAGAGTCAAATTTATCATTAAGGGTTAAACATATTCACAATGTCCTTTTTCATATAATGTTTTTGTTTCCTCTTCTAATTTCTAAAAAGTAATGTTTTATTTTCTTTAAAATTTAAATAATTTCAAAGTCTTCTTTATCTTTGACTGAAATATAAAATATCATCCTTTGATCACCATATATATATATATATACTACTTGGAGTAGCCAAAGTTATCTCATTGTCATGAGACCATTCAGTCATGCAATCGTGATTTGAGAACATAGGCAAATGAGATAATAAACCACTTAAATTTTTTAGGTCAAGACTGCGACTGCACGAGCCCAATAAAAACCCCACTTATTTATGTCTTATTTCACGTGCACATGAATACATGAGAGTGATACTTTAACAAAAAATATTTTGTTTTAAAATGAATGTTATTTTTAATGTAACTTTAATTATTTTTTTAATTGCACCATTCAATTATTATGTAACTACTTCTGAAGCATGAATTGGATGATACAATTGAAAAAATAATACAGTTACCTTGAAATCCATGCTTGCAAATACTATGTGGCAATTATGATGTATGGTGGTGGAGGTGTGCTTGCTTGCAAATACTCGGTTCAAGTCAGTATTATGATTAAAGTGAGTGGAAGGTTTAGAATGAGACATATTTTAATAGGAGATAATGTGAAATTTATATAAACAAATGGAGATAGTAATAAACTTGGGCCATCTTTAAATCCATACCATGATGACAGTTCATCAAACCCCCAAATTTGTTCTTTTTTTTTTTAGTTTTTTACTAAATTCTAATTTGTGATAGTATAAAATATACTATCAAATTCTAAATTTTGATAATGTATCTAGAGACGGAGAAGGAAACATGAGAGCGTATAAACTATCACAACTATACCATTAGTGACTTAAAAAAGAAATGTAAGGTGCACATGCTTGCGAAGACTTAGGAAATTATACAACGTACCCCCATATTAAACTCCTAACCCTCCACAAATGTGATGAATTGATATATTTGCCTTCATATAAATATTAAAAGGTGTCATTTTCACCCACAATATCATTTCTATTTTTTATATATACTCTGAAATACTTTTTTTAAATTTTTTGGTACTGACCTCTTTACCTTCAAACTAATTTGTTGTTCAAAATTACTAGTTTTTTTCGATAAATTTTTCAGTACCGAAAAACTTATTTGAAGGTTCTTGGAACTATCAATTTTTTTTTCCAAGATTTCCGTAACACACCTTGTAACCAGAAAAGTTAAAAAAAAAAATGTTTTCAGTAATTACCAGAAAACTTGAAACTACATGTTCGCACATTTTCAACCTTCTGTACTAGAAATCTTATAAAAAAAAATTTGATAGTTTCCAAAAAACTTGAATTGATTGATCCTAAAATCTTAGAATGATAAAAAAAATATAAATTTGAATTTGTAAAATAGTAATAAATTTTAATGGTAAGGTTGGCATTTTAAAAATCGTTGAGTAAAAAGTATAATATTGGAGGTACAGATAAAATTTTCGAAGACTTATTGGTATTGAGCCTTTGTTACTAACTCAGGTGAGATGCTACTTTATTCATCGCCAATTTATAGTTTGTGGAAGCTTTTCACCTTATTGACTTTTACACAAGTTAAGATTTCGAATAAAAACTAAAACATCTAAAAAGAAAATTAAGTTGTTCTCATCTCAAATTTCTATAACATTTATTTTTCTTGAAATGGCTGTTGTAAGAAAACATAAAAAAATAAACACATAAAAACATCATTGAGGTTCCTCATTTTTTTAAACATTCATTCATTCATGAAATATTAACATTATCACATTAGTCCTCAAATAAAATTTCTTGATCAATGCATTAATTTTTTCAATGTTAAATTCTCACCATCTGAAAAATCAAATTAATATTTTCAAAAAATTTAGATCAATTAGATTTCGAGCATCTATAGCAAACTAAACCTCAAAGAATATTTATAAAAATAATTAATGATTTGTACTAAAAGAAAACGATAGTTAATGACTTATAAATATACTCACATCAACAACGAAATTTAGATACATGCAATTAACCAAATCATTACTAATTTGATAAATTTTAGTTGATTAAATTATTTTGACATATTATGAGTATACCCATTAATCGTTCTTATCAATTTTTTTAATTAGTTTACTAATACATCACTTTTTTTAATAAAAAATTATCTGTATTACAAGAAATAAACTATAACAAATATATTATAGAAAAACTCTCAAAAAATAAGTGAAACATAAATGAAGTTTTAATAATTTAAAATTCGATAAAAAATAAATTTAAACTTTAACTAAAAAATAAAAAAAAATTAATTATTTAAAATTTGAATTTTTTTAATTAATTAATCTTTAATTATTAATCACTTGAATTTAATTATTTGATATTTAATTTAAATAAATGGCTCAACCTTTGGAGATATAAAATACTAATTAATCGTCTCAACCCCAATTTTTATCATAAAAAAATGAAAGATCTCTGGTTGGAAAATTCCAAATCAAGGAAGAAATCGAGAGTATGAACGAAAGTTACAAAACATTAAAATTCCGAGGTGTGCGTGAGTGAAGTTACAAACACATCAACACACGAATTCGACGATGAAGGGAGAAAGGTTTCTGTCTATACCTGTATTTGGAGCATTATCATTGATGTTATTTGTGTATTACACAACAATCTTCATCTTACTCGATGATTGGGTCGGTTTACGCACTTCCCCTGGC
>NC_021163.2:9798044-9802001 GCF_000331145.2 Cicer arietinum
CTTTCCCTTTTCTCTTTCTTTCTTTGTGTTCTCACTGACCCTGGTCATGTCCCTTCTTCCTTTTACCCTGATGTTGAATCCACAAATGCCAAAGATGTAAGCTTTTTCACATACTCATTCTTGGGTTTGTTTCTCTTTACTATGTTGCTTTCTCTTCTATTGTCTTGTATGTGTTTATTGTTTAACCCTAATTGTAAATAAATTACAACTAGCAGTAAATGATAACACTGGAAAATGGAAATCTCAGTTGGCTATGTATGGATCAATGCTGTTAGGGTTTTAATTTAGTGGTTAACTTATAGCTGTATGCCCCCTTAGCCCTCATGATTTCTATGAATTAATGTGTTGATGTTGCTGATGTATTTGTGACAGAAAATAAGGGATTTTTACTTAGTTAAAACATTTTCAGTTTCATTTCTAAAATCTATGTTTATTTTAAATTACTGACAAGGAGACAAAAGATTCATGTGATAAACAATTGTGATAGAGAGAAGATGGAATGCAAGCTAAGAAAAAAACAATGAAAACAATGTTTTGACATTTTCAAAGTTTTTTAAAATATAAAAATAAATGGTGAGGGAAATATTTTATCTATATTCTCTTATGTTTATTTGTTGGAGTAAAAAATGGAAACAGGAAACACGAGAAGTGAATGGGTCCTAAGCTCTTTTGATTGTGTTATTTCACATGTTAATGATCTGATTTTGATGTATTTCGTCTGAACTATCGTTAAGGCTTTCCTTAACAATTTTGTTGCAGAATGCAGAACGGAAGCAATGTGACAAATGCTTTGGATACAAGCCTCCTAGGACTCATCATTGTCGAGTCTGCAGAAGGTGTGTTCTGAAAATGGTAGGTTAGTTGTTTCCCACTATGAATGTTTTTTGAAGCTTCCATTTTATGTTTGAGTTTGCAATTTGAAGATTTTTTTTAACTTTTTTGTTTGGTTGCTGAATTTGATGTAGGATCATCACTGCTTGTGGATAAATAACTGTGTTGGTTATTGGAATTACAAGGCTTTTTTTGATCTCATATTTTATGCCACACTTGCAAGTATTTACTCCATGGTATGTTTTCAATATGGTAACTAGTTGTTTTGTGATGGACAGGACTCCCATTTGATATGAGCTTTGGTATTGTGCAGGTCATGTTTATAAGCTGTGTACTTCAGAAGGACTGGGGACACATTAAAGGGAGTTCTCTTAAGATCTTTTATGTAAGTTGTATGCAAATTTATGGATTTCCTTACATATAGTTATAGAGTTGAACTCCTTCTCTTATAGATAGATATTCAAACCAAATGGAAATTGTGATTTTGAATGGTTTAATTTTGTCTCTAACTCTTACGAAGCTATTTATGTTATTAAATCATTAAGACAGTTTATACTATCAAACCAAATGGAAATTGTGATTTTCATTTCTGCTAAGTTCTTAATTCTCTATACTGTTGCACAAATTCTTTATGTTTCCTTTTCTTATTGTTTGCTCTTGAGGTGTTCCAAATAGATTAGATGTTAATCATTGGAAGGAGTCTAGCTTGATTTTTACAATATTGATTTGGGCTTTTATCTTTTGAATCTTATTAAAATTCCAAATCCTATAAGCATATCTTATAAAGAAATAAATTTTACAGTTAACTAAATGTATATTTTGGCACCACTCATGTAGTTTGAAATATGAAGTACACTTTTTTTAGACGGAAATTTTAGGGACATAGTACAGCCATTAAGAGGAATATAACAGAAAGATATGAAAACATAATCAAGTTTTAATCTTACCAATGGAGTTTGAGGTAGCTGTCTTGTAGAGATCATTCAAACTGTTTGGCCAGGTTGTTAAAATTGAGATCCTACTTTGGATCGGAAGGAAAAGGGAAACCAAGTAAATTGTACGATCATGACATGGATCATAAGAATCTACCTACAATATATAATTATTTTCAAACATATACGTAGGCATAGAAAATAAGTGTAACGAAGATAAAAAATAGCATCAAACTACAACTAAAATTTAATCAAATGTGAAATGAAAATGCATAAGACGATTAACAAATCACGAGTTACCAACTCACAACTTAATCTAAAGTTACTAATTAATTTTAGGAACCTGGTAGTCTATTAGAAAGAATAGGGATAATACCGGAAGTTAATTTTGAAGGTTTTGCACTCCTCCCTGCCCTAAGGCCCTAACACACTTAGTTGCAATTAAAATGACTATATACCTCACTGTCCGAACCCCTCTTTGTAAGCAACATATCTTATTTCTTCTAACTAATTAGGTAAATGTCTAACTCTGTACCAAGCTGTCACTAACAGACACTTCGGCGCCATTTTAGAGTTTGGAGGGTAGAGAAGGGAGGGCTTTGAGGGGAGGGGAAGAGAAGAATAAAGAGAAATCTTCCACCTTATTTGAGAGAGGGGTTTTGTAGAGAATGCTTCTGATTATATTTATTTATTTATTTTTAGAGTATTATAACAACCTGAAAAGAATTTGAAGGATTGATCTGAGCCCTCCAAAATCCTCATCCAATACAATTTATTAGTTCTCCCAAGTTAGGTGGATTTTGTATTATGAAGAAAAATAAACTCCCCAACATCCTCCCCTCTCAAAGCTTTTCCTTCCTTCCATTTCCTCCTTCCTTTTTCCCAAACACTCTCCTCCCTCCTAAACTCCAAAACACAGCCTTAATGACAACTCCCAATATAAAATACCCAAGTTTTAAACAATACATAAAACTAAATCACTAAAATAAAACAGCCCATCATAATCATCATCATTTTCCATGTGATCTTCATCTCTAACGTTATCAGTGGCATCTTCTCCATCTCCTTCAAGTTTCTTATAAGAATTAGGAATCATCATATCCTCTAGTGGGTCATGTGAGGATTCTGAGTTATTCCCATCTTCTTTCTACTAACTTTAAATGTATCATAAATAATCTCTACACATCTTCTTTCTACTAATTTTAAATTTATCATAAATAATGTCTATGTGCACTGCATGACAGTGAAATAATATAGTTATTTTAGTCTTAATCCTCTGGTTTCTAAGAGAAAGGGCCTTAATAATTTGGAGTTCAGCTGAAAGGTAAGTAAAGTCTGACCATTGTCAAGGATTGTTCCAGCCACAGTTTGAACTCGGGTTCTTCTGATCGATTCGCCTTTCACTGAATCTCATTAACCATTTGAACCTGACCACTTGGTTAGTGAAATAATAGAAATTTAGTGTTTATTGTTAGACTTCTTTTCTATCCACACTTATTTTTGTAACCAAACAATGATGCAACTTTTGGGCCTTGTGACTTGTTACATTGGGAAAGGTTCTGTTGTTATCATTCAGAAAATGGGACTTCATTTTTAATAATTACTGATATGGTTTTCTGTTGAGAAGATATACTGGAGTCTGAAAGTTCAAGAAACTCTCGTTTTATTTATCCTAAATTTTCATAAAATTGTATACTAACAAGAAGATATTTGAATGATGTTTTAGGTCATCTATGGAACAATGGTGGTGGCCTTGACCATAACCCTTTTGACTCTCACTGGATGGAATGTCTACCTTATCCTTCATAATATGACAACCATAGAGGTGTGGTTTTAGTTGAATGTATCCCATTAAAAAAATATCTTCTGTCATTATCAGTGTATTCAAAGATATCATTTTGTGCCTTGTTCCAGTATTACGACGGAAACCGTGCAAAATGGCTGGCTATGAAGAATGGACAGAGCTACCGGCATCCCTACGACATTGGTGCATACAAAAATATTACATTGGTCTCTTCCAATTCTTTGTGGCCTTTTTCGACATTAATTTACATGAATGTATTATTAATAACAGTTATTCTTACCTAATAAAATATGTTTATTCATATGTTTCTTGACCAGATTTTAGGTCCAACCATGCTGAAATGGTTATGTCCTACAGCAGTGAGCCATCTGAAGGATGGAGTTACTTTCC
>NC_021163.2:9802051-9823621 GCF_000331145.2 Cicer arietinum
TTCCCTACAGTACGCGATAATTCATAAACCTTTCCGGTCGGACTAAGTACTGAATCAACAGCAGTAGGTCATGCCTATTGGTCTTGAAATGAAGAATTAAGAGCTCCTTCATCTGAATTTCATTCTCGGGCAATGCTTTAAAGAGAGAAAAAGGCAATTGATCCTATATGCAAGCGTTAAAAAGTAAGCTTTACACAATTCCTCGACAGGCTCTTCTACCGAAAATGACTAACTTTAGGTCTTTTACCATAGATTGTTGAAAAATGGAAATTTTATTGGAAAACATGTAAATCAGGTGATATTTTTTTCTTTTTGTGATTATGTTCCTGGAAATCAGTATTTTAGTACATTTAGAATAATTACATTTATGTCAAAAGGTCATTTCATAGTGTTGGTGGAGACTGGAGAGTGTATCTAGATATTTTCATTTGTAGGTTCAGCTATATTGGCTGCAACATCCTTTCGGGTCATCTTACTATTGAGAAAAATGACCTTTTTAAGATTTCCTTGTGTATAAATTTTATTAGTCCGCATGCTGTGTCATGGCTTTTATATATGTTTTCAGAATGCGTTCTCTCTGCAACTTTTGTCCTAATTATTTGAGAGAATTTTTGGATATTTTTTTAGATCATTTATAAGAAAGAGTTGTGATTTTTAAGGCGGTTTTTTTTTTAATGCCCATAAATGACACTTAGACATTTCTTTCTTGTAATAAAAGCTTGTAGGTTCAACACTTCAACATCATTTGGTTCAGATAATCGAGGTTTGAGATAACTGCAATTCATTTTTTTTTTTAAGTGAACATATAAGATTATTGAAAATTTTACTCAATATCCCTCAGTATTTTACGTTTACTCCACAAATGCAAGGAAATAATATTTTTGTTCTCGTATAAATCTTAAAATTTGTAAAAAAAATTTTAATTTTTTTTTCTCTAAGTTTTCCGGTAGAGAAGTTATATTTTAGAAAATTTTTTTAAAAAAGTAATTAAATTTTAGACATTTTTTTTCATGTTTTCAAGAAAAGAAGTTATTTTTTTAAAAAAAATGGTGTGCCGGAAAGTTTGTGAATAAATTTTTTAGTATACACCAAATTTAAAAAAAAAAAAAAAATAGTATCAGAAAACTTAAAAAAAGTTCCTACACTTTCTGTACCAAAAATTTTAAATTTTTAAAGTTTTTTGATAAATTTTAATTTGAATGGATAAAATAGTAAAAAAAATTAAAAAAAGTATTCTGACATTTTTAAAAATTTATGGAGGTATAGGTACAAATGTGTGATTCAGAGTAAATTTTTTAAGATTATTTAGTCTCTCTTGGCACACGAAGAGCCAATCCCACTATTTAGGCCCATAAAAATAAAGAGATCCAGACGTTGCTACTCTATATTCTTCAGTAAATCTCGTATTGGGCTTAAATACACTCTCATTCATGTTCAAAAAGTGTATAAACGAATTATTGATTTGAAGAACAATAAAAGTGAATTGATTGATTAATTATACGCTGTGATGTAGAATAAATAATAATGCTGCTGATTCATATTTAACAATTTGCACTTTTATGTGCAGTCGTTTGTGCGATGAACAAGATCACGACTATATAATTGAAAAGGTTACGTAGTATTATGTGTTAAAATAATTGCAATTAGTCCCCACTGAAGACATTGGGTTCGAATAATAATATAATAATTTTGCATCGAGCACCCAAACTTTATCATTAGTGTTTGGACAACTTCAATTTTGTTGCCTAAAAAAGACAAATCATGCCCATGATAAATCACTCCTATTTCATGGAACATACGGTATTGAACTTTTTATTTTATTTTATATGTATATGATGACACTTGGGGGGTTTTTTATTTAAAAATCCCTTTTTTTTTTTTTTAAATACCAATCTGTCATAGTTTTGAACAAAAATACCAGAATGCTCTACTTTTTGGCATCGGTAGCAGGTCGCATCTTGGGCCTGCGACTTCTTGAAAGGCCTTTTTTTTTTTTTGCAGAAGCAGGTCGCATCTTGGGCCTGCGAATTTCCGTTTTTTTTTTGCAGAAGCAGGTCGCATCCTGGGCCTGCGACTTCCTGAAAGGCCTGATTTTGTTCCTCAATACATGGTCGCATCCTGGGGATGCGACCTCCTACTACTACGTAATTTTTTTTTTTTTGATAATAATAATAATAATAATAATAATAATAGGTATAATAATAAAAATAATAATAATAATAATTTTAATAATAATAATTTTAATAATAATAATTTTAATAATAATAATAATTTTAAAACTAGGACAGATTGGTATTTAAAAAAAAAAAAAAGAGATTTTTAAATAAAAACCCCACACTTTGGAGGTTGGGTGCATCGCAACATTACTTTTTTTGCATGTTAAAATATTGAGTTTAATGAGCATGTGTATGCATCATCGGTGTAAATAGCGTAAATAAATAGTTTTACGCTGACAGTTAATATAAATTATTGAATATATAATTATTAATTGATAAAAATTACGATTATGTATTAGAATAATTAAATCATGATTGTTATTAATTGAGAATCTAAAATTTATTTACATTATTAGTGTATAGTTATTTTTTTAAAATTTTTATGAAAAATATTGATAAGTTAAAAATCCGAATATAAAAATATATTGAAAGTCTGTTAGAAGATGTAGATTCAATTTCTTAAAAATCAAAATTTTGTTTTATTTTCAATACAAAATCCTATTTTCTTTATTACTTAACAAATGTCTTTAAAGAATTTGACAGTGAGAATTAATATTTATCACACAAATAAAGAAATTGTGTATCTAATTAGGATAATTTGTCTTTAAGATTAAGCTTAAATGTACTTTGAGTCTTTTATTTTGATTTAAATGAATTTTCAATCCTTTTATTTTTAAAATCGATTTTTTTGCCCTTTATTAACTAATTCTTGTGATTTTTTTTATCTCCATTATTTTTTATGATGTGACACTCTCATTAACTTATTTTTGTTATTATTATTATTATTATTATTATTATTATTATTATTATTATATATAAATATATTTTAAAATATTAAAAGTTAACTTATTTAATTTTACTTATTAAATAAAACAAATAAATTAAAAAATAAAATATTTTTTGAAAATTATTTATTTTAGACAATAGTAATTTAAAACTTTAAATTTTTTAAATTTTTATTTATTTAATTTTTAATATATTTTTTTATTATTTTTAATATAAAATAAATAAAATTTTAAATATTTTAAATTATTGTTGGATAAAATAAAGAAATTTTAAATAATTTATTTAAAAATTTTATTTTATAAATAAAATAATTTTTTTTATATTTTAATATATAAATATTAAATTATATTATAAATGAAATAGATTTTAATAAATTTTATTTTTTAATATTTTAAAATATATAAATAAAATAAATTTATTTTTAATATTTTAATATATAAATAAAATTTATAACAAAAATAAATTAATAAGAGTGTCACATCATCAAATAGTTTGAAAAAAAAAATCTTTATAATTTGTTAATAGAAGATAAAAATTCGCTTTTTGAATTAAACAAACTAAAAATATATTTTATATAAAATAGGAGATCAAAAACTTAGTTTTAAAAATGAAATAATTAAAAATTTATTTTAAATAAAATAAAAAGATTAAAAATACATTTTAACTTTAAGAATATTAAAACCTATCATCTGATTCTATCTATCTAATCATTTATTCACTCATATCACTCAATTACTTCCTCTTCCTCGCTAAAGGATTTATTTATTTTTTTCTAGAAATGATTTGGTATCCATAAAAATAATGTGTGCATTCATAAGATAAAATTAATTCAAAATTATTATCGTAGAAATAATTTAATATGAAGTAATGATGTAACTTCAAATAATTTGTTGTGAATTGTTACCTAATTTGATTTTCCTAAGAATACCCCTTTTATGAAATGGTTGAATTAACTCACATGGATAGTTGCATTAAATAAAGGTTCACTTGGATAGTAAATAATTGTATTTTGCTTATATAAATCTATACAGTAAGGGTGAAAATTGGAAATTAGGTAATTAATGTATGATAACCAATATTTTAAAAATCGACTGAGACATGACTTGATTATATAAAAGAGTCATAAAATCACTAGTCAAACAGTATAATTATAGAGTGAATCACATGACTGAATCAGATTAAATCAGATAATTCATTCTTAAAACTCGACTTCTATAAAAATAAAAATAAAAAAATATAAAATTATATTTTGAACTAGAGGTATTTTAATATCATAAAAATTAATTGATGTAAGTGAGAGTTGGAAAAAAGCCTTGTAAAAATGATAAAATAAAGGCTATTTAATTTGCAATTCTTTTTTATTTCATTTTTTTATTTTAAGACAATCATTTTCATTTTAAAAATGCATTTATTTTTATTTTTTATTTTTATTATAATTTTTATTTTATTTGTTTTATTTTTACTTTTCTTTATATTTTTTTGTAAAATTTCTAGCATAAAAAAGTAAAGTTTGTGGGATTATTTAAATTAGTAGTTACTTCTAAAGTTCCTTTGATTATACTATGCATATAAGTTTGGAAAAGAACTGAACTTATAATTGGTTCTATTTGACAATGTCAAACCGTTAGTAAGCAACTAGCTTTTCAAAAGAATCTTACACGAGAGGACGAAGAAGTATATATTACAGTGACGCTAAAAATACATCATAACAATATCCTACTATTCAAGAAAAAGAAGGTCTACGCTAATGTGTGAATGAGTCAAAAAATAATAGTTATAAGAACAAAAAACTAAATAACTAACTATGAAACGAGGTAAGTGAATAGTTTAATTAATTCAAAATAAAAATTAAAAGACCCGATTTCAGTCTCAAATAAAAAAGAAATATAACATAATAAATAATTAATTGTTAATTTTAACTATTAAAAAAAACTAATTATTGAAAAAGAAGGTTTCATCAAATAATTACAAAAATTTCATTGATAGCTATTAGATAAAATTAATGACTCTTTTACACCAGAAAAGTGTCTTATATGCATAGTTGGCGCGGCCAAGTAGCAATTTGTTTAATTGATTAATGGGTCTATTAATTGGTGGTTTCTGACATGTGGATAACTATGTACAATTTCCACAAAACGAATAAAAGTAATGTTAATTAATTTAATGATACTACTAGTACATGTTTGTTTGAAAGACAATATATGTCTCTATGGCCTACTCCTAAAGCCATAAGACAAATCTTGTCCAGTCAAACTATAGAGTTGTGGTGTTAGTGTAGGTACAAAGCTGGTGGGTGGGGGTATGCATCATCATACTTTTCTTAATCCTGTTTTAAATAATGTTTGGCCCCGCACATGCCATTTCTTCTTATGTATGCATGTTAATTTTATCATGTTTCATTGTTTTGGATCTATGGAACAATTTGCAACTAATTAATTACATATAATCTTTTAAGTATTTCACATTTCTCCGGATGTTTCCATATATTGAGACCCTATCAGATGGTGACCCCGTGATTTTCTATATAATCTATCTGAATTAAAATATAAATATAATATTTTTGAAATTTGATGTCATTAGTATAAATATAGACCAATTACATTTTTTATAGAATATTTTAAATTATATTTTATTTCGAACAAAATATACGTTACTAGCGATAGTGATGCTCATACTTTATATTTGAATTTGAAAACTTGTATTGTTTCGTTACTATATAATATAATATTAATTGCATTAGTTTCTATTTAACTATTTTATAAGATAAATGTAATATTACGGTATTGTATTTGAATTGATTTTTATCATATTTATTATAGTTTTTTTTTCTTTCGTCTTAGTTAAACATGATGTTTGTTTTAATATGATGCACTATTTATTTTCTTGATTTAGTTTTTTCTTATTGAGTTTTTTAAATAAGATTTTTAATGAAGTAGTGTTGTTCATATATACTTGTTTCTTTGAGTTTTGGTCTAGTTCTTCAATTTTTATTTATTTAATGAATTTACTGTGGTGTTGTAAATGATATATACTATTTTTGAGGTGTCAACATAGTTGGAGGATTCTACCATGCACCCCCACATATAAATATGTCATCCCAATCAATGTAAAAATATAAATTTTATCCTTGTAATTATCTATAAAACTTTTAACTTTTTTAACTTCTCATTTTTGCATCATCTCTTTCAAAGTTCTGAAACAAAATTTCCAAAATATTCAATAGTTTTGAAATGACAATTTTCGAAAATTTCGAGCAATTTGAAACTTCCAAAATAGAAAATTCCATAACTTTTCAAAACTTTCGAAATAGGAAAATTTCAAAACTTTCTATATTTGGAAACTTTTTAGATTTATAAACTTTCGAAACTTCTCAGATTTGGAAACTTTTAAAACTTTTCAGATTTGGAAACTTTCGAAACTTTCCAAATTTTTAAAATATAAATCTTATTTTGAAAGTTTGGAAATTTTGAAATTTCCAAAACCATCAATTTTGAAATTTATTATAAATGATTAAAAGAATAAAATTATTTTTTAATATGTATTGGTATGACAAGTACTGCTGTAGGAGTGCATAGTAGAATACTCACATAGTTAAAATGTCAATTTTATCATGTGATTTATTTATATTCTAATTTTTTTATTTAAAAAAATTGAAATTATTGAATATGACTCATGTAATATCAAATTAGACAAGAAATGAACAAATGCAAGAATATAACAATTTTTGCCTTAATTTATTTATTTAATAAAAAAGAATTACAATTATCTATAAACAGAGACGTATTTACACTTTAATCAAATGTTTTGTTTCTTGATTGTAATTTTGATTTTCATATTCTTTTACTATTTGCGGTTCTAACAAAAGTAATTGTATGTAGTATATGCGCTATATATTATCTCAATGGAAATGGAAGTGGCTATCATATTCATACCTCTTAGATCAATTTTAGCTTAATTAGAAAGTTATTTAGGTGGTACTAATTTTTGGGGTATAGGTAAATGTTTTTCTACGCACACGTTTTCGAATCAAGGGAGTTAATTGCAAAAAGGGATGTCCAAGTTCAATGAATCATAACTGTGCCACTTTTTTGTTTTGAAAAATCATTGTGGCATGAATACTGATATTCCAGCTACCATATTGTCGATATATACACATTTAAAATCACTATGATTATTTCATGTGCTCATCAACAACAAAAAGACTATGATGATTTCATGTACAAGAAAAAAAAAATCACTATGATCGATCGATCCATAATATAACATCAGTGATCAATGATTAATTAATAGCTTGATGCTATTGATCCAACAACAACTTATAGGAGTTATTTATAATTAAATAAAAAGGAATATGTTGTATCTCTTAAAGGCATTGTCGATTAACTTTGCAACTCGTGAATGGTTATTCTTCCCTTTTATTGGTCAGTTATACATTTGTAATGCCTTTGTGATAAATTGTTTTGTGAGATATAACATTACTCTAAAAAATTATAATCGAGTCCACTATATATTACTGTGGAGATTGCGGATCTAAAAATAAATAAATAGATAAATTATGCAAACCGTGCATTCCATAATTTTGACAAATTAATATAGTTTCGACTTAACATATTTGAATGAAAAGCATGATGAAATGACGTTCAACTACTGTGGCACCAATCGAGTTGTCATATTATTATTTTTTACAAGGAGTTATCATGTTTTTGATCAATTGTTGTATTAAAAATAAATTTTCATTTTATTATGACAATAATTCAAAAATATGGCAAACATGTTATCAAAGATTAATTCAAACTAAAAGAAGACTGCCAACCATGAAAAGATAATATATGTATATATATAAGATAAGATAAAAATGTGATTATGTGATCATGAATCGAAAGGATTAGTCTTTGACTACTACTTAAGGATACTTGTGTTGGCTAAAATAGAACATTGTCTTATTAAATTTAATACACTTAAAAAAGATTTTTTTGTTGGTCCGTTTGTTACAAAGGACTGATTTTTAAATATTTTTTAGAATTCTATATGAAACTGAGGTTTACTTTAATTTTAATGAGTCTTCAAAATTAGTTTCACCAAAAAAAATTTGTAAAAAAAATAATTAATATTTCTTTATTTTATTTTATGAACACTTAATTAATGACAATATTGTGCAATTTTGTCACATAAACTTATTATGTAACCGCATTTTTTAAATAATTGTAAAATGTTTTATTCTTAATAGTTGTTTGATTTATGAAAGGATATTCCATTTCATATAATTTAAGAAACACGATGTAAACTAATTTTATATGTTTAATAAAAAATAATTATTAAATAGTTATTTTTAATAAGTGATTGTTAAATAAAGATAAATGATTTAAATTAATAATTTGAATTAAATAAAAATATAATATATTTTACATCGTCAATGTATAATCGTTGTACTCTAAATTTAATTATTTATTAATATTGAATCAATAATGATAATTTTTTCTTTAAAAAAAAAATCAAGTATTTTTAATTTATTTTAAACATTAAATATAAATCAAACCGTATGAAGTTAGTATATTGAGATTGTAATGTTGACAAGTAAGGAAATAAACAAAGAGCATGGGATTAGAAAACAAAAAAACATTTATAGAGTATGGGATCCACATTTGACATTGGCATGTGATAGTAGATATGCAACAGCTACTGCATCTACATTATTAATGGATACTTGAGACAGGTTAATACACGTGTTACTTGTAACAGAGGAAGAGGAGAATCGACAACGTATTTCATTCAAAACTTGAAAACGAATAATGAAATTATCTGACAGATATGACCTCTATATTATCAAAACCATTAGATGACACCAAATTGCCACTACTTTTTCAAATTAGAGGATTACAATGTAAAATTTAAATCACTTTTCAGTGTCACTTTTGTTTTGGGACTTGATTATTACTCTTAACAAATGGTAATTTTAGTTAAAAAAAAAAGTTTTGAGGTCAATATTACTACTTCATATCACTCTCAACAACTGATTATTACAAGTTTAAGGTAAATATTACTACACCTTATAATATTAAGAAAATTTTATATTAAATGCATGTTTTTTTTATTTTTTTAACTTTTACATTCCAAGACAGATCCATAGATCTAACAGATGATGGGCTAGAAATCTTTTTAAAATAAATATTATATAAAATTAAATAATAATTGATTTTTTTAATAATAAAATAATGTATCGTATATGATAGATTTTATTATGAGACCACTTTTATATATGGTTTATAGTAAATTCACTGATGAATATCTTACAAATATAAGTTAATAGTTTTATTGATTTTTGTGATTGAAATAATGATTTTATTAAAGTTATTTCGATAAAAATAAATAAAATAAATATGTTATTTAAAATTAAATATATTAATTGACGTCAATCAGATTATCGTATCAGTTATAAAGATTTGAAAAATCGTGTATATTTGATTTCACTTTTAGAGGTGACAAAATCAATTATAAACATATAAAATTTATTTTAACGTGTTTAAGAGTATAAATAATTTTACTTCTAAAATAATTATAACTTAAAGATATAATTTATAGTTTTTAAGTCAAAACATAATTTTTATACTTAAATTTATTGTTCATTTTACTTCTATCTAAATATATATAAATTTAAATTATTTTACATTCAACTCTCTTTTAATAAAAATTAATTTTAATGATTAGCAAGCAGTTGTTTTTTGTTAAAAAAAAAAAAACTATACACTTGTTGTAAAGCCAGTTGCAATATTGTGACGCAGAGTGATTTAACCGTCAATAACGACAATGATACGTCGTACTTGAAACTCGAAACGCTGTACACAGGAAAACCACATGATCATTGTCCTGGTTATTGGTTATTCTCGGATCCTCCAACACCAACACTCAATTGCATCTATTCAACCAAAAAACAAATATAACTCAATTACATGCTGGTTTATTACTATTGACTGATATCACAATTGATTCAGATTAATATTTCCTAATTCAAAATCAAATAATTCTAACCAAAAATCTACACAATAATTACTATAATGATGGATATTTTATTTTCACTTAATGGTTGGTTTCAATAATTACTACAATTATGGAGATTTGATATTCACTTAATGGTTGGTCTTACATATCAAGTAGGGTTTAGGAGCTTACTTACGACACAATTATGATAAAAAAAAAAGTACTACTTGATACTTGCCATTGTCCTTAATTGTATTTTTAAGGCATAAACATTAAAATTAGTTTTGAATCGCAAACAAACCGCTTAAAATCAGAATTTTCTAGTTATATATCGTACGATCACACAAGTTAAATATAAAACAAATATATTATTTTAAGATTGAATTTGATCACTCTCAAGTAAATCTTATCTTCCCAAATGAAAGTATTGAATAAAAAATAGACAATTTGTATACTATATTTACACACACAGATACAAACATAACAAAATACAAATCTTACGAAACCTACATGTTAAACTAGTGATGTCTATAGCCTAAAAATTAAAAAAACAAAAAAAATGATCTAAAGAAATTACTTTGTTAGAAGTCAAAAAAACATTGGTCAATTTACAATTCCACCTATGAGCAGCTAGAAACAAAAAGAGGGGCCCATGCCAGCATATGCAACAGTAATAGCAAACAGAAAATAGCAATGGCTATCCATTCCATCTATAATTGTATTATAGTAATAAGTATATCCATCTCAAATGATGATAATATATATAATGTACGGCTCAGATTATGTTTACAAAAACAAAACCCATAACAAACATAACGTGATAATTATTCGCTGCTTTATAACTTCAACTTTCTTCTCTTCTCTTCTCTTCTATCGTCGTGAATCTTCACGTTGTTAGTTACTTCCTTCAAGAGAGAGAGAGGAAAAGCTCTATAAGAAAGAATCATCAGTGACTAGATTACTAGAGAGTGTGTGAAAGTACGTACCTACTTGACTTGTTTCTTTTCTCTGTCTTTCACTTTTCTTAGATTTTCACTTTTGTTTCTTTTCGAACCAAAAAACACTACTCATCTTCATGTTATATACTTTCTGATTCTCAATTCTTAATTCACAACCTTTTTGGTTTTTTTTTTCTATTTAAATTTTTTGTGTAAAACATGGTGAAAATGCATGCACAGAATTTAAATTTAAAGTTGTCATAGCTTAGAGAGATTTTCTGAGTTATAATATTTTAAATATGAATAAGAAAGTTTTCAAATTCCAACGCTGCAGATTGCATTTTAAATAGCAATTAATCCAGATCCGGAATTTCGGTGGAGAATTCAATTAGCTGATTAATTTTTTCCTTGAGATTTTCTTCTGTTGATATAGAATGTTTTTGTGAAGGTGAATTGGTGAATAGTGAAGATGAATAACTCAGTTTCAGAGAACAGTTTTATAATTGAAAGTGATGAAGAAGATGAGAAAGATTTTAACAAAGGTGATGATGGAAATGATTCTGATTCTTCAAATTCCTCAAATGAAAACCCTCCACAGAGGAAACTCAGTTCTTACAACCCTTCATGGCCTCAGAGTTACAGGTAGGTTAATAATTCCATTTTCTATTGCACTAGTTTGTATGTGTGTGTGTGTGTGTGTCACTTTACGTGCCTTTTTGTTTGTTTTTGTTTCTGCAAGTGTAAAGGGAATCCTTGTAATGGAATTTCTAGAGAGAATGGTTAATTGTCCTTTTTCTTCACTTTCTAATATAGTCCTAGGAAAGTGGTTTTACTTTTTTGTGTGGATGTGAAATTCCTTTATCAACTTTTTTCATTAGTTTCAATTAATAGTGACACTATGATTTTAGATTTTGTTAAAGTTGAAAGTCTAACTTTTGTCAAAATCACAGTGGTAGACGTGATTTCTTTTTGGGGTTTGACATGGTCAAGACTCAAGAAGTTAAGTCAAAAAGTTGAAAATTTTGATCAATTTGATTTTTTTGTCTGAACCCTATGGGTTCCGGTAATCCATAGTTCAATCCGAAGGTAGTAAGTAAAGTCTGTCAATAATTGTTTGAATCAGGGTTTAAACTCGGGTACTCTTAGAAGGATTCGTTTGAGTTAGTGAACAAAGGTCAATGTCTTTTCAGTTAAGTGCATCAACTGAATACTTATGCTGTGCTTTTGTTATTGATATTTCAGGCAATCTATTGATCTATACAGTAGTGTACCATCACCAAACATTGGATTTCTAGGAACTTCTTCATTTTCAAAATTAAGCAGTTCCTTCCTTTCCACGTCTCTAACAAGGAGGTACACTCCTGAAGCACTTCCTTCAGTTACAAAACCTCTGATACAACCAACAGAAGAAGAGCAGCAACAAAGACACAGCTCCCACGCCTTGCTTCTCCCTCCTAGAAAGTCTTCTTTGCTAAAGAAAGATTCCAA
Source organism: Cicer arietinum (assembly GCF_000331145.2). Classification (NCBI taxonomy): domain Eukaryota; kingdom Viridiplantae; phylum Streptophyta; class Magnoliopsida; order Fabales; family Fabaceae; genus Cicer; species Cicer arietinum. The sequence continues at coordinate 9,814,455 of NC_021163.2, forward strand.
GGTTTCTCATGAAGTTCCTTCTCGCCACTGCACTTTCGGACAGGCTGTCCTTAATGGTAAGTAATTGAACCTTTTGTTTATCTTTACCATAATTAAGAATAATCTGTATGTGAAAACTTGAGATATGTTTATTTGAGAACATGTGCATCTTTTCTTTGGCCTTAACTATCCTATTCTTGGAGGAAAGGGGCCCTGGTAATCAAAAGTTCGATTGGGAGATAAGTAAAGATTGTTTCAGCAGCGATGTTTGAATTCGAGTACCCTTGAATCCTGATAGATTTGTTCTTAACTTGTGTATTTATGTCGATATACTAGACAACTATGACATGCCGAAAACCATAAACCATGCACTCAAAAAATCATCAACTGTATATGCCTTGTTCTTATTTTGGATTTTGCAGGCATAAATGTTCTTTGTGGAGTAGGAATCCTTTCTACCCCTTATGCTGCTAAAGAAGGTGGATGGGCTGGACTTTCCATTTTGTTCATTTTTGGAATTATTTCCTTTTATACCGGGTTGCTCTTGCGTTCCTGCTTGGACAGTGAACCTGGCCTTGAAACATACCCTGACATTGGCCAAGCTGCTTTTGGCACCGCTGGACGTATTGCCATTTCGGTAAGTCTTCATACTCATCTATACTCATACTCGTCAGCCTCAGACGTTACACTATGTCTAATTTCTTTTCTAAGATTTCTCCTTTTTTTGTGTGGATGCAGATAATATTGTACGTCGAATTATATGTAAGTACTTTTGTCTTCACTCAAGTAGTATTCCATTTAGAGTCTCATTCATTGTCATTTGAAAATTAATATAATAATTATGATGAAATGACTAATTTTTCAGATACCTTAGACCATAAGTTTTGTTCATTAGAACTCTATGCTGTCATGCAGATACTTACAGTCAGTTCTTTAAGTTTTTTCTTATTTATTTTGTATCAATTACTTTGCCTATTAAATATTCCTTCATGCAGGGATGTTGCATTGAATATATTATTTTGGAAGGAGACAACTTGGCTTCCTTGTTTCCAAATGCATACTTAAATTTAGGTGGAATTGAATTGAATCCACAAACACTGTTTGCTGTGATTGCCACATTGGCTGTTCTTCCTACAGTTTGGCTCCGTGACCTTAGAGTTCTTAGTTACATCTCAGGTTACACTTTTTTTTTTGTCCATGTAATGATTAGTTTTCCATTCTCTGATAAAAGTTTGTCCTGTATTCACATATTGCTATAAGTATTGTCAAATAGCAGCTATAACGATGTTGTAGTGCTAGAGCATAGGAGAATTTGAAAGAGAAAAAAACTATTGTTTCTCTATACGCTATTTAATATAAAGTGTTATCAAATAGAGGCTATAGCAACACTATAGCAATGTAGTATACCGCGATTTGAACAAATAGCTATTTTCTGAAATCTGCATGCAATTGACAAGCTTATTATAACCATGTGTTTACCGTGTTTGCACTTATTATAACCATTTGTTTACCATGTTTGTTTGTTATAGCTGGTGGAGTTATTGCATCAGTTTTAGTGATTCTGTGCTTGTTCTGGATCGGCGTAGACGACGTTGGCTTTCAACGTTCAGGAACAACAGTCAATCTTGCAACTCTTCCTGTTGCTATTGGTCTTTATGGTTACTGTTATTCTGGACATGCTGTGTTCCCAAACATTTATACATCCATGGCAAAGCCAAATCAATTCCCTGCAGTACTTGTAGCATGGTAAACAACCTATAAATTGTAGCCATAATTCATGATTCTGCAGCTTCTAATCCTTTTCAAAAGATATTAGATATCCTCAAGTCTTGTACAAATTGCAATTAACAAGTTAAAAATGTTACATTTCTGAGGACTAATTCTGTTTCTGAATCTATCTAATACAAAGTATGATTTTTCTTATAGTTTTGGAATTTGTTCCTTACTATATGCTGGAGGTGCTATTATGGGATACAAAATGTTTGGCGAAGATACCCTCTCTCAATTTACTCTTAACCTGCCTCAAGACTTGGTTGCAACAAAGATTGCTGTCTGGACTACGGTATACGCATCCTACATTCTATTGCTGATATTTTCTTAGTAGATTATACACCTATCAACCATATAAATTGCTAACATTATTGTTTGCTACTTTTATTTTTGCAGGTGGTTAATCCATTTACCAAATATCCTTTTCTATGTGAATGATATGTGCATGCATATATATGTGCATGCATATAGATGGAAAAAAAATATTATTCATTATAAAGAATGATTTTGTTTCAACATTGCATTTACCAACTTTTTTTCTATAAAAGATGTGAATATTCAATTCATTTAAACATCCTCCTAATTAACAAGCACTTCAAGTTGGAATACTTGAACTGGATTATATTTCATGTCATTTCTCTTGCATTCTCTGCATAGAGTATTCTTACACAATGAAGAAGATGAAAGATGGTTTTTCTTAACTAGTAGAATCACGTATGCATTGACTATATCTCCAGTGGCAATGAGTCTAGAAGAGTTGATACCATCAAACCATGCCAAGTCTTACCTATTTTCCATTTTCATCAGAACAGGCCTTGTATTTTCTACCTTGGTTATTGGTCTCTCAGTTCCCTTTTTCGGTTAGTCTTTCTATTTTATGCAGACAAAGAAATATGATTAGCATAATCAATAGCTTTACTTTCTTAATCAATCAATATAGTTGTACTATGTTGTAGCAATAACATGTCTAATTATTCTTTGCAGGTTTGGTGATGTCCTTGATTGGATCTTTACTTACAATGCTTGTAGTAAGTTCTCTTCACCTTTTCTGTAATTGCTTCTAAAGTTAATCACCATAGCATTTTATTAATCAACATCAACCTTGTTGAACAGACTTTGATATTACCGTGTGTTTGTTACCTAAGAATCTTGCGGGGAAAAGTTACGCGATTACAGGTATGACACTTTGACTAATACACCCTTTGATAATCTTCATAGACAAACTATATGCTAGAAGAAATTTCATCAGATATTTTTGTCATAGTACTAATTAATTAATTTTAAAAACTACTTGTATAGTTATGATGAAATATAGTGTAACTTATACTGTTATTTCATATGTCTACAGACAGGACTTTGCATTACAGTTATTATAGTAGGTGTTGTGTGTTCTTCAGTCGGAACGTACTCAGCGCTTGCCGAGATTGTTAAGAGTTTGAGTGGATGAAGTTTTGTGGCGTAATTCATGGAAGATGAGATATGTTTGCTAGTAGTATCTACCCTTTTCAATGTTCTATCTGTTTTGATTACATATCCCATTTTTGAGTCAATTTTTTTTTGCTTGTTGTGGCTTTCTCATTCTGTTACTATTATTTGTTGTTGTCATATCATAGAAAGTTTTGCTCAGGTTTGAAGTGTTGGCAATGTTCAATTGGTAATATAGATTGTGGAGAGATGCCTTTTATGAGTTTGTAAGAAGCGTTTGAATGAAATTGTTAGAGATTTTTCTTTTAGTTGAAAATGTCTAGTTCATATCTTGATAAAGTGTCTCCATGACCATACCAACAATATGGTACTCACCAAAAGTTTTCCAAAATGATATGGTACAAACGCAAATACACATTGGATGATAATGACATCTCGGTAGTATTTGCATACAAGACAGCATGGTTCGGTCGTTAGCTATGTAACATCGACACTATATCGACACTATAGACATGTATCTTCGATATCTGTTGTTGTCCGACACTATTATATTACATGTTAAAGAATTATAAATATTAATAATCTGCATGATTATTATTATTGTTAATATTATTATATCATAAAATCAAATGAGTTAATTTGTGTATTTCTCTGGTTTGCTCAAGTGATTTTCATATGCAATTTCTACGAACTAGTTGATGCAACTTTAAGGATCAAATACTTTGCTTGAAATTTTTCCATCTTCATAAAAAGTAATTTCCCACACATATTTTTGCCTTTGCTACTAAGGCAAGACATGAGTTGTAGTTTGCGCTTCGGTTTAAATTAATTTTGAGATAAAAGTTCATTGATCTAAAAGATTAAAATAGTATGTTCTTCCAAAAACATAATCCAATTCAATTAAGTGTAGTTTACATTGAATCGACTCATTTGATTTTTACCTACAAATAATTATATTTTTATATTATGTCAACTAACAAACTACACGTTAAATAATTATATTTTTATATTATGCTAAGGCATGAGTTGTAGTTTGCGCTTCGGTTTAAATTATTTTTGAGATAAAAGTTCATTGATCTAAAAGATTAAAATAGTATCTTCTTCCAAAAACATAATCCAATTCAATTAAGTGTGGTTTACATTGAATCGACTGATCTGATTTTTACCTACAAAGAATTATATTTTTATATTATGTCAACTAACAAACTACACGTTAAATAACATCACTATATATAATACATTTAAAATTAATATTAAAAAATTAATATACAAAATAATAAGTATCAATAAAAAATAAAAAACAAACAAATAATTTATCAATATGAGAATAGATCTAAGAATCCAACTTCATAGAAAATGAAGGGTGCATGAGTAAAGCGGTGTTATTAGTAAATGCGGACAAGAGACCCAGATAAAAGGCCCATTAAAAGACAAAGCCCAATTTCCAGACCCACGACATCTATCTGCAAAATCACTTTTCAGGAAATTCTTCTATTTCTGATTCGGAACAGAAAACCAACGATTTTTAGCTTCCTCAAAACGGTAACTTATATTGCTCTTTTTGTTTATTGTAAATCTCTTTCTGCAAGATTATCTAATATAAAATATAATAAAACAAAATCTTGATTTATTTATTTATATTTCTTATTAATTATTATTATTTTTACGTGAATTATGGTGAAATGTGCAAAAAAATTGTGTTGATTTGCGCGTTATTCGTTGAAAGTGATTGTTATCATGTCTTTTCTCGATAACGGGTTTCTCTATCTCCGTTTCAGATAGGATCGGATTTTGTGTTTTGTCTTATTCATGTGAAGGTTCCTTTTCAGCTGTAGAGGGAGTCTCTCAGGTATGATTTTTATTATTATTTTACATTGTAATTGGAATTTCTGCATTGATTTATACTCTTTGGGTTAAATATAGAAAAACAATAGTGAAGATTGTGTTTTTGATGTAATTATGTTGCCCTTGTGTCTGTAATTTAACTCAATTTTAGGTGGATTTTTAGGTTTTGGATTATTAAATAGTGAAAGAGAATGAATCGTGATCATTGTTTTTTTTTTTTAATGTTTTGTTTGGTTTCACGAAGACAAGAAAGTGGATTGATGTGTTAGCTTTTTTATATTTCCAAAAAATAGAAAATTGTTTTTTTTTTTCTGAGGAAAAAATGGTTTTTTGTTTGTTTAACTTTAATGGGGTATTTTTTATGGCATTCATAGGTGACTTCTAGTTTGGAGTTGGAGAATGGCAAATGGGAGTAATGTGGATGCTCAAACTTTGGAGGAGAGTTTGCAGCATTTGCCAAATAGGACTATTGAAGACACCTTGCAGAGTGAGCTGGGAAGGATACTGCAAGAGCAGCGTAATCAGCAGTATACCAATCGAGATCGTGGTTATGATATTTATAGGAGTGGAAGTGCACCTCCAACAGTGGAGGGATCATTAAGTGCTTATGGTAGTCTGAGGAACTCTGATTTCAGAGGGAATAATAGTGTGAGGAGTAATAATAATGGATTTCTGACTGAAGATGAGATTCGATCACATCCGGCCTATCTTTCGTATTATTATTCACATGAGAGCATTAATCCCAGGTTGCCGCCACCATTGTTGTCAAAAGAAGATTGGCGTGTTGCACAAAGGTTTCAAGTTGGCGGGTCTTCTTCAATTGAGGGATTTGGAGACTGGAGGAAGAATGCGACCCCGAATGGCGATAGTTCATCACTATTTTCAATGCAACCAGGATTTTCAGTACAGCAGGCAGAAAATGATTTGATGGAACTGAGGAAAGCCAGTGGACGGAATCTCTCTAGGCAGAGTTCAACTCAGCTACTCGATAGACATATGGATGGTTTGGCAAGAATGTCAGGAACTGGTCTTGGTGGGAGGAGGACGTGTTTTTCTGACATTCTGCAGGTAATTCGTTTATCCTGATTGCTTCTGTTATTATCTGGATTTCAAACATATACTTTGATCTCCAATAATAATCATAACCATCCAATAAGATGAAAAAAAGTTTTTTCACTTTCATATTTTAACAAATTAATTGACAGAGCATGTCCTATTAATTTCTTGTCTGTCCTGTTCTATCATTGTCATTTTATTACAGTTATAGCTGAAGTTAACGTTTTAGCAGGATGGACTTGATCAACCTGCTTTGTCTAGCAATATGTCACGTCCAGCAAGTCACAATGCATTTGGTGATATAAGGGACTCAACTGGCATTGTTGGTCGCGAGTCCTTGGAAGGGTTGCGTTCATCAGCCTCTACCCCAGGTTTGATTGGACTTCAAAACCATGGTGTAAATGTTTCTCACAGTTTTTCATCTGCTGTGGGTTCTTCTCTGTCAAGGTCGACGACTCCTGAATCACATGTTATTGGGAGACCAGTTGGATCTGCTGTTCCTCTAATGGGTAGCAATGTGTTCTCTGCTGAGAAAAGTGGTATTGGCATGGGTAACCACAATGGTCACACTTCCAATATGACCGATCTTTCTGAGATGGTGTCCTCTTTATCAGGGTTAAATTTATCAGGTGCTAGACGTGCAGAGCAAGATAGTCTTTTGAAATCTAAGATGCAGTTGGAAGTTGATAGTCATGCTAATGTTCTGTTAAGCACGCCGAACAATGTTAATTTACCCAAACATAACGAGCTTGCAACAGACCTTAACACATTTAGTTTGAACGAGCGAGTCAATCTACTGAAAAAAACTGCTTCTTTTGCTAGTCTCCGTTCAAATGTGCATTCTTCTGGAAATATAACAAGTTTGCCAAGTATAGACTTCACTAGCCAAGTTCCTGGTGCATATCCTGCAAACACAAAATTGAATAATATGTACAATAATCATATTGAGACAGGTCTCTCTCTCTTTCTGTGTGTGTGAGTAAGTGTGCATGCACACATGTGTGTTTGTGTGTGTAAATGTGTTTTTGAGTGGAATTAATTTAAGCTCAATAAAGTTTAGTGTTGTTGTTAGATCTAACTGTTCAATTATTCGATTCCAGCTTTGAGGGGTCGCAGAGATGGACAAAATTTAGATGCTCTAGGAAATCAAGTTGGTTCTGAATTCAATTCCACAACTATGGATCCACGCATCATCCAATGTTTGCAGCAAAGTTCTGGTTACTCCATGCATGGAATGAGTAGTTCTGGTGATCCATTTCAAATGAGAAATTTCTCTGATGCTTCACATGGAGACTTAGAGGGACTTCAGAAAGCATATCTCGAGACACTTCTTAGTCAACAAAAGCAACAGTATGAGCTCCCACTGCTGAGCAAATCTGGGCTTCTTAATCAAGGTTTCTTTGGGAGTCAGCCATATGGTCTTGTAATGCCACATCCAGGAAAGCAGATAGCCAATTCCTCGCTTCCTTCTCTTGGATCTGGAAATCCACTGTTTGATAATGAACGTTTATCTCGCATAAATACTATGGTGAGAAGTTCAATGGGAGGTTCTGGCAGCACATGGCATGCTGATATTGCCAATAACATGGAGACCAGGTTTGCTTCATCCTTGCTGGATGAATTCAAGAACAACAAAGCCAAACCATTTGAACTTTCAGATATTACAGATCATGTAGTACAGTTCAGGTATGAATTTGCACCTCCACTGTTGTTTCTAGTGGCATGGTTCTGGAAGTCTGAATTTATAATCTGTGCTATAATGCAGTACTGATCAGTACGGTAGCCGCTTTATTCAGCAGAAATTAGAAACAGCTCCTGTAGAAGAGAAGACCAAGATATTTCCTGAGATTGTTCCTCATGCTCGTGCTTTGATGACTGATGTCTTTGGCAATTATGTCATACAGAAAGTATAATTAGCTTTTATTACTGAATGCTGAGTAGCATTATAAATGTGCTCTTTTTATTTGGTTAGTTAGAATTTCACACTTGACAATATTGCAATATTACAGTTTTTTGAGCACGGTACAGATAGTCAAAGAAAGGAATTGGCCAGTCAACTTACAGGTCATGTTTTACCTCTTAGTCTGCAAATGTATGGTTGCAGAGTGATTCAGAAGGTGCATTTCAAGCCTTATATTCTCATATAGTTCCCTATTCATCACCTCATGCCTGACTTTTAAAATCTGGTATCTTCAATTTTTGTTGGTCCTGTTTTTCCTTGTCAACTCTCAGTGCTTCTGTTTCTAAAGAAAGGTGACCTCTTTTTTGCATATCAAAAATGATTTTTTGGTTCAGCTCTTTTTAAACTGATGCATGTTTACTCAAATACTAAAGTAAATAATGGAATACTTGAGATATTCTTGTGTTTTGCTTTACACTCTCTGCAGTACTGAAGTTTGTTTTGATTTCATAGTGGTATCCATCAAACTTATAAGGTTTAGTAATCCTTAGATCTGTAGACATTAGATATGATTGATTTAGTTCTTATTTGGTTTGCGGTAATATTGTTAAGTAGTGAAACTGAAATGAGTGCATTATTTTAATTTTTTGCTGAATTTATTGACAGGCCTTGGAGGTGGTTGATGTTGATCAGCAGAGTCAAATGGTGTCGGAGCTCAGTGGTGCAATAATGAAATGTGTACGTGACCAAAATGGAAACCATGTTATTCAGAAGTGTATAGAGTGTGTCCCTCAAGATAGAATTCAGTTTATCGTCTCATCTTTTTATGGGCAAGTTGTTGCGCTTTCTACCCACCCTTATGGGTGCAGAGTTATTCAGGTTAGACCATTTGTTTTGAGGCAGTATGAGCTTTATTTCTTTTAGCATGTTATTTGATAATTAACAGTTTACATGGATGCTAACAGAGGGTTCTAGAACATTGTGATGATCTAAGTACCCAAGAAATTATCATGGAAGAAATCATGCAAGCTGTCTGCACTTTAGCACAGGATCAATATGGAAATTATGTCATTCAGGTATATAACATTTTGTTATATGCGTTTATTTTACATAAACGACAGCAGCGATAGTAATGTTCATTAGCACTTCGATTTGTGTTTTATGCTATGACAAATGTGCACTTACATTCCTG
>NC_021163.2:9823966-9864083 GCF_000331145.2 Cicer arietinum
ATGTGCATTAGTTTCACTAATTTGGTTGTCTATTGACTCTTAGACCATTTTAGAAGAGGTTGGGTTCGTGTTTGTCTTTTGACAAACAACTCTTTCTAATTCTGTCATAGTTGTGCGCCATCCTTGGTAAGAATGAAAGACTGGAGTCTGGAGCAGCAATCTTCTAACGGACATATGCTACCTCCCTTATTTTCCAGCAAATAGCATTTTAGATCTAATGCACATTATCTATACTCTGTTCATGTGGCTTTTCTTTGGGATCATATCATTTTATGTTGGTACGTCTCATACCTTGGGCGTGTCCATATTTCCCAAAATATTTTGGACAGCAAACCTCTAGCCCCTTGTTATAGAATTGACATGCCTCCAAAACCTTCCAATTTGAACCGATGATGCATTTTAGCATTACTCCAACTACCTTCCAATTATTGACAGTCACTTTATCATCCACATGTCCACACACCCACTATCCGTTGCCATCACTATTACTGCTTTATCAACTTCACTTCCCCATGCCCCTAAATGATATGATCCTAATAAGACATTTTTTTTTGTTATATATTCCTTCACTTGCAGCAGTCATTTAAATTTCATATTTTGTGCCTGAGTTAATATGTAGAGGTTTCATTATCAAGTGATATATAAGTAGTATTATGGTCATAATGTTGTCTGATGCTTTTGTGATAATTTGATTAAAGTTTTGGGTTTCATGTTACTGTCTTGATTTTTTAGCTGCAATTAACAACAGATTGGATTTTGAGAATTAAGATTGCTTGCTTTTTGTTTATTAATCGTGCTACATTTTTTTTTTTACTAACCCAGTTGCTACTTCCATACCGTACTTTTCTTTTGTAGCACATCCTCCAACATGGTAAACCACATGAACGGACTGTTGTTATCAGCAAGCTTGCTGGGCAAATTGTTAAGATGAGCCAGCAAAAATTTGCTTCCAATGTCATCGAGAAATGCTTGGCTTTTGGCAGTTCTGAAGAACGTCAGATTTTGGTGAATGAAATGCTTGGTACCTCTGATGAGAATGAGCCTTTACAGGTATGGCCTCTTTTCATCCCTTATTGTACAATATTTCAGTTTTTCTGAAGCTGAAGATTATCTGTTTCTCAAAAATTTTCGTTTCAATTTATTATCAGCTGAGATTAGTTTGTAACTAGAATTATTGTGCAATCATTGTTTAAGAACCTGTTCATTTGTGTTCAGTTTCCCTTCCTAAATTTTTCCAGATAAATAAATTAATAGATATAATAACATAAACATAGAAATTAGCACTGGGTTTGTCTGCATTGCCAAAAGAAGGCTTGTAGGAAGAAAAAACAATTTTGAGGGTTACACACACACACACATATATATATATATTGTTGTTTTGTAACATTTATCAAATCTGAAGTGTTGCATGAACGATGATGCAACATGCAATATGCAGGCTATGATGAAAGACCCTTTTGGAAATTATGTTGTGCAAAAGGTTCTCGAGACTTGTGATGATCAAAGTCTTGAGCTGATCCTTTCTCGCATCAAGGTCCACTTAAATGCCCTGAAGCGATATACTTACGGAAAACATATAGTTTCTCGTGTAGAGAAGCTGATAACCACTGGAGGTAAGGAATGCAAACTCCTTCATATATAAATTTCCATTTCTTGTTTGTGATATATTTTTCATATATCCGTCATCATTTGCAGAAAGGCGCATAGGGTTGTTGGCCTAATTTATCACATCCTCAAGCATCCTAATTGCAAGTCTTGAGGACAAGGAGCCCAATTTCCAATCACCACATTCCTTTTTGTACAGTCAACATAGATGTTAATATCACAAGTTTTTCCTCTGCAAGACATATATCTATGTATAGCATTGGAGATAAACACAGTCAGATGAGTGACTGGAATAACTATTTTTCTCACTTTGCTGGATTTCGTTATTAGTACTTGACAGAAAATCTCCAGTGAGAGTTAACATAGGATGTCAAGTTTAGAGAGTCGCGACAATGTGTATTTATTGTATGTATGAGATCCATTGTCTGTAAAGGAAATAATGGCAAATAAGTTATTGTAGTAACCAGAGTCCCTAGATCAGGCTCTAAACTCTCATTTCATATATGTAAATAATGCTACAACTTTCTTGAGTGCACTTTTGTTTTGATTTTATTGTAATAATAATTGAATTGATCCTTATGATTGGAAGTCAATTACCCTGAAGAGAAGTATTTTCTGTTTACGGGGATTCTCTATTTCTCAATGTAACATATGAGTATGGTATAGTATAACTAGACAGTGATAGCATGAGTTTTTCATAAGGATGCAGGAGATTCAAATTGGAAGCAGATTATTGGATATAGGTAGTCTTGGGAAATACTACATGTATTATGTGACACTTATTGACTGGTTTTTGATGATGGTGCATCATTTTAGATTGGGATAGTTTCACACTGGTGGAAGAAACAGACATGAAAACTCATGAAGAATGGTATTTTTGGCTATGGAAGATAAAATTTGTTAGTATCCTCTTTGGTGGTGTATACTATAGACGTGACATTTATTATCCAAGCACGTGTTATGTCTATCAAATGTAAAATCCGTTAGTTTCCCTGTTTGTTTTTGTCATTCTGATTCAAACCCATTTCAGCAAATGTATTCACCATTTTCACTTTTGATCTTCAATCGGCATATCAAGTATTGTCATGTTACGATTGTGTCTTCTTTTTGTTCTTTTTCCTTTCTCAATTTTTGTCAAGATTTGTTGTAGTTTTATCATAATATATTTAATTTCCTTTTTCTGGATTTTTAGATAATAGTGGCTTTGTTTTTCATCTACCCAAAACAAGGTTTTTATTTATTTATTTGGCCTATTTGTTCTAAGGTTAAGGTGAATAAATTTTGTCCATTGAATTGCGTATTTCATCATACAGATAGAGTATTATTCATTCATAAATTTTAAGCTGTAATTTAATTATCATATTTTACGAGACAACACGGATACCACTGTACTATTATTTTGTATTATAAATATAAATTTGACAACAAAGTAGAAATGAAAATCATATTGTTATTGTCTCCTTTATTTGTTGATGAGATAAAATTGAAATCACTTACTTCATCCACTACCACCTCAAACTCATATTATAATAATAAATTCGGATCTTAATTCTTTTTTAAGATTTCCAACCTGGACAACTTCTAATCAAATGAAAATTGAACATAAAAAAGATGTACTTATTAATCGAAACCCAGAATTAATTATCCAGTCTAGTATACTATTCAAATTGTTAACCCTCTACGTATATAGGTACTGTAGTATCATCATTACACCCAAGTATTGAATGAATGAATGGTTGGAAGATTATTATCCACCACAAAAAAAAATATATAAATAACACAATCTTTGGTATATAATTCCAAGGAAAAGTAAACAAAATCAGATTTCAAGAAGGTAATAAAATTGATAATTGATTGTATGTTTGATATACAAATCTCTTTAAGTTTCATAATTGGCAATTTAACACCACAATATAGACATTTTCAAATATACAACATCAATACTTAATTAAGCATAATTAAGTAAAATAGACATTTTCTATAATTTGTGGAGATATCAAAAGACTTTAAGACTCCATAAAACCGTGTATTATTAAACATATTCTCCAGTCAAGAGTGACATCAAGATAGTACAAAATTCACACAACTTGTAATCACAAAGCGAGTCGAACCTGTTACTATGTGCCACAATAAGTTGCGAAATTTTGTTAGACATAGAGGACGATTATAGGACAATACATAAAAATAGGTTTCATATTCCATAACGTAAAAAAATATATATATTAATGTCAGAAAGGTATATTAAAACTATAAATTACAATCTATTTAAATACAAAAGGTTAGAAGGTAGAGAAAAACTCAGGTGTTTTCATATAGTATTCCTTAGAGAAATTCAATATATATATATATATATATTTCATAATTTGTGTTGAATATAAAAGTTTTAATATTTGTAAGTTTTTTAGTTTATAAGAATAGTAGTTGTATAACAAAAGAATGAATGAAATGAAATAAAAATAATTGAAAAAGTTTGTAATAAAATGAGTGATTTTCATTTTAAAAAATATGATTAAAATAAGATGAACGATTTTTTGTATACACAATTAAAAAGATTTAAATAAAATATGAGTGATTTTCACTCTAAAAATATTATTAAAAAAAGATAATTGATTGTTTGTATATATTTTATTTTAAATATTCAATCATTATATAATATTTTATTCCTATAAAAAATAAAATATATATTTTGCAAGCATTGATTTGAGATATATTTGTAAGTATTGTTTTTATATGATCACTATTTTTATTTTTATTTTATTTTTTATTTTGAGTAGTATTATTTCTTTATTCTTTTGTGATTGGTTGAATGAACTACTATTTTTTATATTTTATATTTCAGGTCTCATTTACACTTAAACTTTTGATAACTAATTCTTAATTAGAAGTTTTATGTCATGTATTTATTTCAAAAATATTTTAATTTAATTATTTTTTTGGAGATTGTATATAATTAACAAACTCAAAGTCTACTTTTTACCAAAAAAAAAAAACAAAATAATATTGAAAATGATAGCGTATCACTATTTGATTTTGATTATTTTTGCCGTTAATTGAAACCATGTTCTAATATATCCTCCATCAAATCTAGTTTAATATTTTGAAATGAGTGTTTTAGTTTTAATGAACAATTTATTTCGACAAATATTTTTTTTTGTATTAAAAGAATATAATACGTATTCGAACACTAATAAGATAAAAATAACTGTTTAAAACTGTTTAATGTATAACTTAATCGTTTTTATTTATTTTAATTTAAACTTAATTGAATTATTTGTGCATAAGTTTGATTATTAATTTTCAATGTAATGATTACGTTTTCATGTATTTTATAGTAATTTATGGTTGATATATTTTAATTATTAAAATGTACTTACTATATTATGATTCATTGGATTGTTTGTACATAAGTTTGATTATTGATTTTTAATATGATAATTATATTTTTATATATTTTGTGATAATTTATAGTTGTTCATTTTAATAATTAAAATATTATAATATATTTATATACAACTAATTAAAAAAGTAACAATTAAATCAAATTTATAATAGAAATTATATTTTTTATTGTTGATTTTTTAATTATAGATATATAGATAAAGAATTAGAAAAATGAGAAATAAAAAAATAAATTCTAGAAATCCGACAAAAATTAGTTAGATGACTTTTATTATATTCTAATGATATTGGTAGATACATTCCAAAACATTCTTCCCAAAACACTAGAATTTCACCCACTAAATAACTTGGTTTCAGTATTACTAGAACTGGAATGTTGAAAAATATGCGTGAAGGGATGCATTTCTATCATTCCTCTATAAAATTATTATTCATGATGGATAAAATTCCACTCACTTTTTTTGTTAGTACATGTGCTAAAACAATAGGCAGCTTATTAGATACAAAAATATATATATACAAATGAATACTGTACAAGACCGAAAATAAAGGTTATTATAATTATTATTATTATTATTATGATTATTACTATTATTGTTATTATTGTATTACTATTTTTATATACATAGAATAAAAGGAGGAGAAGAGGGAGGAACCAACTCTAAGCTCTGGGCGCTGGCACTGAGCACTGGCAGCATCAAGATATATATATAACTAAATAGATATGCAGCTCAGCTGAGAATAAAAGCTCAGATGATTATAAAGCCGGTCATACTGATGAACCAATTGCCTTTAAGAGCCAAAATTATTATGGTCAGCTTTTGTCTGCAACGGATGCATGAAATAGTTGCATCCATTTCTGCACTGATCCTAACTGCCGAAATTCCACCATTTTTTCTTTTTCTTTGCACAAGATGGAAGCATTTCTGAATATGAAATAATAATAGAAAACAATTAAATGAAAATCACTTAAAAACAAGTGAGTGTAGCCTCTGAAAACATAACCAAAAGAAGCCAACTCTCTAATAAATGATATGTCATGGAGTTGCATAATTAGTCTGATGCAATGATGACAACCAAATGAATTCAAGAGCATTAAACAGACTGGAATAATAATAAAATTAGGATGTGCAAATATTTGAATCATAAACTTCTATCGGTTAAAAGCTCCATGTATTCATTTATCGAGTTTCTAGAGTGATTGTATAAAGGATAAATTTGCTACCTTCTTCCGGATAAATTGAGTTGTAATGCACCTCTGCCCAAAAGCTCAGAAATATTACTGCAGAAGTCACAACAAGTAAAGGTCATACACTTTAGCATTTTATGAAACAGAACTTAATAGTAACAGTACATGTCACCTTGATTATGCAACACTCACAAATTACTATTCTATAGGTAAGCAAGATATTGCCATTCATAAACTTACTCATTTCACATTTTACATATCAAAACATTTTTTAAACCATGTTTTACATTTACATGAATTTATCAAGAAGAACTTTTTGAATACAAAGTACATCAACAAAATATGTCATCATTTTCTCTACCTCTTGCCTTAACAAATACTGATAAAAAAATCTTACCTCTTTCAGACCTCTGTGTCTCCGGTAGAATCTCAATGTAACATGTGTCCTTGTAAGATGTAATCACAAATATTTTGACACCATACTGAAAGGACATGAGAAATGACCATATCATTCATAAAAGTAAATGAGGAATAATACATCAACAAAAATGCCATGGTTATCATTCACCACTTCAAAAATACTATATGCTCTCTATATAGCACCCACAGGATACTACTCAATTTATGTGTTCAAAACAATAAATTGACATGGGGGGGATTTACTCTTTGGACAAATAATTATATGGGGGGGATTTACTCTTTGGACAAATAATTAATGTGACTTCAAGACTGTCTCTAAAGATGTAAATTCATAACTTATCAAAGTAGCAGCAAATTCTTTTTCAATAAACACATCTAAAAGACCAAACCTGAAACCTCTATAACGTCAATTATTCTTTTTTAGAATTGTACACTAGGGTTTAGACCAATGAGAGAGAAAGAGAGAGAGAGAGAGAGAGAGAGAGAGAGCTCTTAAAGAGTTTTGAAGGACATGGTCCCTGAATTAAAACAAGAGAAATCCTTTGTAGGCTCATAGTATATATCAATGAAATGACAGCGCAAAATCGAGAGAGAAACGTCCGAATACTTAGAAGAGAAAGAGTGGAAACTAGGAGACGAGCCCATGAGCACGTGAATGAATTAGGTGACTAAATGCAGACAATTAAATTAATTAAAATTGATGGATAGTATTTAGTGTCAAAATAAGGTGTCAATTGATCATATCCCTAATATATATGCATAGCCAATGATACAGAAGAAAAGAATAATAGGGAAGGAAAGGACAAAATAAATTATGTATTTCCCACGTAGGCTCATACCCAATCTGCAGCAGCCTGCAACGTGACATGATCGCCCCATTCACCACTCCTAATACATACATACATAAAACTATCAGCAAACATATAGACTTCAATAAAGCCATAATGTCATAAATAACATAACATAGCAGCATATATACACATAATCACATACCTGCTCATATCCATTAAATATTTACTATAATCCATAGGAACATAATTCATATATTTTTCTGGGTAGGACTTGAGCTGACAAAACACCAAAAAACGATGTATCAATACAAAATTACAAATGACTATAGGGAACAACAACAAACAGGTAAATATGTCATTGTAAACACCAACAAACCTGTTTAAGAATTTGTTCCCGTACAAAAGCGTGGAGGTCTGGAGAGCGATAGAGTTGATCTGACAAAGAACGAAACTGAAATAAAAGAAACCAATGCAAGGCACTCTTTATTATTAGTAAAATAGAATGTGAAAATCTATGCATTGTGATCCACAGACCAAGTTAATAATGCTAAAAAACTTTGGAAAATTCCAAAACTTAGGTCATGTGTCAAAGTTGCTGAGAATAATAATAATGATTTAAAAAAATTAAGCAGGTACTTCACTAAACTTCAATAATAACAAAACAACTGAATTGCGATAGATAGAAAAATATATGTTCAAATAAAATAACCTAAATCATAACATCTGTAGAAAAAAAAAAGGAATTTTAAGTATGGATGACTTGACATTGCTGTGTCTCTTGGATGGACGGTAAGTGGAAATTTACTTCTAAAAAACTGCAAATTTGGAATGACTATTTTTTTTACAGGAATTGGAATGACGATGTTATTGGTATGAATAATCATATATATCTCTGAAGTTTTCACAGGAGCAACACAGTTTGGAATTTTTCGACAAGTATTTAATGAGAAGGGGCAGGTAAGGTGTTAAATATTGGAGCTGTGAGACAGAGTTTGTAAGAGTAAAAACTCCCAGCATTGTTAAGCCTACTTTCATAAGATACAACGTTTAAGTCAAAATATGTTTCTCATAATATATTTATGAATGTTCTAATAAGGATGAAATAAATCTTATAATACAGAAGTTGAATTGCGTTTCAGATTCCCACTCAGAAAGTTAAAGAACCAACCTGGCAGTTACCATCTCCTTTAACCTTAGACTCGACCAGTTGATATAACCGCAGTCTAATAAAGATAAAATTCTTAAAATTAGATATACGCTCAATGACATGAAATAAAGACAAAAATAAGACATAATTGATCTAACTTACGAACAAAGTATAGTAGAAAAAATAAAGAGTTAGAACTACATACAATAATCTTTCTTGTATTCATCATATTTAATATTTTTCATCCAATACATCCCACTCTCGTTCTTTTTAATTCAAAAATAATCAGATCAAAGGATAATGAAGATTACAAAGGACTTCCTAGGTCAGGGTTGGGTTGGGAGATCTGAAAAGAGATCATCTTGTTAGCTGGGTTTGTGCTACAGATCTTCAGATGAAGGGGTTTTTGGACATGGGAAATTTGGTTTCTATATGTATTGATTTAGCAATTAATATTCCAATTTCCTTTAGAAACTAAGTCAAGTAGACACCAAGTAAATATATAATGGCACCAAGATTAAGGCACCAAGTTACTCAGAAACTAGCTCATTAAGGCATCAAGTTATTCAGAAACTAACTCAGTAAGGCAAGTGCACTGCATGTGACCTTCTACTGAGGGGCACAAAGTCATTACCCATATACTTCTTCTCTAGATAAAAACAAAAACTGCACTAGATAGGGTATCATAGGATTTTTTTTAATGAGAATTAGGTGTGCTTCTCCACTCTGTGGTTCTACCCAATGATTTAAGGAACCAATCGCCTCTAGTATGCAAAAGGGATTGGGCAGTATTGCTGCTTTTCTAGTTGTCCTTTTCTTTGTATATTTTTTTTTTCTTTTCAAGCTCTTGAGGATGTGTTATCCCTGCCACCCTGTTTTAACTTCTCTTTGAGAATATTTATTCTATTACAAAAAGAAACAAAACTAAAATACTTATACAAAATTTAAAAATTTCTTCATGGAGAGGGTATGAGAGGTGAGCCTTGGCAGTAATATGAAATGAAGAATTTGTTCTCTCTTCTTGGTTATGGTAACAAAATATTGGCTATTTTATAGTGGTGTAAAATAATAGTCCTAGTATTTAATTAACTTCCCCTAGGAGACTAGTCAAACAAAGATACATAAAAAATAAAATAAACCAAGACCTGTCAAGCAGCCTTTGATGGTCTGATATTTCTTCGTCATCAGATGGTATTTTTTCGTTGATTTTAGGAACATGCTGAAAGTGAAAAACAGACAAGAGAAATAAGAGCATGAATTATTTTTTAAATTAGAATTACACATATAAACTATACGTTTAATGATATACCACTTAAGTCTAACGTATATGTAAATCCGAATTATAAAGCTCTGGTTTTTTAGACAGGGTATAGTGTGCTACATAATTATTTATACATTGAATTTTTTTTAACACGATTCATGTAACTAATTAGTATCAACCTGGTTGCTACATTTATATCAAGAAATAAAAATAGACATAGACGTGTTCTTGCAAGTCTCGGTGTCATGCGTGGGCCAAGTCATCCAAAATTTTGTGCTTGATTTCTATACAAAATCATCCAAAGAAGAGACAGAAGCAAATGGATGCACTAAAGCTACACTTACAGGAACGGGAACCATCTGATTGAATCTTTTGCCTACTTCACCGTCAAGAGAAGACTCATCCGATATTTCCAATGGACACCACATGTCATCACTAGTGGCAGGTATCTCTCCTGACCCATTAGAAGAACTAAATACTCCAACTTCATGCGCATCGTTTTCCCTTCCACTTGGACCACAATCCTGCACTCCTTTCGTATCACATGACTCACCTACGGGGTTCTGGAAAGATTCATTGCCTACATGTTGATTATCTACCATGAAAAGTATAAAAAAGCCTATCACTATATATGAAAATAACTAACAAATAACAGCTACTGCCAAGTTTGTAGTACCAAAGTTATAGCTCCCATTAGAAGACGAAAGCCAGTCTCGCGAATTAACAGATGCCTGCACTTGCTCATTCTCAAAATCCTTCGTCCCACCAGCCCCCATGGAATCAAGCTGTGACAACTCGTCTTGATATGCACGTGCAAGAGCCTCGTCACCCTCAACATACAAAGGTTGACAGAAGCCTTCCCTAACATATTCAACTCGACTTAAATCGGGATCACATCGAGTTTCAACACTAGGGGTACGACCATGAGAAAAAGTACAAACATCTAGAAGATGAAGACCCCATCGAACAACATCAGGATCCATGTTATGCGCCGTCATCATGTGCTTGCAAAACACATGTAACTCTCTAACTACCAATTCCAGAAACCAACTTGCTTTGATTTGAGTAATGTGGCCCCAAAAGAGTTCAATTGCTGAAAAAGAACAAAACTTGATAGTCACACTTCCTATTTATGTCTATCAAACTAACAAAAGTACAAAACACATTTCAAAATGGAAATATTGAAAAGCACAAAGCATCAATTATCAGATCAAGAAAATTGAAATAATACATACCCTAAATTACACACGCCAATGCAATACTAGTTAGAAATCAAATTTAAAATATAAAAATAAAAACTAAAAAGTTGAATTGCATTAACGAATATAAGAAGAAAAAAAAAGAACCCTTGATTTTCACTTCCAAAGCATCAAACTTTATACATGCAAAGCAATAATTATTATAAACGAAACCCTAAACTTGTATCCTGACACCGACATTGCTTCAAAATCACAAAAAAGAAAAATCCAATGAATCAGTTAAAAATTGGTTAAAGAGGGGATAGAAAAGAATAATAGGAACTAGAAGGAAAATGAGAAAGAAAGAAAGAAAGAAAGAAAGAAAGAAAGAAAGAAAGAAAAAGACGAACCTTGGTGAACAATGAAGACAGAGCAGAGGTTGGCGAATGAAAGATGAAGAAAACGATAGTTGGAGAATCTGGATTATGCACCCAATCAAAAATTTGTGAAATCTAATCACATAAATAATCAACTTATTTAACTGCATGTTTCATTTTATTCTTCGAGAAGTTAAAATTAATTAAGATTTAGATCAAATATCAAAATGTGGTGTACTTGGGTTGGATCTATGTCTTCAGTTTTAAGAGTTTCAGGCAGTATATTTATTATTTCATTTATCAACCTAAAAAAAATTTAATTCAAAGTAAAAAATCTATCAAATGCAGCACTTTTTATAAAATTAAACTCTAAAATATGTCGGTCAAATTAAACTCACAAAATTAAACTTTGAAATTATATGTCAGTTAAATTAGTCCTTAAACTTAATAAATTGATAAATACATCATTTAAATATATATCAGTCAAAATACTTCATATTTTAACTTTTATTTTTTAGATACTATATTGTAACATATTAATTGAATATGTGACATTTCTACGTATATTTCATATCAATGTAATTATAATATAAATTAATTTTTCTATTAAAATTAAATATTTCATAAATTAATTTGTCAATAATTAGTTTATGTATAATTACGATTATTCGTAAATTTATTATTGAGATAACAAAATTCTCATTAACAAATTTGTTCATGAGAAAATGATATTAACAGCATCAGCGTTGACAAACCACGTATTCAATTATAATGTCACATCAAAATATCGAATGAAAAAAGTTTATTACCGACTATTTTTATTGATATTTTATAATTTCAAATATTTATTTATCAATTTATAAAATTTAAAAACTAATTTAACCGACGTTTATAATTTCAATGACCATTTTATCTATTCACTCAATAAATTTATATTTAAGAATAAATTTTTTTTATGACTATGCTTTTATTTAGGAGTGTACA
Organism: Cicer arietinum; assembly: GCF_000331145.2. NCBI lineage: Eukaryota > Viridiplantae > Streptophyta > Magnoliopsida > Fabales > Fabaceae > Cicer > Cicer arietinum. The sequence goes on from NC_021163.2 coordinate 9,836,318, forward strand.
CACTTATAGGAGTATTAGTGTTTCTTATGAAAATATTATTAGTTTAATTCATAGATAATATCGGTGGAAAAAATAACACATTCTAATCATATATTACTCGACAAATATTTATTGAAATATTTTACTTTACACCAATTTTACATATCAGTTAAATCCAACTTTCCTTACATATTTTTAGGTTATTGGTTTAATTGATATGTATTATTAGTTTAATTGATATGGACTATTGATTCCTTTGCGATGATAGTAACAACTATGTGGTTAAATAATAAAATTAATAATTTTTAATAATTGTTAATATAAAATTAATTTACAGTACACAATTATTTTTCTTTTAATTTTATGAAACTATAAAAATTTGTCAAACTTAGATGAAATTTGAAGATAAAAAAAGTTTAAAGCAATTTTTTTTAATAAAATTCAATTTTCATTTTAATAACGTAAAATTTTTTATAGAGTCAATAAACTATAATCAATCATATGTTGTGACTTTATAAGTAGTTATGATAAAAGTTAAATTTATTAATGTTCTCACGATTATATAATTGATTGACAATATATAAAATTTTATATTAATTGTAAATATAAATTAAATTATTTTAATATTTTTATTTTACTTTTTTCAAATAACACGAATATTATTTTGATTTAAAAATTTTACATACAAGCATGGAATGTTTAAATTCGATGCCAAATTTTTACATACAAGCATGCCACATTTTAAATTTGATGTTAATGTCAACATCATTACGAGCATGCTAAGTTTTTCTTTTTTTGATAATTACGAGCATGCTAAGTTCAAATTGCGTTCTTTAATCTTTTTAATACTGCATGATTATAATTCATAAATTTGATGTCACGTTTTGAGTTTGTCTTTTATTGATTTCACATGTAATTTATGTCAAGTTTATTTATAGAATTAAATATGTCACTTCTTATAAAATTTTATCTAGTTCTTATAAAATAAAAATATAATTTTTAATTTTTATAAAATTATCAAATAAACAGTTATGATTTTTTTGCAAACATTAAAACATTATAAAAGTCCATTCACCAAAATTTTAACTTGAGGTGAGTTAAATATAAAATATGTAGATATAAAAATCTCAAGTTAAAAGTAACAAAATTATGAACCCAACGGTTAAAATTTGAGCCCATTTTTATAGAGGAACTTTTTATAATCATATTTATAAAAAAAAAGTCATTCAAAAATATATGATATATTTCAATATGGACTATAAAACTGATTTTATATAAATTAAAAGTTGTATTTATATCTTATGAAGACTAAAATTAAAATGTTAAAATTTTATAAAAACTAAAAATATATTTAACCGTTATTTTGACACTATTAACAGTGTCCTATCCTCTAAGAGCAACTCCAATGGCTTTTGAAAGGATCAATTACGCCACACTATCATAGGAAAAAATCGAGGTTTGATTCAGTGCACCATTGAATTTCGTTGGCATGTCTTGCATCGTTGCTTCCTGAAGTAACGTTCAAAAAACATTGCATGCTGACACAAATTGACAAAAATTTAATAAAATTAAAATTAATTTTACTACCCTTTACTATTTAAAATAAATAAATAAGTGTTCCAATATCATGAACACTTATTAACATTTCTATTTAATTATATGTTTTTAAACTTATTATAATAATAACACAATTGGATGCATATATGAAAGATTTATTTCTTTGCACATTACTCTCTTTATTATAATAAATATTTCATTTGTAAATTTTTTTGTTAAATTATTTATTATTTTACAATACAAATACACTATTTATTATTATTTTTCAATAATATACTAATAAAAATGTTTTTTAAAATGAATATTTTTTTAATTAGACCTCAAAGTTGAAACAATTAATGAATTTGCTAAAGTGAATATTTTACATATTACTTTCCACGTTGATTTCCCATTGTTAATTTTATTTTTGGAAAACTCATATTTTGGAAACCTAATTCTTGAACCTCCTCCATCTCCTAGTCACACAAGCCCTTATCATTTGTCTTTTATCTCCACTTTGTTAGTTATGTCTCCCTATCATATCTTAAACGCATTAGGATCTTGTAGGACATTTTGTTTGTGTTCGATCATTCTATTAAAACTAACATGAGATGAACTCATTCATTACTCTAGTGCATGTTGGATTCCCACTAGATAGCATTTTCTTGGCAACCACAACGAGCACACTAAGGTAGTGTGCAATAGAAAGAAAAAAAATAGCCCTACAAATGCAACCAAAAATAGTATGGAAAAGACAATGTTGTGAAGAAAGTGAATTAGAGATGTCAAACCAACATTAATTGTTTTTCATAACATAAAAATAAAGTTCCAAAAACTAGTTAACAATTAATGAGTTTCAAAAACTAGTTTCCTTAAAACAAATAATATTCATTATGGAAACTAGTTTTTTAGAATGAAAAGAAAAAGAGAAAAAAACTCATTCTTCAAAGAAGAAGTGTTGATTAGAATAAGTGCTGCTTGCATTAGAAAAAGTGTGTTAGTGACATAACTATGTGTATGGTTAGGGATATTTGGGTTAAAACACTATAAAAGTGATAGGTATTGAAAGCAATAATGAGTGTAGGCAGCAATTTCCAAAAATTAAGGCCATTTGGATAAAATGGTCGGTGCATTGCGGTTGATATTATTATTATTCTTTTTTTTTACTAAAATAAACTATATTCTTTGATTTAAATCGTAAAAAATATCAATGTAATACAAATTTAAATTTTTTACATTATAAAGAATAAATATATGAATATATCTATAACATTTAAATTAACAACATACAACAATTGTATTACATAAAATAATATATATATATATATATATAAATATGATAAAATTAAAGTAACTGAAATATCTATACATATAAATATGTAACATGAATAAAAATAATTAAATTTTATGTGAATATAAGCCAAAATAAATAATACAAAAAAAAGACATTACATCAAGACGAGATAATTAAAGAATATCACATTAAGACAACAAAATTATAACAAAAAAAATATAAAAGAAAAATTAAATTTTTGTAAAAATCATTTATTTAAATAAAATAAAGAAGGAGGGGTAGAAAAGATTTTGAGAAGTGAATTTAGACTTAGAAAATTGTGCTAAAGTACTTATTTCACATGAACCGATGCTTATTTCAATCTATTTTGAAAGCTCTTGATATTTCATGTCAAGGTTTTTAAGTTACAATTAACATCGATTAAAATCTACTACTCGGAAAATGTGAGAATTAAGTGCATTAAAATATACAATTATTTTTTATAAGATAAAGTTTAAAATGAGAGGATAATATCTTTAATATAAGAGGGAAAATCTTTGAATTCAAAGATTACAAAGATATTTATATTAATCTTTTTATAAACCTTCTTCTAAAGGCGCTAATAAGATTCAAACCCAAAATATTTGAGTATATTTTTACCACTAAAGCAAATATTTGGAGTTGTTAAAATAGGCGATCAACAAACTAGTATTAACTATATAAAATGAGAATTTAATTAAATTTTAAAAAAAATTATCTCTCGAATTTAATTATAGATAATCTTGGATTAACCCAAATTAATAATAGGCAATATGCAATTCAGGTTGACCTAAATATAAATTAGACTAACCCAACCTCTTTTAAATATTTTTATAGAAAATTATTCAAGCTCAAAATATTGAATTCAAATGCCATGTCAGGGAATTGCTATATCATCACTTTCAGGTCCATATTTTGGGTTGCTAAGATCAATTTGTAATAAAAAATATTTGGATAAAATTGATATTAATGTAAATAGTGTCGGATATTGGACTGTACATTCAATTCAATAGTACATAATTTTTAATTGGTAAATGATCGTTTTTTTTTTCTTTTTATAATATAATAAAATGAAGATAATTCTTTTAATATCAAATGTATTTTTAATTTTTACAAAATTGTGATCTTTTAAATTAACTCCTTAATATTTTTATTTATTTTAAATCTTTATTTTTATTATATAGAAATTGAAAATATCAATTTTTTTTAAAAAAAACTCTTTTCAAAATATACATTAAAATAGAACAATTTTTTAAGGATTACACATTTTAGTTTTTTTATATAAATTAAAATTTGTTTTATTATATTTTTAATTATTAAAATTACATTTTTTTTTATTAAAAATTTAATTTTTAAAATTAAAACGAAAGTGTAAATATCTATACACAAACAAAAATTGATTTGTTTTATTAAGATGGATCGAAAGCTCTCCTACCAAGGATACATGGACACGTATTCCCTACTGTCATGCTAAAGTAGTTGTATTAATCGTTAAAATTAGAGTTTTTTTTTTTTATTTTATTTTTTTATTTTAGATTTATGTCTTTTATCTCCATTTTGTTAGTCATGTCTCACCTTTGGAAACCACATTAGTATCTTGTGGAACGTTTTAATTAGAGTTGGAATCTTGTATCAGAACTAAAACATCACCCATTACTCTAGTTATAGATGACATTGTGATGCCAAAACTATAAGAACTCATTAAAAGTTAGATTAATGATTAGAATAAAAGATAAGAATAAGTTATTATATTATTTTTAAATTTAGAATTTGATCAACAAATAAGTTAGTCTAGAATTTTATCTTATTTTATTTTAATATAAGTTGAGTTAAAAATCAATAGAATATGATAAAAATAATAATTTATTCAATTAACATTATAAAATATAATTTAAAATTTAAAATTGAAATATAATAAAATATAAATATAAATATAAAAACAATTTATAAAATATAAAAATGTAAATCTAATCAAATGTAAACATAAAAATAATTAATTGAATTTGATATTAAACTTAAAAATAAAATATTAATAATCAATTTAAAAAATGTTTATGATTTTATCACAAGGGTAGATTTGTCTTCTTATATAATTTAATACATTTGTATTTAAAATTATAAAAATATGAAAATTAATTAAACTTTTAAAATGAATATAATTTGTTTACAAAGCTATTTTTTCCATTTACATAAAATATATATCATATATTTATTTACATTATAACAAATAAAATAGAATTATTTGGTTAGTCTTAATTTAAAATAAAAATTAAATTATTTTTTAATAGTGTTAATGGATAGTTTTAAATATAAAATTACTTTATTACTTAATTTAATTTTTAGTATTTTTTTTTGTTATTTTATAATATTTAAAATATAATAAGTTAATTTTTTTAAAAAAGTAATATATAATTATTCACAATGGTAATTTTGTTATTTAAATATAATATATATTATGTCATGTCATCATAAGATGTGTACTAAATATATGACAAAATAAAATATTATTTTGTTAATTATCGTGTATGCATAAAATACATAATATAATAATGTTTATCATATTACTATCATATATATTGCTAGATCATATTATGTCTTTATCCTATTATGCACATCAAATAAAGTCACTGAAATGCAACACAAAATAAATAGCTCTCCGGATGCAACAAAAAATGACATGGCAAAGCAAATCAACGGACGGTCTAAAACATATGAAGTCTAAAACTAATTTTAAAAATCCTCAAAGATAAGATTTTTTATCAAGTATAAAATATTTAAAAAAAAATATTTTTATTAAATAATTTTTTTACAAAATTTAAAACATTTATTTTAGTAATCTTATAATTAGATCCATCATAAAATCGAACACCATAAAAAGAAAAATGAATTAGAGATACTCAAACTCAACTTAAACTTTCATAACATAAGAAATAAAGTTCCAAAAACTAATTTTCAAATCAAGTTTATAACTTGTTTCAAAAACTAGTTTTTATAACACAAATAATATTCGTTATGAAAATTAGATTTTAGGATGAAAAGAAAAAGAGAAAAAACTCAGTCTTCGAAGGACTGTACATTAGAATAAGTACTTAAAAGTATTAGTGACATTTGTATACTGCCGCGGGATACATTTTTCTTATAGTGCCGGCCAAAAATAATTATACAAATTCATGTCAAGTTTTGTCTTAATTAATGATGATGCACCAATGTAAGACAACAATTTTTCAACCAAAATAAAAATCTTGAATCCAACACGATGTTTAACCAAGTTAATATTGTATAATCACAAAACTAAATGTATAGTTTTCAAAAGCACACACAAAATAAACACTTTCGCTAAATACTATGTGACCATGCAAGAATTGGTGTACTTAACCATAATAAAGTCGAGGCTAAATCAAGGGAACCTCTATCTATCTTTTTCGGACAACAAAATAATAGTTGTCTTGTTGGTGTAACCAATTAATTATGTTAATACGAACGTGGTGTCACGATACTCTCTTGGTGGGTCCCACCAGCTTGACTTCACTTCTCATTCTCACATAGTTTTCCTGTCTCAGCTCAATCAAATAAAAATTTGTTCAACACAACACAAGAACCCTTGTTTCGTTCATTTATTAATTTTGCAACATGTGTAGTTGGAGGCTGTTTCTTTGGTTAGTGTTGACATTGAGCTTGTTCCTTGGGAAGAAGATGCAATGTCAAGAAATGAATGACTATGACCAACTCGATAACCCTGCTGTTCTTCCTCTTATTACTCAGCTTGTTTATACTAAAATTTCCAATTTGACTTCACTTATTAGTCATCAAATTAGCACTGACTCCAATTTCTGTGTCAAAGATCCGTAAGTCCCTTTTCTCTTTCATCTATCTGTTTTGGCCAATTTGGTAACTTTCAATCAAATGTTTTATTAATGCATGGGGTAGAAATGCAATTATGGGGAACATGTAATTAATGAGAAATGCAATTGACTTTTTAAGAGAATTGTGTGAAATTCTTCTTCTGATTTTTATGTTAAGACTGTTTCAAATTTAGAATGAGCTTAAAAATGATAATTTAGGATAAAAGGAAATCAGTGAGATAGATGATACTTAATCAACATTTGAAAAGAAGGAAGATGGATTATGTAAGGTGGATTGTGGACTGATGCATTTTAATTATCTGTTAACATTGTAATTTAGTGAGTGACTTGAACTTATTATAATACTTATTTCTTGTAAAGCCATACCATCTTATAACACTGGTATATAGAACTGGTTTGACTGTGAAACATAATTTTATTGTTTCAGGGATGCTGATTGGAATCAAGCCTTTAATTTTTCATCAGATTTGGGCTTCTTGGCTTCTTGCATTAAAAAGACTAAAGGTATGAACAATGAAATTTAGAAACAAACCTTACATCCTTTCACATTTGTTTATTAGAAAATACAGGAACAGACAAGACCCCCCTTTTTCTTTGCTTTAAATTCTTTTATTCTGCTTCTGAGAAGCCAATTAGACATGTTCATTTCTTGGTTAGAAATCTTAAGGAGCTCATATTCATAGATGAGGAAAATTAAATTTATTAGAATGTAGTTCTTGTACATGCTTATTGGTCTATAAGGATGAAAGATATTTAAACTAGTATGTATTTAAGTTGTAAGGGATAAGACTTGTAGTTTTTACTGATCTCAAGCAGGAGTGTTAGTCAAACATGGACTTCAAGAACATGCTCATGCTCATGCTGTGGCTATATGGTTCACAGTTCAACGAAGGTCCTTATTAGCTTGTAGTTTATAATTTCCTATTTACGTCACTATTGTGCACTCCGTCTTCCATTTTATTTTGTAAAAACAAAAACCATTGAAAATTTGTATTTTTCTGAACCCAAGATGACTATTTTTCGATAGGCAAATGTTAGTATATTAGTATATTATCCTTCACAAGGGTTTGAACCCTTGGTCCTTAACTCATTCAACATCAACTCTTAGCTCAAACAAATTGAGCTAAAACCGAGATGACTAAATTAGTGAAATGAGCAACATTTAAATTTCTGTTCTCTACCATAAATGTGTCATCCACACAACTCATCTTATGCTTTGGATTCTGATGACTCTGATGATTTGGCAGGAGATATTGCGAATCGCTTGTGTACAGCCGCAGAAGTGAAGTTTTACTTAAATAGTTTAATGGAGAAATCTACAAGTGCCAATTATTTAAAGCCGAACAAGAACTGTAATTTAACCTCATGGGTGCCTGGTTGTGAGCCTGGATGGGCATGTAGTGTTCGCTCAGGCCAGAAGATCGACATTAAAGATTCAAAGGAAATGCCTGCAAGAACTTCAAACTGTCAAGCATGCTGTGAAGGCTTCTTTTGTCCTCACGGTATCACATGCATGATACGTAAGTATAATGAGAATGTTTTAAAGTTCTTGATTTCTCTCTTCTTTATTGACTACTAAAGATAACTTCTATAAGATGGTGAGCTAATTTTTTATTCTTCAAGCTGTGTACTAATATCATTGATTGTTCTGTCAAAAAAAAAAAAATAGTATCATTGATTGTAGAGATTCAGAAAGGGAGTGTGCTCGAGAATTCGTATCTTTTGGAACCGTGTCTTGTATTTTGCTAATCAGTAAACTCACTTTAATGATTTGCAGTTTATGTGATGCAATATCTATAATAGTGAAGCATAATAACATTGATGTGGTGTGAATATTGCTGTGTATGCCAAAAACTGTGTCTGATGTTTTTATCTTTTTTGGGAATTGGAATTATTGTTTTTGAAGCATGCCCTCTAGGTTCCTATTGCCCCCTTGCTACACTCAATAAAACAACTGGCGTATGTGAACCGTGAGTTATAGTTCTGACCCGAAGTTCTGTTTTGTTTTGTTTTGTTTTTTTCATAAGTTGTTGCTTGTATGCTGTGTATTGAACTAATCCATGGATATATTTATGCAGATATCTTTATCAATTACCTCCAATGCAGCCAAACCATACCTGTGGAGGAGCAAATGTTTGGGCTGATTTTAGTAGCAGTAGTGAAACATTTTGCTCAGCAGGATCCTATTGTCCAACAACCACGAAAGAAATTCCTTGCAGTAGTGGGTATTATTTTGCTCCAACACTTGATTGCCATTTATAAACTACCAAACTTGAATTCTATTAGTATGATTTTTCCTATATCTTCCCAAAACATCCTCATAGTCATCATACTTAATAAAGGAAATATTAAATAAATAAAAAGTTAGAAGCATTCATTATAAATTGATCACTTCAGTTAATTTCTGAGTATACTTGTTACACTTTTACCTTCTTTTGAGAGTTATAAAATAAATTAATGTGCCTCTATTCATTAATTAATAGGATTTTTTTAACATTTTCTCATGAAATTTCAGGCATTACTGTCGGATCGGTTCCACATCTGAGAAAAGTAAGATATCATATGTGATGAATACTTGCAGCAGTATATCTGTGATAGTTTCAGATTTACTAACCAATTTCTGACTATATATTCAGAGTAGATATGACCATTTACTGATTATCTCTTGTAGGATGTTTCAAGCTGAGTTCATGTAATTCAAACACAGCAACACAAAACATGCATGCATATGGAGTTATGCTCATTGTAAGTTGTTATGTCTGAGCTTGAATTTTAGGGTATTAAATATATTTGCTATACATGGATTTTATAAGTTAGCATATTTTATGGTTCTTGTTTTTCAATTATTTAAATAGTTTTTACGTCATGTGCAAAGATGATCTACGATTAATGGTCAATGCTTACCATGTCAAATAGAGAAACATAGATAGATATATGTGTGTGTGCGCGACGTGGACACACGCGCGCAGGGAGAGAGACCAAGTTGGTAGAAGTTAACACTCTTTAACTGCTTATGCAGGCTGCTTTGAGTACTTTGCTACTCATTATTTACAACTGTTCTGACCAAGTTCTCACTACTAGGGAAAGGAGAGTGGCGAAATCAAGAGAAGCAGCAGCTAGAAGTGCAAGGAAAACCGCAAATGCACACCAAAGATGGAAATTTGCAAAAGATGCTGCTAAGAAGGGTGCATCTGGACTGCAAGCTCAATTATCACGCAAATTCTCTCGTAAGAAGGACGAAGAAAATCTTGAAAAAGTTAAAATTTTGAACCAAGAGACTTCTGAAACAGACGTCGAACTCTCGCCGCATTCACGGTCTGTGACTTCAAACATGGCTGCAAGTTCGTCTGCCGTGCCAATGGAAAAGGGGAAAAGTCCAAGTGGCCTAATGCAGATGATACATGAAATTGAAAATGACCCTAGTGTTAACAACAGTCCTGCTACAGAATTAGAAACTAGATATAAAAATGCTGCAAAGGAAAAACAGCCACATACTAATACACAAATTTTTACGTATGCGTATGCTCAGCTTGAAAAAGAGAAGGCTCAGCAACAAGAAAACAAGAACCTTACCTTCTCAGGAGTACTAAAAATGGCAACAGATACCGAGAAAAAAAGTAAGAGGCCTTTTATCGAGATTTCTTTCAAAGATCTGACTCTCACGCTGAAAGCTCAAAACAAACATATACTGAGAAATGTTACCGGGAAAATCAAACCTGGTCGTATCACTGCTGTCATGGGTCCATCAGGGGCTGGCAAGACAACATTTCTATCGGCTCTAGCTGGAAAGGCATTTGGATGCTTGGTTACTGGTTCAATTCTTATAAATGGAAGGAATGAATCAATTCATTCCTTTAAGAAAATTATTGGCTTTGTGCCACAAGATGATGTGGTTCATGGAAATCTTACAGTGGAAGAGAATCTCTGGTTCAGTGCACAGTGCAGGTATATTATGTTGTTTGACATTTTACCTGCATTATTTTCTAAATCTTTTTATTTGCCTTCTAAATCTATGCTGTTTTCTTCTTCTAAATTTTTTACATATGTTCTGTTTATTGTAGCTTTTGTATGCTTGTATATGTGTTTATTCAAATGAAATTTTGTTAAAGGCTATCAGCTGATTTGTCAAAACCAGAAAAAGTTCTGGTTGTTGAAAGAGTTATTCAATTCTTGGGGCTTCAATCTGTGCGGAATTCCTTAGTTGGAACTGTGGAAAAGCGAGGGATCTCTGGAGGCCAAAGGAAGCGAGTAAATGTTGGATTGGAAATGGTTATGGAACCTTCACTTTTGATGTTAGACGAACCGACGTCTGGCCTGGACAGTGCATCATCTCAGCTCCTTCTAAGAGCACTAAGACGTGAAGCTCTCGAGGGAGTGAACATTTGCATGGTGGTTCACCAACCGAGGTAATTTTTAATTCCATTTCTGCATCATAGGAATATTTCTTGCCTCTTATGCCATTGTTTTTCGTCACCATTTACCTTTTATGCTGTTGTAAAAAACTGAATACCTACCTATTATTAATACGGTTCCGAAGGAGAATATTACTTGAAAGCTTGTATGCAAATATATTTTATTACTACTTAATACAAATTGACTGTATTATATTTGTCTCTTTAGCTTTTAGAATTTTCATTTCTGTTTCATGTTGTAGACTCATATGTACCTTATTATATAGCACACATTCATTTTTAAATCCTCCTTGTTCGTACCCTGCGTCGGAAGACAGACGGAAACCATTTTGAAGATTGATATCATACATCGCACTTTAATTTGAGTTTGTTAACATTAAGATTATTTTCCGTTTCATTTATTAATGTTTGAATTTTCTGATTCAGCTATGCTTTGTTCAAAATGTTTGATGACTTGATACTTCTGGGTAAAGGTGGTCTCATGGTCTATCATGGATCTGCCAAGAAAGTTGAAGAATACTTTTCAGGTATAGGGATCAATGTTCCGGAGCGGATTAACCCTCCAGATCACTTTATTGACATTTTGGAGGGTATAGCAGCACCGGGTGGAAGTTCAGGACTTAGTTATGAAGATCTTCCAGTTAAATGGATGCTGCATAATGGATATCCAATACCTCTCGATATGCGGCAGAATGCAGCACAGTTTGATATGCCTCAGAGTGTAAATTCAGCTAATGACATAGAATCCAATCACTTAGGTGAAGCGGGAAAAACGTTTGCTGGAGAATTATGGCATGATGTGAGAAACAACGTGGAACTCCGAGGGGAAAAAATTAGACTTAATTTTTTGAAATCCAAGGATTTATCTAACCGGAAAACGCCTGGTGTATTCAAGCAATATAAGTATTTTCTCATACGGTAAACCATCTAGTGCGTAACATTTTGAATGACAAGAAGTAGCTTATAAATTTTAATAAGGCTCGCATTTTCTTTTGTTAGTCTCACTTTCCAAGCCAATGTTATTTCAGAGTTGGGAAGCAGCGATTACGAGAAGCTAGGATCCAGGCCGTAGATTATCTTATTTTGTTACTTGCTGGAGCCTGTTTAGGATCAATTACCAAATCGAGTGATCAAACTTTTGGCGCAGTTGGTTACACCTATACGGTGATTGCTGTATGTAAGTTGCATAACAATCACTGCAAATACTCCACTCTATTTTACTCAGCATTCCTGTTTGTTCTTATCTATTGTTGTTAATTTCAGCTCTTCTATGCAAAATAGCGGCGTTGAGATCATTTTCTCTAGATAAATTACACTACTGGAGGGAGAGTGATTCTGGCATGAGCAGCTTGGCTTTTTTTCTCTCCAAAGACACAATGGATCATTTCAATACAGTGATCAAGCCTGTGGTGTACCTATCTATGTTCTATTTCTTAACCAATCCAAGATCAACTTTTGCGGATAACTATGTTGTGCTTCTTTGTCTTGTATACTGTGTGACTGGCATAGCATATGCATTGTCCATAGTTTTCGAACCCGGCGCAGCCCAGCTGGTGAGTACTAGAAGCAAACAAAAAACCTATCAGCAACTTGACAACAGAAATTTATTCACACTTATGTTTTCATTTTCATTTCTCGTCTAACGCAATTCTGTAATTTGCAGTGGTCGGTACTTCTTCCTGTTGTTTTGACTCTCATTGCAACACAACCAAAAGACAGTAAAATTTTGAAGGCTATAGCTAATTTATGTTACCCTAAATGGGCTTTACAAGCATTAGTCATTGCAAATGCTGAAAGGTAATATTTCAAAGACTATTTAAGCTAATAAATTTGTATCTCTGCTTAAATAGCTTGAAGAAAAACTATGTTGATATGTTTTGAGTTTATACTACCTTTTTAAGAGTTTCTAATCATAGTAAAATTTTAAAACTCCGAAGTGCTATAGCTAAGCGTAATTTAAACAAATCACTATTGTTTAATAATATGCTATATAATTCAAAGTATTGTCAAATAGCGGCTATTACGGAGTTATAGCACTGTTGCATAGTGAAATTTGATCAAATCATTATTTTCTACGATATGCAATTGACAACAATGATTAATACTTCTTTCTATCCAAGATGTATTGGAATCTGAACACTGAACATGATTTCATTTACTTGTATACTATAGGTATCAAGGAGTGTGGCTCATAACTCGTTGCGGTTCACTTTTAAAAAGTGGCTATAATCTTCATGATTGGAGTCTTTGCATTTCCATCCTCATTGTTATGGGTGTAATTGGCCGTGCAATAGCATTTTTCTGTATGGTCACCTTCAAAAAGAAGTAAGGTCAACCTTTGTACGTTTCATTAATGAGTTGTACAAATTGGGGAGGGTAGTGTGGCCAAAATTTGATAGCATTTGTATTAGGGTTTGCATGATGTCAAGAATGCGTGATTAATTTTTTTGGGGCTGATATTGTTTTGTTGAGCTGAATATGTAAGTTGCAGTTGATATCATCATCATATGATAAATGTTTTTCTCTTGTGAGATTTTATACGTGACAAAACCTAGTGAAAATTGTGATTAAAGAGAAATGCTGTTAAGAGGTATAAATGTAAAATTAAATTAAATTAAAAGTCGTGTAATCCATACTTTGAAATTGTAAAAAGTAAGATTTTTCACTAAAAACTTGTTTTTTATTTCTTTTTTTGTTTTTTTATCAAGTGCCTTAAGGACACTTGTTACCAATGACTTTTATATAAATACTATTTTGCAAAGAGAGATAAGTAAAATAACATAAATCTGTATTAATATATGAAGATTTATTTTTTCCTAATCAATTTGAAGATAATTAATCACTAGCTTATTCTTGAATTCACTTTCTTTTTTAGATGATTGTAAGTTTTTTTAACAGAAGAACCACTTTTTTATCTGAAAAATATTTTTAAATTATTTTATTGTGCTTGTTTAAACTTTTTAAATTAATTGTAATCTATAATAATATTTTTCTAATTAAAATGAGGAGTTTTAAACAGTCCAAATAATTATTTATGTTGTCGTGGAAAAAAGTGTGGTTTATGATATGAGTGAAGATTAACAAAGTGATTTTCACTATTATAAAAAACACAAATCAGTCAAAATAATCTCTAATATTTTATCTTATAATCACTTATTTTAGTCATATATGAACAATCCCTTTTTTATGATTAATTATAGAAACTAAAACAAACAGATAAAAATCCTAAAAAGCAAATATGTTTCTCAAACAAAAGTTATTATTTACAAAATAATCTAGACTATATACTTAGCCCACTTCACTCTTCATTCATAACCAAATAAATATCACAAATATAAACTAACTCGAAATGTATTTTCAACCGGCATAATTTGTTTGAAAGTATATTTTCAGATGACACAATTTATATTTTTCTCAATGTGTACATTCGAAATCATGTTGGGGTAGAGAAATTTCTCCCTAAAAAAAGAAGCACTAAAAAACCCATATGTATGGGGAATGAGAGCTAAAAAGTAGCTTCAGATATAAATTAGTGGATCAGGGAATATACAATAAGTAGTTTCTTTCTTTTTGAAATGTAAAAAAAAAAAAACACTTCTGGTTCCTCCAGCAGCTACCACTTCACTGTATCCATCTGATAAGCCTTGATGCCATGCGCTCAAGTGATGGGTTCTTCACAAAACTGCCAACTCCAGTAAATTTAACCTAACGATTGTAAAGAAAAGAAGAAATTCTAATTTTGGCAACATCTAAATAAGATATGATCTGATTTTAAGTATATTTTGGCTGTAAATTATTAAACCATGACTTCAAAGTTAAATAATACTATAGTAAACCTAATAGAGTACATTATACTTAAATAGATAGTGCTATTATGAATGATACACTCAAAAGAACATATTACCAAATCATTACTTGAATAAATGTGTGATTAGTCATGTCCAGATAATGTCACCCAGAAATTTGAGAGCAGGAACACCTCTTATCTCAACATCAACGAGTGGTGCTTGGATCATCGATAAGCTGGAGAGTTCTGGATCATTTTGAATCATATCAAGAGCACGCGTTTGATCCTGAAAAGTTTGTTTGCATTAAGGTTTCACCCTTCAAATAAAAATGAAGGCCATATTCTTGTTTACTATATGCTTATCTATCATTGTTTTAATAATTTAATTACAATATAGTTCACCATTAGGCTTAAACCTATGCAAATTTGGAATAGAAAACAGTGAAAGTACCTTTCTTTTCATAGCACAAAACTTGCAATCGGATGCGGATGGTGGAAGAATCTGATTGACAATGAGTCTCTTCACAGGAACATTTTCCTTCTTCAATGAGGCACTTAATCTAGATGACTCACTAACTGCCATCACCTTAGGGATTAAAGACAAATGTGAGAAGGATTTCATAATTTCACAGAAATGCACATTATATAATGATCTTTGGATAGAACATTCATGGTTGTTGGAACACATTATATGCATCAGCCATTCAATCATTAGTTAGTTGTGGAACACATTTTGAGGTCATACCGTGGGGATTGTAACAATAACAAATTCTGTCGAATCAGTGTCACGGAAAAGCTCGCGCACTTTTATCATCCTCTCCCTAAGTTTTTCCAATTTGTCAGCCTGTACCATCAAGATATGACAAAATGGTAAGCATGTTAAGATGAAAATAAATGCAGCAGAAGCCCGACAGTATGAATCTTACAGCATCTGGACGATTTTGTTCTTGCCCAAACACGGATTTAATTGCAGAGGTAGCAGAAGCTATCTTTTGTCTTAGCTGCAGCAGAATAATTGGTATCAATGACCATAAAGGATCACTCTAAAAATGGAACTCAGAAGTAGAAAGTATTAGGGGGTAGGGGAAGAGAATCTGCATGTATTCTTTTATACTGTCCTTATTATTCACGTGGTATAAGGAAGATTAAATATGTCTGAAGCATTGCAAGAACATAAATTTGGAATCAATTGTATTTAAGGAATATGGATGTGTGTGTGGAGTTTTATTTATTAAAATTAGTAGTCATACCTTTAGTATCTTCCCGATGGATGCATCCAAGAAATCAGGCAAGGACAATAAACGTAATGTATGACCCTGTTCAGGAAAATGCATAAATTCTACCAGATAATGTCCAAAAACAAGGCAAATGTGAAATATATAATTTTTAGCATTTTGCTTACTGTAGGTGCCGTATCAAATACAATTCGAGTGAACATGTTATATTCCTGTGATTCAAGAAATTGCATAACCTGACAAGAAAGAGATTTTAATTGTTAGTAGAGCAAAAAAGGATTTATTGCGCGAAAAATTAGCAAAAAAGTAAATCACCATGGATAATTAAAAAAATGCATGCCTTGGAAATCGCAATAGCTTCGTCCAGTCCAGGAGGAGGTGTATCAAGTAACTCTCCCAGTTTTAGCTCTCCTAACTTATGCAACCAAAGAATGAAACAACCCGTCATAGAGAAGGAAGCTTATAAAGAAGCAGAACCAGTTATCACAAGATTTCATAAAATTTAAATAGCTTTAGGTGTGATACAGGTGGTAAATATGTTAATTTATTCGAAAAGCTTATTATATGTTAACTTTAACATAAATTTATGGAATAGAAAACAAACTTGTTGATGTGACAGTTCATAAACAATATACTCATGATGCACTCTTTCAACCCAGCAATGGAGTTTGTTTAATACTCATCCTAAGAGAAGCTAACATTGGTGTTTAGATTGATTTTGATTTTTGATTCCGTTAATGTATCCTAACTAAATCAATTCTGCAAAATGTATTTTTGAGAAACTTATTTTCCCTTTTATGCTAGAGCTTCCCTTAAAATCCAAATCAATTCTTCATAGAAAATAATATGTATATCTAAGAGGAGTTATATTTCAAAGATGTCTATACAACCAATTATTTATTAATGATATGTATGTGCCTATATAATGGCAAGTTGCTAACATAAAGAAGAACTATAATTCTGACAGAAAACATCTGTTTTTAAAGGACATCAACCTTTTTTTTTTTACAACATATAATATCCCCTTGAAAGAAATACATAACTAGACATCTGAATAACTTTTACCTGGTCTACTATCATTCCAAGACCCATGCCATCCATGAAATCTTTGACTCCAGTTCCACCATTTTGTTTAGATGCATCGCGAAAATCGTCCCTAGCCTTCTCAGGGTTTATCTGTAAAGCAAGAAAGGAACTACAAAATTAAGAAAAATACATAAGGGAGCGACGTAGCATTAAATGGTAACATAGTTCACAAAAATAACAATCATATCATTAAGCATAACATAGATCTATGTTACAGCAATGACAGCTTACTTCAAGAGCAAAAAGTGGATAATCAGGTCCATCCACTGGTACCAATGCCCCACCTGTCAGATCCTAAAGTAAAATAAGCGAAAACTTGTGTTATGTAGAGAACACATACAACCAGAACTTGAAGCAGATAACACACAAGTAACATCAGAACTAGAAAACATGTAATTAACCTGAGCGAAAGAATCACTCAAAGAGTGAGCTGGATCGGTGGAAACCACAAGAGTCGGGTGTCCATTATTTGCAAATTTAACAGCAAGTGAAGCAGCACAACTTGTCTTCCCTACCCCTCCTTTCCCACCTAGCATGTAATACTTCCTCTCAGTTCCAGCAACCATGTCGTCAAACCCCGCAACAGATTCTGTAGGAGTAGCCACTGATCTTACTGACATCAAAAGAAGGTAATAACCATAAAAATATGTTGTCAAATTCTCAACAGATAAATGATTCTATCAATAGCACAAATTACCAAAGCAAAACACTTTCTAACATTCCTACCTTAAAGAAATCACAAACACATCATAAAATCTCAAATTTAAAGCAAAACTATTGCAATAACTAAACTGCTTCATCAACCCTACGGTTTACAATTAGACCATCACCCAAATTATGCTCAAAACTAAACAAGTTATATAAAATCATAACAAACCTACCCAGTTAATAAAAAATAAAAAGAATAAAGATTCCAATTTCCAGCAGAAAAGATAATAAGAAAAATCACAAACATAACCCCTCTTTTTTTTACTTGTGTAATTATCCAATTCTATATCTCTTTGTTTACCAATTTCCAATACCTCCTTAATTTTTACCATAAAAAACTCCAATATCCACACTCATAAACTAGATGAATTAAAGGGACAACAAACAAATTAATAGGGATATTTTTTCTTCAAAAGAACACAGAGCTAGGCTTATTCAATCTAACACAGTAACATAAGCAAGTGAGAATTGAAGCAATATAAACACATGAAACAGAACAAATAACAGAGTCACAGATAGATAAAATAATGAGTAGAAAAAAAAGAGAAAACCTTGAAATGAGTTGGTGGGTGGCTTAATTGAAGCACGCATAGAAACAAAGGTAAAGGCTTTGTTGAAAGGAAGAATAGGAGATGAAGTGGGAGGGAATGAGAGAACACCATTCATAGCCATTGAATTTGTTATGCGAAGAGAAGAAGAAACAGAAGAAGTAGAATAGCATGCCATAACTTCTTCACTTTTCGTTTACTCTAACACACACCAAGTTTTGCTTATTACGTTCATTTCTTTGATTCAGATACGTCCACGGCAAAAAATAAAAATAAAAAAACTTAAACGATATAAGTAAATAAAATAAAGGATTAAAAATATAATTTTGTTTCATTTCGATGATTTTCATAATTAATATTTTTTTGTATATCTTAACTATAAATTATGTAAAAAGTATTATATTGTCTCTGCATAATTTTTAAAATATTACAATAAGATTAAAATATATAAATGGAGATTTCTAATTCCAATATTTGATTTAGCGAACCGTAACATTTTATTAGGAATAAAATTTATGTAACCACTCATATTTTGGTAGAAGTGACTACATTTATTATTACTTTTATCAAATTCATGATTTGTATTGTCATTTTGACAATGAATTATATTAATTATCTTTTCTATTGTCAATAGCAACATTTGCTTTATATCTTTGTTTTATAGTTTTAGTACCATCTTTTAGAAAGAAAAAAAAAAAGGGAATGAAAATCCTAATTTATTTGTTTAAGAGAAGTGTCGAAATGAGAGACACTTGAACATACTATTTTGGTGGAGATTAAACTATTTCTCTTTTAAGTTACAAAGTTGGAAATAAATTGTAACAGACACTAGATCTCGTAAAGTATAAAATAAGTTCCATTTTATTCCACCATATTTCAACTTAAACAAAATATTGCAAAGAATAAAACAAAAACAAAATTTAAGTTTCTGAAATTTAAATGAACAATTTTTTTGGTAAACAATGTGTAGACTAGAGACTACAAGATTTACATAGGCCTAGAATATACTATGATTTTCATTACCAAACCATATCATGTAGTATTTTAAATTATATTTTCTATGTAAACTATTAAGATGTTATATTACCTTCCTCCCACAAAAATTAGAAATTGCCAAAATCAAGATAAATGATAAATATTAGCACAAATTTATTCTAATATTTTCATAATTTATTTCACATACACAAATTTATTCTAATATTTTCATAATTTATTTCACATACACCGTATACTAGAGTTTTTTTTTCAAAATTATTATTGCAAAATATATTTTTAGTAATTCATTAAAATACTAATAAATGATGATGAACTGTACACCGTACATCACCCATAGGGATTATGCACATCCAAATGGGGAAAAAACATTAGACAATTGCAATTTTATTTGCAAAATTATCCTTGAACTCTGCAACATTTTATTTTTTGACCGGCCTCTGTTTTAATTCCTTTGACCACTACTTCACACAACACAAGATCTCTCAAAAGCATTCCTTCATTACGCACCATAAATAATTGAATATGAAGATAACATTATACATTGAAATGTGTCACTTTTTAACATCACCATAATCAAGAGACAGAAGAGTTGAGTTTACAAACACCAACAGTTGTTATATCATCTTACCCTTCCAATTTCTCATAGGTACCCTAATGCTGCCAATATTATATATTGGTCAAATTGAATCTTTCAAGATTGTTTTCCGGCTATATCTTCCAATGTAAGATTCAGTGTATCAACTGACCCTCTTTTAACTTCTTCTCCTTGAGCAGCCAGGAAGTCCTCAATGCTTCCTGGTTCGCCGAACCATCCAAGGTGATCGGCAATCAAGTGAAGATTATCACACCCCCCGCATCTTGCTACTACTATACCTTTCTCATATGATTCACGACAAACTGTCTTAATGGACCTCGTTTCACAGACCTTGCATGTGAAAATCATAGCAAGATCATGCCTTGATGATGTTTTCAAACTAGAACTGGCAGAAAACTTTATGGCAGAGTTCTCATTAATGCTGATGGATGTAGGGACATTATCCGGGTTAACACTGGACTTCAAGGTGTCGGTTTCACTAATTTCTACATCTTCACAAATGTGTTTATTTGGATTTGTCTGTGTCGAGACCCCCCTTTTATGAAATCCATATCTGTTTAATATTGCATTGATTGAAGAGTGACAAGAGGATGCTGCCAATAAACACAACAATGAAATAAGAAAAACTTACACATGGGATTGTAGAGAAAGAGAGAGAGAGAGAGAGAGAGAGAGAGAGAGAGAGAGAGAGAGAGAGAGAGAGAGAGAGAGAGAGAGAGAGAGAGAGAGAGAGAGAGAGAGAGAGAGAGAGAGAGAGAGAGAGAGAGAGAGAGAGAGAGAGAGAGAGAGAGAGAGAGAGAGAGAGAGCTAGTACAAAATCCTCAAAATTTGTATGCATAAGCTCACCCTGTTGCGTGAGTGAGGAAGATTGGTTTTGACCCAAATAAATATTTAGCTAAGCTGAAATTTAGTTGTTACCATCTAGATAAAGAGTTAGATATCAGATTGTTTAGAGCAGGTTCAACTCAAGTTACACTACCCATTATTCTGAAAACACTGTTTGTTTCACAATTTAGAAGATTCAGGTAATAAAATCTTACTGTTTACATATGCTTTCATTGCTTTTGACCGGTGTTTTGAACCAGAACAGTGAATGAACCAGAAAGTTAAGTAATTCAAGGTTTAGTATCAGATAATGTTGAACCATTGTTGTGCAGTGTGCCAGGTCACATACTCACACAAAAAATATAACAAAATAATTAAATGAAGTATCAAATTGAAATAAAAATGACTTGTTACAAAATCCATGCTTGTGCCTTGTGCACCGTAATATTGCTACTTTTCTATGGAGCAATTTTTATGGAGCTCTACATGATTTTTAGCCTTAGGTGGGTCCTACTTCAACTTCACGAAAATTAAGATAATTTGTTAATAAGGTTTGGGTAGAATAAGGAAGCCAAACATTTGTGGCAGGCTGCAATGCAAAGTTTACATTCTATTGTTTGATGAATGCTCACATCTTTAAGGGCACTACTCTGCCCCTAATGATAAGAGATTGGGTCATGTTTATGTCTTCTTAATGTTCAGCTAATGTAAAGAGAGACTGTAACATTTCTTTTTCCAAGAATCATCTGTTCTGGAATGGCTTATGGGTGGTTCAACATGCAATTCAACAGTTGAACTACTTCATTGGTTCAATTGATTTTCGATTATTAGCGCGGCGGCGGGTTGCTGGAGCACCGGTTCCACAACCAGTTCAGCCAACTACTAAAAAAATAAATATTTTTGACAAAATATTGTTGAATCAACATTAGTTTTTGCTTTTGAGGTGATTTAGGATTAAGTAAATAGGCCATAAAAGATACAAACACTTTGTACTGTTTCTTATGTCTTTAAAGCATTGCCATTGAGATATTTTGCTAACCATCCTAGTCGCTTTATTAATGCTAACAAGTTTGTTTTGTATTAAATTTCATTTCATGCTCTAATCTTAAAACACTTCAATTAGTTGCTGTAACAAAACAAAACAATAACAATTAAAGTATCAATTCAAAGTTATCGTGAATGACAAATCCCTAAAAAGTTGGTAAACTCAGCAATTTTCAGAGCCTATTGTATGATATAAATTCGATAAATTAGCAAAGAAGAAAAAAGTAGACAGTAATGACGAAATTGATACCTTGAATGATGGGTTGGGGATCATAGTGGAATAATTGTGTTGAGATGAATCGCCTCTGCAACTGCAACATCCTCGCCAGCGCCGCCATACTAATGCTATGCTATTTTATGCGATTTTGGGCTTTTCTAGCTTTCGTGTTCTGCCGATTGCGGATTTGTTTCGGCCCATGGGCTAATAATTGTTATGGAAATCCAACGATGATAAACATTTTCCCTGCTAACTTATACATTTATTTATAGTAATTTTTATTATATTTTTTCTCTATATTGTATTTGGGATGCCACTATCTATTATCATTTATTTATTTATTTCTATAATAAATAATTAAAAAAATTAAATTATATAAATAAAATATATTTAATAAAAAAATACGTTAATATAATTGAGTAAATGTATCAAAATAAATAATGTGTTAATTTTTTGCAATAGACAGTAAAATAAAGAGAATTGTTAAAATAATATAGTACATTAATTATTTTACTCAATCGCATTACTTTGATTTTTTTTCTATTAAATGTATTTTTATTTTATTTTATTAATATAATTTATTTATTTTTATTTATTAAATTAATAATTAATCATTTGTTATAAAATTAAAAATTAAAAAAATAGCACCAGATTATTTGAGAATGCGACTTCTTATTTTTTATTAAAAAATATATTTCATGTGGTTGCATCTCTATTTTGCGACCTCTTAAAAATTGAAAAAAATAGATTATTTTATTATATAAATTTCAATATAAAATATAATAGAAAGTTTTAAATAAAAAATAATATAAAAGAAATTCAATTGTAATCAAAAGCCCTCAAAAATATTTATCTTTTCTCGAATTTGTCCATGTCAATTTTAACCGATCCATATTTTTTTCAGAGTTTTTCAAGAACTTTGAATATTTGCATTGGTTATTTAGAAGAATATGTCTTGATTGATCGATTCATACATATACAAATAATGATGCGGATTGACCAATCAGAATATACAAATTTATGAAAAATAAAATATGAAATTGGTATTTCATAAAATATATGTATGAAGTGGTCAATTTAAACATTGTTAAGAATTAGACAATTAAGATTTAATAAATGTAATCTTATATTGAAATACCTTTTACTGTCAAAAACCAAAAGAGTGAGAGAGCACACACATGTCTTGTTTCTTCAAGTATGTTTAAATGACACACACCTTTATATTAAGTCTATTTTTACAAGCTATGTAAGGAGAGATAAATAAATCAATGTATTTACTAAAAGAGGAGTGAGAGTGACATTAAACAAAAGAGAAACGGGGATCACCGTGGGGCCAAGGAGACCGATAAATCAACGTTTGTTCCTAATTTTTCGTCCCACTCCTTAGATTCCAAAAACAACTTGGACACTTCCATCAAAACCCGACCCATATCAGGTCTTTCTTTCGGATCATCCTCAACACACTCCAACCCGACCCGAATCATTTTCTCAGCCACATCCGTCGGAAACGAATCCCTCAGCCTCCTATCCACCCACTTTCTCACGCCACCCTGATCCTTCAACGATTCCCTCGCCGTCTCCACCACACTCACCCTCCTGTACCTACCATCATCACCTTCCAATTCAAATCTCACCGCTTCTTCTCCGCTCAGAATTTCAAGTACCACCACGCCGAACGCGTACACGTCCGTCTTCTGCGTCGCCACGCCGGTTACCTGAAATTCCGGCGCCATGTACCCCCTCGTCCCTTCAAACCTCACCGTCCGACTACCGGACTTCCTCAATTTCCTGCCGGAGTCCATTCCAGAAGAAAGGTCGACGGGCTCGCCGCAGAGCTCCGACGTCCCGAAGTGGCATATCTTAGCCCTGAGAGTATTATCGGCAACGATGATGCTGGAGCTCTTGATATGGTTATGAACGAAACCGGAACTGGAACCAGAGGAATTGTGAACGTAATCAAGGCCGTGTGCGAGATCGGAGGCAACCTGCATCCGTGAGGTCCACGTGGAGAGATTGGTGAAGCTAGGGTTCCGACGATTGCGAAGGCAATCGGAAAGGTTAGCACCGTGGACAAAGTCATAAACAAGGTAAATGTAATTACCGGAGACGGAAGCTCCGAGGAGTTTTACGAGGCTGCTATGGTGGCTCCGGCAGATAAGAGCGAGTCGATCACGAAGCTCCGGCAGGTCCATGTGACGGCGGAATTTGCGTTGAAAAACGACGACGTCAAGATCGCGGAGGGAACAACGGAAGGATGAGTTTGAGAGGCGGTTGGTGGAAAAATTAGCGGTGGCGATGGAAATCTCAGAGAAGGGGTAGATATGAGGGTTTTCAGGAAGGGTATGTTTGAGACTTGAAAGAGAAGCGTGGCTAGAAATGGAAGAGGAAGATGATGTTTTGGAGCATTGTTTATTATGTTTATCTCCGTATACGTAGCTTCTTGATTCTGTGATCGGAACATCGCTGGTAGAGGATGGAAAATTCGACGATGACGAAGATGTTAAAGATCGTCGAGGGTTTCTGTTTGTGGGTTGCACTTGCACCACGGTGGTGCTCTTTTTAGACTTGCACATGAAAGTGAGAGTTTGTCACAAGAAGGAATCTTCATTGGATCATGGAAGGAGAGAGCATGTTGGTCGATTCTTCTTCTGTTTTCAATTTCGTGTCATTCGAGTGCGTCTTGGTCCCGAAATATATGACACGTGACGTTCGTTCTATTCAACATTTTTCATTCTCACACCTAATTTCAGTAACTTCTGTCTCCATCTAACAATAATTTATGAATATTATCTCCGGTCAAAAATCAATTTTTAATGAATAAAAAAATTGAGGGTTGAATGGATAAACAATTAGTGAGAATATGCAGTGAAATAAAACCAAAGTATTTAAGAATGTTCAACCACTGAATTTACTAGCCAAGAGGAAGGAATTCATAGAAAGTAGTACATTGAGACGCAGAGAGAGCACATCTCTTGTTTCTTACTCTCTCATCTTTCTTATACCTCCCTTAATAACAAATGAAATTAATACTATTATACAGCAAAAACAATGAATGGCTAGCTATCAAGAAAAGAACCATTAAGTACATGCAATCAACATGAGATATGACCGACCAACATGATGCAGAGACTGTTGTTGCTAGATCTTCTGTCTTATACCCCAAATGATCAAAATTTTCTGATGTTGTCAACTCTAACCACCTTGAAATAAATTGGATATTGAACACCTACAAGGCTACAACCATTCTATCCTAACTTTACAGCTAACTAGAATGCTTATGGTCAGACATCTATTGCTTCACTTCTTCAAAATCTAATGACATATATGCACATTTACAGGCAAAAAAAAATATATAATCCAAAATGAATACTTCAAGCAGAAGATTTCACATAGTGCCCTGTTTTCCGCCTGTGCCTGCTATAATCTGATACAAACCTGAAAGAAAGACCGCATCCCTCGACCTTACATTGATACGGCTTCTCCCCCGTATGAACTCGCATATGCTCTGTCCTTGCCCATGCCCATTTGAATGACATGGAACAACCTTTCCATGAGCATTTAAGGGGCCTGTCATCCTCATGAACGCGCTGGTGAATCCTAGCATATTTGTGAGAACTGAATTTCTTACCGCACCCTTTATGTGGGCAGAGGTTACGTTTGTGCATCAGTAACTCAGCTTTGGTCGTGAAACTCATTCGGCAACCATCAAGGTCACACTTGTGGGGCCTTTTAACAACAACCTTTTTATCCTTGCGAGGAACTGAAGCTTCGGGAGGTCTCCGTGTCCTTTTAGCTACTGGGTTTTCCTCGTCGTTTTGGCTGATGTGCCCTCCACTTTTGCCTGTGGCAATCTTCCCAGTTCTTGGCCTCAGCCTCTCACATGGACTTCTAATAAAGTCATCGCAATCGAATTGGTTCTTTGCCGTGTCTTCCATCATTTTCCTCTTTTTTTTCTTCCCAGCATTTGATTTGGGAACTGCTGTAGTCAACTCACAGCTTCCCAGCTCCCCATTATCTTGTGACAGATGAACTTCGCTTCCATTTGCATTTTCTCCAACACATGTCACTTTCTCAGATTGAGAACATTCCTGATATGATACAGAAAGTTCCTCATCAATTTTATTAATTGGTTGGATTTCCATTTCCTCTTCTGTATTTGAATTAAATTGAATACAGGAGTCTTCTTTAGGACAGGTTTCTGCTGAAACTTCAGAACATCCTAATTCTGATGTAGTTACACTTCCATTGTCACCTTTTGCAACAGAATTAGAAACAGTTTCCTCATCAGTTCTATTCTCATTTTGGATCTGAAACTGCTTTGCAGACTCTAAAATCACTTCATCCTGCAAGACCTCAGCATTTTCCCCTCTTGTGAATTCACACATTTGTTTTTCTGAAATACGAGTGGGCTGAATTATTTCCTTTTCGCCCCTTTTTCCAACTTGTCGTTCTTGCTGTATCTTAGCATCCAAGCTTACTGTATTATGGAAGTCTGCAGCAGCACGAAGTTCTCTTGGAACTTCACAAACGTCTGCGTTTGGAATATGCTCACTTATTGCTTTATCATCATTGGTATTGTAATGCGCCTTAGAGTGACTAAATGTTGAATCCATTTTTCCATCTATATCATCCTGTATGGTTTTATTCTCAATCTCTGCCCCAACTTTTTCAATCACTGAAATATGTTCAGGAAAGGAATTTGAAAGTTGTGAGCTAGCAGCGTTCAAGCTCATAATAGTGGGAGCTTCAGCATTCTGGATTTCATGATGCAATGGAGACATTGCAGCAGAAGCGAAGCTACGTGACAATGCACAATCACCCCTGAAATTATCTGTGTCAAGCTCATCTTTAGAAACACATTTCTCATGATTCCCACTCAAAACATCTGACACATTTTTGGACTTTTCATGGGATTCACGGACTGTGCTTGCTACGGAGAAGCAACTTTGCTTTGACTTGAACTTCCTTCTTGAATATTGAATTAGCTTCTTTTTATCAGTGGAGTCATCTACTCTTCCCTGCAATTGATCATCCTTCTTTATCTGAATGCTGTCAGGTTTAGTCTGAGCTAAACGATTAGACCTTTTTGACCGAGTTCTCCTTGAATGCCAATTTAAAGACAAACCAGGACGCTTATCATAGAATTGCATCCCTAATGCCAGTGCCAAAGGAACTTGTTTACTTGGAGAGTTATTTATATTATTGACACAAAACCGAAGGTTAAGACCTAGTTTAGATGTCCAGTCTTCACAATCATCAACTTCTTCACCATCGATTGCCAGATCTATCAGAGCCAGGTTTTCTGGGGATGCAATATCCATTGGAACCTCATTATAATCAAAAGCACTTTGTATCTCTTCTGCAACTGCCCTGGCATGTGCCTTTATTTTAGGATAGTCTACAAAACAGCAGAATAATAAAAGTAAGAAAAAAATATGTAATAAGTATTTCAAATATATATCTTTGATTATCATTCCCTGAGTTAACACATACAACTTGCATGTCCATGACTGATACATTAAGGAAAATTGGATTATAATTTATAACACATTGATCACCACATGACGTGTAGATGGATTCCATTCTATTAGACATTGGTGAAATATAGGATTTAGGTAGGGAA
>NC_021163.2:9864374-9873194 GCF_000331145.2 Cicer arietinum
GAAAGAAGTAAATGAGAAAACTGACGAGGAATAATTTGGAATTGAATTTGATTCAATGTGATACAAAAGACAAAGCACTAAACCTTATACATACTAATACTAGATTCATGATATATGGAAACAACTCTTAAGATCATCTAAGCTAATTTTAAGCTTTTGCAAGATTCGGTGAAGATATTTTAATTAACTCTATTTAGCTGAAGCTTTGGTCATATAAAAGAAAGTGCCATATGATTTCCAAACTAAATTGAAGTTGAAAGGTTCAAAACAAAGAAACTTGTACATGTGTGTAATTTGATATTTGACTTTATGTACTTTAATAGAATGGTAATGCAAATATATTCCTAATCTTCAAACGAACCTGAATGGCAAATTATAAGCACATTGGCTCCACCTTTGCTCTGCAACATCTCCACTACCTGAACAGCATGGTCCAAGCAGAAAATCCGTGGCTTCAAAAGTTTACTGGAGATGTTCCAACATTTATTGCACTTGTTTAATGATTGATCCAGCGGATCCTTAGCTGAAGCAAGTTCAGAAACAGAAAGATCCCCTGCAGAAACAGATTGCATAACTCATTTCAGCATTTCCCATATACATTTTTATCAAATGTTTCTTTTTTAAATTGTTTGGTCATCATATCAGCTTTCATAATATCATATTAGTATTATCATGAATATACAATGGGAAGATGCAAATCAGAAACTGTACATATTTGGTAAAATTACTTTCCACTCATTTTCACCCAATCATGAGATAAAGGATCTACAGAAATCACAATGAACAGAGCAGATGGTAGATGGCTAGGGATTGCATTAGCAAGAACAGAGTAGGCTGCATTCACCGAATAATATTTTTGTAAAAGTAGTTTGAGATTTTGGATCAATATTACATAGAAGAACCAATGCAACATATCAATATGCATAAATGAAAACCTACATGTGAAAATATGATTATAACACAGATTATAGTACAAAGTATAAAGGCATTACTTGAGACTACACCATGAAGGGAGGCAACAGAATTCAGAGAGGAATCTTCAACTAGACGGTGATTATCATGAAGAAGTTCCATTATCAATTTCTCAGTTGGTTGTATAACAGCCATAAATGGGAAACCAAGTATTCCACAACCCACACAAACCAATGCTCCTGAATCAGTTTGAAAGTGGCATGGAAGATCATCACAACCAACATCGAAATCAGTCAGATTCTCCATGTACAAATTCATCTCATCAAGAAGACAATGGCTACTCTTATCTGCAGAACTAATATTATCATTTGACGTGTCCACCGTATAGGTTCCAGAAGTAGAAGCTAAATCAGGCAACTGACGATATTTGCCAGAATCTGGTAGTAAATCAGCATTCCATAAAACAACCTGTTCAGTAGCTTCTTTTCCAAGAAGAGTGGATAGAAGCTTGTTTTCCTGCAGCATATCTTCTATAAAAGCCTGTTTTACTTGAAACTCTCTTTCTTCTTTCTGACGGTCTCTCAGACGAGAGCTGCGCACACCAGGTAATAGTGTTCTTGGCACCCTATCAAAATCAAAACCAGGAGGAATGACATAATTTGTTACCCACTTGATATTTTTTATAAAAGCAAAATGCATGTCTTGAATATAAGAACAGTATTCGTCATAGAAAATCAGGAAATGTAGATAATAGAAACTGGTATGAGACAGCATGTATTTTGAACAATACGATATTTTATTGATAGCAACTATGGGCAGAAATATTCAACCAGAATTCAAATGCAACACGATACAATTGTCAACAGAATTATTACAAAGGAATCCAGGCAAGAACCGGTTTCTTCGTCAAGAATTCGAGAGTTTGGTCTCTCCCACCAAATAACCACTTTTCTAACTTTCTGCATAACTCCCTAATTCTGGTTTTTCCTTATCAATTCCTAGTAGAAATCAAATTATAAATAAACATAAAACTGCCACAAATAACAGCTTACAAATAACATAAACTGTCATGGACAGTTATGGCTGGTCATTTACAGCCTTTCCTCTTATAACAATTCTTAACAAGAGATCTAACAGCATCATATTGAAAAAAGACATGGTAGTATCTATGTATACATACGGTGTAAGAAGATTTTCTCACCTTGAAATGAAAGACATGGTCAGCAAGTAAAGTAGTTGCTGATGGGAAAGCATGGGAAGATGATTCATTGTAGCTCTGCGCACAGCAGCTTCTTTAGCTACGCCAAGCCATTGTGGAGTCCCAAAGTTAGCAGCTTCCCCACAGTTAAAACCTTTATTTCACCATATTGTAAATATAAGAACTATATTGAAGATTGAAGAGAAATCAACCTCACAGAACAGTATAACTCAATAAAAATGGTGAACTTCTAAGATACAAAGAGAAAATAATAGGCTTTTTTATTATCAACATATCATGATTACGATTAAAAACAATCATAATTTGGTCCGAATGGCTCATCCTGAAAACATGTATGTAGCATATGTCAAACGGATCTATAAAGCAAATAATTTCTTCATGTACCATATGTCAAACAGAGTTACATATAGCACACGTTATAGAAAGGCCTGTATTACCACTCCATCATTTACAAAGTAAAAACCTTAACACCAGTATTCTGCAAAATATTATGAATGCACATAAACTGCAAAACAATTACCGTGGCTGAATCCTACATGATACGCTCTTGGAAAAGTCACGACAAATTCACCAGGGTTCTGTACTAACCTAGAAAGAAACGCTAGCATATTAGTAGAAATTCAACAAAGAGAATAGCAATTTCAGCAAAAGAAAAAAAAAACAACTATGAATCTCAAACAATAAATTCTAAGCATATGTTTAACATCATGAGTCATTCATGACATAAAAGCATATCAAATATGTCAACCAACTACTGACCTGCAACAAGGAATCCCAGATTCAACAACTACCTCAGGTGATAAAAGAGTTGTTTTCTCGCCCAAAAGTTTCAAAGCATCTGGCAAGAAAAGAAATTGTACTTGAGTTACAAAGACTGTAGAAGTTGGAGCACTCAACTACTTTAAGAATATAATGGATATCCTAAAAGGAAAAACAAATGAGAAGAGCAGGCTTTGAATTCAAACAAATAACTCTTTTTTTGGGGGGATGACTTTATTTTTAACCTTTGATGTCTTGGATGTACGCGAATTAAATAGGCAGTATCAGTGGAAATTTTCTTCTGCCCTAAAATCAAACCTACATCCATGTTTGACACGTTAGATTATTCTCGACACTTCAACACATATTACTGTTGAGGGGATTTTTTTTACAGTTGTTAGCTTCTTTCTGGACATAATTTACGCTTCCATACTCTTATAATTTTTAGTATTTACCATCTTGTATTTTCTGTAGTACCATGTCAGTGCCTGTGGTTTGTGCATACTGTGATGCCACATGCCTTAAAATTTACTTATATGTGTGAATCTCAAAGATTCAAGTTGCAATTAAACAAGTATCAGAACAAAATAACGATATTAAATAAATTATATTACTAAGGTCTTTTTCCCCCACATGATTTTCGAAAATTGGGAAAACTAGTTGGAAAAAAAACTCATCAAACATTTACATAACTGAATGATTTTGTGGCATTTCCAATAAGTCTAGTGCCAAAACCACCAAGAAAATTCACACATTTTTAGAGAATAACAGAAATATGACAAGAAATTTAGCTACATCAAGAGAGATGGGAGAGCCTACCTACGTTGGCTACTTAATTTTATCATTGTTGTAAAACATAAACATTCATAGTGATGGATATTAAGGCAGACATGTATTCAAACAGGAGACCCATTTGCTAGCAAATATTAGAAAAACCGACACTCTAGAACACAACACACTTTTCTTGACATGCCAAATAATACAGATCAAGTCTTGTTATAAATTTTTCCTTCCAAATGCATGAAAGAACTTCCATAAGCAATATAGCAAAAATATTTGATGAAATTATGTAATGTATCATCAACCATAAGTGCCAAAATTTTCGGAAACAGTTATTGGGAAAACAAAATCTGAAAACAGATAATAGTCAAATAATTCACTTACCAAATTGATCAATATCACCACCGTAACCCTCTTTGCGGATGACTTCCTCAAAATCAAAGGCATAATCTCCAGGAACAGCATACCAAGTCTTTGATGAACCCGTGTGAAGAAAATTCAAGCTGTGAAGCTCGTGATCCTCTACATGCCAGGCAAACCAACTGAACAACATACCAATGTATACCATGGGTGAAGTAACACCAGGGATATCATCCGGCATGAATCGTGTTAGTGATCCTGAAGCCCGAGCAATAACTTGCAAATTCCAAGGACTATTGGAAAGCTTCCAACCAGCAGTGCCTTGCATATCAGTGTTGGCATCTAAACTCTTTTCCTTAGAAGACTGCGACACCTCATTTGGTGTGGATGTTAACATAGTCATAGCTGACTTAGATGTCTCAAAACATGTGTCATCATGACTTGGGGTAGAAACGCCATAAGACTTGTTATTTAGGGTATCTTTTACACCACCCATTTCAGTTTGTTTACAAACAGAACGATCTACGCTACTCGTATAATAAGTCCTTTTCCGTTGCCTATTACGACTATGATAATTTTGACCCTGGAATTCTCCAAAAGCAGACCCTGGCACGTCATTGGCATACTCGACATATATAGGCTTCTCTGAAGCTGCCTTCCAGAACATAGCCTCTACAACAAGTGGAGAAACATCTTTCACCACACCCAACACGCTTCTCGCAAAAGTCTTCGATTTAGATTCAAACTGTTCCAATGTATAAACCTCTCCACTTTGCCATACTTGCTTATGAACACATGACAGTGTCTTCTGAACTGTCCCTTTGGTTTTTTTCACACTCTGTCCCACTTCTTGCTGCCTTGTGGTAAACACAGCCCTTGATACCCCATCACTACTAGTATCACCGGAACCCGTTTTCCAATAATTACCAACACCTAATGAACTGTTATCTGGATCCAATTCAGGACGCTTCAAGAGGGACTTATTCAAATTAGAAAAAACATATTTTTTTGAAGGTTTGGGTAAAGGTGGGATAATCTTGCATATCCCAAAGTTACTAGCTTCTTTCTCAATTTTTGAAATATAAGCAATTGGGTCAGAAAATTCAGTGTCAGTAGGTCGAAATTCAGGTGCCAGTGGCAACCCCTCAAGCCAATTGGGGATTTCAACATTACCCATAACATGAAAAAAGAAATAAAAGAATTTGAAAAAATTGAAGATTCAAAACAACAATGTAAGTTGAACCAATAGGCTAATTCAATTCAATCATGCCCAGAAACTAATGTCCCAAAATTCTATTAAAATTCTCAAAAACCCTAAATTGGGGAAGGGAATTATGCTTACCTTTGAAGAAATTGGGAAGAGAGTGAGGTCATAGGTTAAGCAAAATAGAGAAATGCATAGTGAAAGTTGAGTTAGAGAAGGTATAAGTGCAAGGTGGTGTGCATGATTTGGCCTCCAAAAGTTCAAACACCGTAGACTTTTTTGTTTGAGAAAGATAGAGCGGTTGTTTTTGTTTAAGCTACGAGTGAAATTCGTTCATGTTAGTTCGATCTCAGATTTCTCGGCTAACTTGCGCCCAAAGAATCAGAAAAACAATTTCTCCAAGTAGTATAGTCTAGTACCGTAATATTTTCTTTTTACTTTTTATATAAAAAATAAAAAATAAATCTCCAGAATATATATATATATATATATATATATATATCTATACAAATATTTCTTTTATTAACTTTTAGTTTAATCGTATAATAAAGTCTAAAGTTGATAAATCTTTCATTCACTTAATTTCAGATAACGTTTTAGTCATTTATCTTTTTTTTTTTCGATTTAGTCATTTATTCTTAAAAATATCAAATAAAGTATGAAAATATGAGTTTATTTGAAGATTTGCGTTACAAATTTGATGAAATTTGTATTATATTGAAGAATATAATTAATTTTATGAGTTTTGATTGAATTTTTTTTTGAATTTTTGTATAAAAAAGGATATCATTATTGAAATTTTAAAACATAAAATATCAAATTGTCACTTAAAATTAAAATAAAGGACCAAGTCGGGAAAATGACTAAAACGTTACCTGAAATTAAGTTAAAGGACTACAAATGTAATTTAGCCTATAGTCTAGTACCGTAATATTTTCTTTTTTCTTTTTATATAAAAAATAAAAAATAAATCTCCAGAATATATATATATCTATACAAATATTTCTTTTATTAACTTTTAGTTTAATTGTATAATAAAGTCTAAAGTTGATAAATCTTTTATTCACTTTAAATTTTTACTATTAAAAATAAGGGACATTTTTTTTTACTAATTCTCTTTTTCTTTGTATACAAAAAACCATTTGTTTTGGCATGATTAATTTATGTGGAATAGTTGACCATTTAAAGTGAGTGTTCTTTTTCAATCACGTTTTTTCTATTGATAAAACTTTGCTAAAGATGTTTGTGTTACTCGAATTAATATAATATTAAGATATAGACAGTTTTTATATACTTTAAGAATTATTTATCATTTTATATCATTTAGCAATTATAATTTGAAGAAGAAAATAATACTTTAAAGATTAAATTAGAAATTTATTATTTTTGTGTGCAAAATTAAGAGTTTATTCTAATTTTATGAATAAAAAACAAATAATACTTTTTTATCATTGATGTAAAAAATTCAAAATTGTCTCTATAGTAAAAGTTAATAATCCTTCTAATTGAATAAATATTCTTTTTTTTATTTAGTAAGTAATTTAAATTTTATTTTATTTCAAATGAGAATTAAAATATACCGAAACATGTTTGTACAAAATAGTCGGATCTTTTGCTTATGTTAATTGTTAGTTAGCTTCAAGTATTGAATTTCCCAATCATTAGGCTATATATGATTTATTTGGTAAACTCACACAATAGTTAAATTCTCACAATAGGAAGTGGGTCTACGTGACTTTGCATGAAGTATTTCTATTTTAATATAATCTAACAATTGGAAAATTCATACTTCAAGCCAACTAACAATTAACATTTCCCACCAAATTAAAAGCCCGTAAAATAAAACATGATTAATCTTTTTAAATATAGATTTTGTATTCTATTTCTCTTTACGACGACTATATCTTTATAGAATTTTCTGATAAATTTTTTAATGAGACAATAATTTGTATTCTTGATGGTTGTTTTCTTAGGTTTTGATATAGTCTCCTCAAACATCTTGTATGTCATTTTTTATTTTACTTTTAATAATATTTAGAGTGTCACGTGATTTTTTATGTGATGTCTTTGCACCGTATTTTGACTTATAAAACCTCGTGAAATGAAGCCCATAATCGTCATTTTCAACCAAATTTGACCGTCAAGATTTTGAGTAAATGCAATCGGAGAATGTGGTGATGCTTGTTGTGTGATTTTAATGAGAAATAAAATATGTGTATAGCTTTTGCGTGTAGCAACAAGAATATGTATGTTGGTGTATAAAAAGTCGAAGAAGTATCTTTATAAGTTATAGTTCAACTAATAAATTTTGATATTATTAGATTAAACATCATATATCATATTCGAATCCAAACATTGATAATTATACCATCTTATCTATAAACATCAAAGATCTAATAAATTTTTGCTTCCAAGAAGACTAACACAACAATAGGGCGTTGGAAATCAACAAAAGTGAAGAGTTGTTTTTTAATTAAGCTATGCTGTTGCAGCGTTTGCAAGAATTAAGCCTTTTTTTATTAAAAAAAAATCAAGAATAAATTTGGTTGTTACTTGTCATATACTTAGTTTTGGGCATGATATCGCTCTTTTTGAAAGTATAGCATATCATGATATATTAACTTACTTACATACTTATTTTACATTAACTCTTTCAAATAACTAATATTACGTACTTTTAAGTAATATTATTTATTTTTAGTTAAATTTTATTTAATTTCTAGACGTAAATTATTAGAATTTTCTTCTCTTGAGAATAATAGATTTAAAATTATTTATTTTTAAATAAATCAACAAATTAATAAGTTAACGAGATTAAATTTAATTTTAAAATTTAATATGATATTTTAAAGAGTCTAACTCTATATCACATATATTTAAATTTTAATTTATAATAATACATTTGAACATATTAAAAAATAATATAGTTTAGCGTACTTAAAATACATGAAAGGTTAGTAAATTAATGGTTGAACACAAAATTCACAAGTTATTATTAATAATAACTAGTTCGTAACCCGTGCGTCGCACGGAAACAACGATTTTAATAAATAAATTATTATATTAATTTATATATATATATATATATCAAATTTTATAAATTTTATTTTATTGATATTAAAAAAATAAGTTGACTTAAAAAAATAATTTAAAATAAAAAAATTAAAAAAAATTTAATTATAACTTAATTTAAAAACTACTTTCTTATACGCTCAATGTCATTGATGAAAAGTATGACTCCAACACCATGCCTTATTTTTGAATTCTACAAAGAATCTTATTTCTTTCCAAAAAACTTATTACAAAACAATACTTTTAATTTTAAACAAATAAAAACAATAATTATTAAAAAATATTAAATAATTAGATTAGATGAAATAAGAATTTTTAAAATAATGGACATGGACATATATAAAATAAGTAAATGTAAAGATGAGTAAGTAACTTAATAATGAATTTTTATTTTTATTATTCAGCCTTTGCTGTATAAGTGGGCAAAATATCTTTCATTTTAGTACTACTCACAAAATACTAAAGAAAAATAATTTTCCCGTTACAAACAAAAAATTACAATACACATAAAAAC
>NC_021163.2:9874107-9902998 GCF_000331145.2 Cicer arietinum
AATATGATTTTTGTTTCAGACATTGGATAAAGATGAATAAGAAAGCTTTGATACATAGATAATAATATGAATGATATTTATAAGGGAGACGCAAGAAATGAGAGAGTACGAAAGATAGACGGTTAACGGAGTATTAAAAGAATTCCTAAAATAAAATAATTTTTTTAATTAAATTAATTTGAAGCGGGTGGTTACTAAATTAGTGTTTAAAAAACAATTACAAAAACTGTCAAGTCGTGGTGTTAGTGACTGTATTTTGCTGTTATTCTTCTTTTTTAACTAGCCACTAAATTCTCAACAGTTAAACCTCAAGTAGTGGTGTAGTGTATTTTTAATTCATTCTTTTTATTTTTATTCTTTTATTTTTTTAATTGGCCACTAACTTTTCAACTGACCCATGTACAAAGTCGTGTAACATAAGTTTAATTTTATTCTAAAAAAAGAGATATTATATTGTATAGATTACCTTTCAATTGGTCACTCAATTCTCAACCGTGAAATGTGAAATGTCAGGTGGTGCATTATATTTTATTTTTAATTGGTCATTCACTCCTGCATTTCTCATGTAATAGAAGTTTTATTTTTGTCTTAAAAAAATCTTTTATTTTTAATTTATTTTTCTTATTTTTTAATTGGTCATTAACTTCTCAACGGATACATGAAAAAACGGTAAGTCTTGGTGTATTGTATTTTATTTTTTATTTTTTAATTGACCATTAAATTATATCGTGGACAAAGATCGTGATGTAACAGAAGTTTTATGCTTTTCTTACAAAAAAAAGCTTTTTATTTTTAATTCATTCCTTTTATTTTTTTAATTGGCCATTAACTTCTCAAGAATAAACACGTATTATTTCTATTAATAGAAACTTATATTTTCTTAACACTCTAGTTTGTTGACACGTGTCAAACTTGCCAATTTACCATGTTTGCTTTATTATAATGTATAGATAATAATAATAATAATAATAATATTTACTAGACATAAATTAACTTAGAAATATTATTCGGCAGCTTATCGCCTCAATTCAAAGTTAAATAGATTTTAAAAAACGTCTAGACTTATCGGTTGTCATATACCGATACCGTTTCTTATTAATCTAACTCTTAACATTCTTAGAGAAAATGTTAATTAGTTTACTTCAAACTTCTTATTAAAAGTTGTCCTAGTTAGATGTGGAGCTTAGGCCTTAACCTTAAATAAAGCACATTAACTACTTGTGTGCCCACCACTTGGTTATAATAATTAATTGTAAAGTATGGTAAATATTTTAAAAAAAAATGTTAAAGTTGTCTTTAAAGCACTTGTTAATAAATTAAATATATAAATTTTTAATTATAAATGCATTAAAAATTGTATTTTTAACTTATTTGAAAATTTAAATTTTATAACTTTTGATGAAATTTTTTATTTTTAATTGTTTAATAAATATTTTTAGAACACTTGTTATATTTAAATAATACTAAAATCTTGTAACAACTCACTTGTTATATGATAATTGTTGACTTGCATTTTCATATGTTTAAATGGAGAGCCAAACAAGTAAATTAAGAACAAATTAATTACGAGACTCGCATTGGTCCCCGACAAAACTATAACAACTCATTTTGATTCCTTTGCAAACTATTGTTATATGATCTTGAAGAACTCCATATCCAATTCATATCATTATTTGAAGAGTATATAAAAATTGTTATCTAAAGCTGGTTATCAAGATTGAACTTACCGTGTAAATATGTTCCTTTGATGAAGGAAGAGGAAGGAGGAGAGAAAAAAAAAGGAAGGAGATGGTCATGAAAAGAGTTAGTGATTTTAATTAATATTTGTTATTAACGATAAAATACATCATGAGTGTCTCGTGATAAAATCACACAAAAAATTGGTTATATTGAAAATTGATAGAAA
Source organism: Cicer arietinum (assembly GCF_000331145.2). NCBI lineage: Eukaryota > Viridiplantae > Streptophyta > Magnoliopsida > Fabales > Fabaceae > Cicer > Cicer arietinum. The sequence goes on from NC_021163.2 coordinate 9,876,014, forward strand.
AACTAATTACAATTCAGAATAAATTAGGATTTTTTATTTTGATAAAGAGTTCGAATATAAAATAAAATGTCTAACTTAATAATATTTATCAGTTTAAGTAAAATTTAAAGACACAAATTAGTCTTTTTTATCTATATGACCAATGACATGTAACATATGAATATATTTAATGATTTATAAGGATATTCTTTTGTTGATATATTTGACACTGATTGCTATCAAAACAAATCTCAAACAGAATTCAATACTTCACTATAAAAAAACTAAACTAAGTAGAAAGCTCCATTTTTTTATAGTGGTTAATTTTATTTATTTGCATTTGTTTCAAACAAACAATTGTAAGCGAATCTTGAAAATATATTCTCAAATTGACAGAAAGATAATGTAAAAGAATATTTTTGAGTGAGCTGGAAGACCCTTCCAAAAATAGTAGCATGTGAATGAGTGTTGTCAACCTCCAACCATATGCTTATACACTCCAATGCCCAAGATGATTGCAATAAACCCATCAATGTTTTGCAAATCTGTTGGCTATTAAAGAATATAATGTGCCACATTGAGGATCTCTTTGTTTCATCATAATTAGGAAACATAAATCTGTTGGTTACTTTATTTGGATTTTTGTCCACCAATATTGGATCTATGCATTCATGCATTGAACTCAATCCATCCATCATATCTACATTTTTACTAATTAATCTGCTATCAATCTTATTGATACTCATATATCCTAATACTCTTCAAATAATATGTTTAGTATTTGTGCATCTAAGTAGTTTAAGACTTAATAATTAAATTGCTATCAATAAACATATTTTCCACAACCTTTCATATTATACGTTGGTAATAAAAAAAATGGCACAAAAATAATAATTTTAATATATTTTAAAAAAAATTATTAATTAATATTTAAATAATTAAATGTGTAAATTGTAAATTATGTTACTACAAGAGTTAGAAATAGTAATTTCATATATAATTGATTTTGAGACTAAAATCAATTATGAAATTGTAAGCCAAACTTAACAATTTATGGTCAAATTATATTTGATTAATCCAAAAGTAAATTTAAAAGATGTAAGAAGGTGAAACCAAACAAACACTTAATATAACAATTTAGAAATTATAAACTTATACCCTGTATTCGTTTCCCCATATCTCTCATATGGATCAAAACTTGTACTTTCAATGTTAATTATTGATCCCTTTTATCCCTCTTGTGTGCCTTTTTCCTGTCACTCCCAACGTGTGGGGTACTTCCCTTCATAAACCAAACAATATAATACAAAAAAAGACAAGGTCCTATTTCGTACAAGTAATAATACGTGCAAAACTCCATTCGTACTAAATTAAATACTCAAGCTAAAAACCAAAATATACCTATTAATGATTCCTTTTGCCTAAAATTTAATGTTATATATTTTAGCATTGTACACTACTAGCTACCTCTCTAATTTATTTTAACCTTTATATATATATAGAACACTAACCTTTGCTCCTACTTAACAACATTTACATAAAACCTCAATTCTTCTTCAATTATAGTTCTCCACTTATGAAGGTCAAGTTTTTCAAAAGTTGTTCCTTAAGGGAATTTTCTAAATTGAGAAAGGTAAGAGCTAATTTTCATAAATGGGAAATTAGGGAACATATTGGCATGTGGGTTACACAACATAAGTCACAGTCATACATACCCAAAGATGTTCCAAAAGGACACCTAGTTGTCTATGTTGGTGAGAATTGTAAGAGATTTGTCATTAAGGTGGACATACTCAATCATCCACCTTTCAAGGCCTTGTTAGATCATGCTGAGGATGTGTTTGGATTCACCAATGATTCTAAACTCATTATTCCTTGCAATGAAAATATTTTCCTTAACATTCTTCATAATGCTGCTCCAAGATCATAGGCTACTTAAATTTTTCTAGCATGCTATAGCAAATTTCCTTTCTTGATATCGTATGGTCAAATTGTGATAGCCATTGTAAGATGTCTGTCTTTGTTTCTTTTTTATAAATTAATTATTAAATATACAAAAAGCCAAAAGGTTGTTGTACTATTTGAAACCAAAAATAAAATAAAAAATACAACTCTCAAGTGACATATATTTGTCTTAAACTGACTGGTTGAGCTCTAAGCTCAAACATTTTATAAGTAAATAGATAGGAAAAAACTAATGAAATGCGAATAACTCATTTTGTGTGTTTAAATAATTTTTTAATAAAGATTAATTATTAAACGACGATATTTCATATCTATAAAATAGTTTAAAAAATTGTAGACGGTGAACAAACAAAAAATAGTAATAATTTTAATGATATAATACACTATATAGTTAAATAACATGAAATATGAATATAATAATAAAATAAAATTTGTAAATTAACATAATATAACAAATAAGATGATTTATGTAATGATAGTGTGAGAGAATGTCTATGATTTCAATCATAAACTTGAATTTCAATGTGGGTTTTCTCTTGGCTAATAATAATAACTCAGGTTTTATTTTAACAAAAAATAAAATAAAAAGAACAACGTGGTGGTGAAATTCTTATTCTGTTTTGCTATGGCCGAACAACAAAACAACTTGCCAATGAATAAATTTTCATTTTGCCAACATAATTTAATTAAAAATAAGTTTTCTCATATAATTTAAGTTTGAATATTTTATTTACAAACGTAATTTTATAAAATGAATTTTATTGGAATTATATAATTAAAATATATTTTAAATGTATATTTACTAAAAAATAATATATATCTTATTACAATATATTGTGAATTTTGTAGTTAATACATTTTGTAATTAGTGATAAAACAGATAAAAAGTTATTTATATTTCTAAACGTGAAATAGAAAATTCAAAAGTATCGTTATATTATTTTTAGTTAAATATTTAAAAAAAAATTAAATTTGTAAAATTATTTTTTAAGAGGATTTAAATATAATGTCAACTCATTTTTAGATTATAAAATTATATTTAAAGCTGTAAATGGCAAATAAAACATACTCTAAAAAGTGAAGTGGTAGATATACTTGAAAAGAATTCCAACTTTGAAGCAATGGTGAATGATCTACGTCAATATTCATTTGAAGGTAAATAATAAATGGCTTTTTTTTTCAATAGAATAAATATTTATTAATAATAAACGTAATGATGCTCTATTTCCGCGTTCGGATCCTCTCCTTCTGCTGTGTCTACAACAGCTTCTCAAATACGTATTACAACCATTAGATAGATCCAATGAATAAAAGATAAACTAAAAGTAATCAACACAAGAATATAATATGACAAAAAAAAAAAAAAAAAACTGCCTTTTTGATTTAGAAAGATAGAAAAGGTAGAATTAACACAATCTGAAAATTTGAAATTGACCAAATCTAAAAGTTGATAGTGACAAAATGTTGAGGAATACAAAAGTTGTCTTCTACCGGTTAAGTCTCTCTTCAAATGAGTTTTTGAGTATTTATCTTTTGATCTATATATAATTTTTTTGTAAACTATGATATTATTTATTCTATTTATTCAATTCATTTTAGTGAATACTATTATATTTTAGAATTTTGTTCAATATAATATCAAATATCTTACTATTCAATGTTATTTTATTTTTATATTTAATTATTTAAGTAAATTTTTAACTTTAAATTAATTTTACTTAGAGGATTATTAGTATCTATTTTTAATTTTATTTACTTTTTTTTTCTTTCTTAATGTCTCTTTTGGTCTTTTAATTTATTTAAAAAATATAATTTAGTCTATTAATTTAGAACCAGTTAATTGATCTCTTAATTTATATATGTTAACGCAACTTGATATCCGGTTATCTAAGAGCATCTACAACGGGAGTGAAAATGAGTTCCTCCGTCAGCGTGTAATTACTTAACTTCCAGTTTTTTGTGGGTTCACCGTTGGAGTTGTGCCAAGGTGTCATCACGGTACTGTCAGGAAGGAACGGTGCTTCAAAGCAGTTACCTTTTTTTTCTACCTTTTATTAATTTATTAATAATAATAAATTTATCATTTTTTATTAATTTATAGCCATTAACTTCTTTTTAATTTATTAAATAATAATAATTTTGTAACCATTAGCTTTTTTGTAGTTAATATATAACCGTTAGCCTTTTTTTTTTCTTTAATTACGATTGTTAGCTCATTAATAGAAACAATTTGTTACTCGTACTTTTTCTTCACAATTTTTGTTGCAGAAGTTTGTTAAAGTTTTTATTAAAATTTTAAATTAAAATAATGTATAATAATATTAATTAGAATATTTAAATTAATATTTTAAGTTATAATAAAACTAAATATTAATGTATACATTAAAGTAATGGAATATAATATAATTTTTAAAAGTTAAATGAGTTGATTTAGGGTGATGTGGCATAGTAGAACTTTCATGTTGAGTTCACCGTTGGAGTAGAAAACTAGTGAATTGCTTCAAGATGATGTGGCACAGTGGACCCCATCTAAAGAACCCATTTTGAGTTCACCGCTGTAGATGCTCTAAGTAATAAACAATTTTAACTCTAAATAATGTGATTTAAAAAAAAATCAATTTAATCTCTTAATTTATGTTGAAAGTTTATTTGGTGGCTTTTCTCTTTATATTACCACTAAAAAATATTTAAATATCAAACTACCTCTTTTTTATAATTAAGTATCAATAAACTGTTCTTCAATTTATTATCTTTTATAGGTAAGAAGTCGGTTTTGAAGACATTGATTCCTATTATGAATTCTTTTAAGGAAATAAGAAAAATTAGTTCTCATTACGTGTGAGAATAGGTTAGGGCGTGTTTTGAAGTATTTGAGTTTGACCTACAATTGATTTTTTTAATTTGAGCATGACCTACGATCTATAGACATTTTTCCTGCATGGCATGACCTTTTTAAAAAGTATATTTTACATTAAAAAAAACATTTAAATAATATATTTTATATTTTTGAAATAGGCTAAAGTGGACATTTATATATAACCAAATCTAATAAAATAATAACTAGCAAGTATGCGACAACCTTCCAAAAAAATAAAATAAATTAATAATTATTAAATTTAAAATAAAAATACTAATATTAATAAATAATAATAAAAAATAATAATGTTAATAAATAATAATAACACACTACACACACTATTTATATATATATAGGTCGGGCATATAGAGCATGATAGACTTCTGAGTATGATTTATTTAAATTAATAGATTTTAAAAAACGTTTGAGTCTAGTATTCATTTTTATTAAACAAGTCAGACCATAAATAAGTCAAGTCATATGCCTCTGACAAACGATCTAATTTATTCTCACCCCTAGTTTTCACCCCACCAATTTTTCAATGTGCACTTTTTTTTAATTAGAAAATATAGTATTTATTTATTATTTGTATTACGAAAGAGAAGATCAATGCACAAATACGTGAGAGAGTGAATAATTATAATTAGTAATAATTAATAAAATTTACCTTAGTTATTTAATTAAAATAAAAAAGAAAATATTTACTTATTATTATAAAATAAAAGATAATATGTAATATTATCTCACATTTATAAATTATAACTATTCACTTTATTACATATGATTATGTAAACAATCAAACCCATACAAATAATAAACAAATATTCATAGTTTTTAATTAAAAAAAAAAAGTGTGAAGTCAGTATGGTAAGAACTAATTTCTCTTCTCTACTTACAAAAAAATTATAAAAAAATTGGTGTCTTAAAAACCGACTCCTTACTTTGAAAAAAAAAATTGATATATTAATACTTAATTATAAAAGAGTGATAATTTAATATTTAAATAATTTTTTTAGTGGTACTATGAAGAAGAAAATAAGCCTTATTTAATCCCTTAATTTATATATAAAGTTTAATTTAGTACCTAAAATCAAATCTAAAATAAATAATACCATAATTTAGACCAACTTTAAATTTTACTGATACACCTAAAAATAAAATAGCCAAACTTCTATTTTTTGTTAACTTCGAAACAAATATAATATTTAAAAAGTTACAAAAGTGTATGTAGTTATTTCTAAAAACACAATAAAAAAATAAATTTATTTTTACCTCTCAATTTGCCATCTCAGCCTTCCTTACAAACAGAGTGGCTACAAGCGAGATCACCTAAAGCAAAGCAATTGCTTTGGAGTTAGTAAAAAAATAATTTTTTATTTTAATTTTTATAAAACACATGCCCACGAGGACACTGTATCAATGTTTTTAATATTGATATTAAAAACATTGTTTTTCACTAAAAAAACATCTTATAATATTAAAAGGATTATTTTTTCATTGAAAAACTTTCTTATGAAACTTTGCTAACAAATTATTTTTTTCACTTTGATCCTGATTCCTTGTTACTTGCTTTTATTTTATTTTTTAGTTTGAATTTTTATTGTGCATTTTTGCCAATTTTTTTTCCTATAATTATTATATGAAATATTAATAATTTATTTGTTAATTTAAAAAAATCAGTTTAATATTTTTACTTTAAGACTCATAAAATGTTTGGTTGGGTGGACTCTATTTTCAAATAGTGCGTCACCAACTCACCATGTGATAGCACTGGCAGAGTCAATGCATAAACAGCCCCATCCTTCACCTTTCCACATTCTTTATGAATTGGTCAATGTTGTGATATTCTTGTCACAATATCCCTATCTTTTTGAAAGATTCATGTTAATAATTTAAAAATAGACACGATAGAAAGTTGGATTTTCAACCAAACTTTTTTTGAAAGTATTGCAATAGATAACAAACTCATTTGCCTTACGTTTTGGAGATAATTCTTTTGATGAATAAATTTCAAGTTAGTTTTACCTCCTACTTCTACTTCTCTACTCATCAAATCAAATGTCTTCCTCTACTGTATATCAGCTAGATCAATTTGATTACATTGAAATCTGAAAGTTTTCACATATGAGGTTTTTCTTGTGAGTGCAAAATATGGTTATGTTTCTCCAAAAAATCATGCACCACCAAAAGTGTGGTCTTGTGAAGAAGGAACGTCTGTTAGAGGCCACAGCTGAATTGGAGTTTGATTTCTCTTCTATTAATTGATGAAGGGTATGTTCTGTTTTTTGGTTTTGAAGTTTATTTATTTAGGGATATTATTATGTTTTATTTTCTGTTGCTGTAGTTTGAATCTTTGAACCCATATTTGTTTTATAAATATCGAAAAAAAGTTTCCCTAGTTTCTTTTTTCAGGTAATGATCCAGTATTTACATTGCCACTATTCAGAGGAGGAGGTTGCACATAAAGAACATATTAAAAACATAAAGTTTGTTATCACAGTTTAAATACAAGTCCAACATCTTTATAAATTAAACATTACATAAAAAAGAAAAAATTATATATGTCTTTTAGAAAGAAAAAAAACTTACATAAGGTATCACAATCCTAGCATATAGGTAGAGGAGCACCATTCCACTCCTTTAGACAATCCAACATTGGATCAATAAACCTTCCATCACACAATGCTGCGAAAACCTTGTCACATTCTTCGCCAGGTGACCTGATTTTCTCTCCTGTCAGCAAACTCGTCCCTAAATTTTCTCTGACAAACTTGTACAAAGGATAAGACCTACATTCAATGATCCTATTAGGAACTGCAGGGTTTCCATTCTCAACATCAACTCTAACACTTTCAACTTCTTTAGGCAAAAGGGTCTTGAGCTCTTGCTCAAAAGCTCCAATCTTTTGGAAAATTGAGGTGCTTGAATTACCCTCCCTATCACCATTTTCCAATGCATGATCAACTAGTACATGTCTCAGCTTCTGCATTAAAGGGTATGTAGCACTACAAGGGTCATCAATGTAAGCAAAAACATACTCACGTTCAACAACATTGAGCAAATCCTTCTCACAGAACCTTGATGGATGCAACTCACCATTTACACCAACTGTTAGAACTCTCTTAGCCACTTGACTTACAGTGTTCTTGACAACACTTTTCAAGTTTTCCTCAATGTGCCTAAGATCAATGGCTTGGCACAATGCTACTAAGAAAGTGGATGACATGAGCTTCAATATTTCAACTGCTTCAGCTGTTTTTCTTGACGAAATCAATCCTAAAGAGTTAACATCTTGGTTATGTTGTTCAGCACTTTGAACATGATTGGTGACAGGATTAGCAAGGTACTGAAGTTCTGAACAATAAGATGCCATTGCAATTTCAGCACCTTTGAAGCCATAATCCAAACTCGGATTGCGGCTCCCTGTTAGATTCGAAGGCAATCCATTGTTGTAAAAATCATTCACAAGCTCAGAGAATTGAGCAAACATGAGTTTACCAATTGAAGCGATGGCTAAACGAGTGTTATCCATCGAAACACCAATAGGTGTACCTTGGAAATTCCCTCCATGAAGCGCCTTATTCCTCGAAACATCGATAAGCGGATTGTCATTGACAGAGTTTATCTCTCTCTCAATCATCTTAGTTGCATTTCTGATCACTTCAATCTGTGGTCCAAGCCACTGTGGCGATGTTCTAAGCGCGTACCTATCTTGTTTAGGCTTCTGAAGTGGATCAATGTCATGTACTTTTTGTGCAGCCTTAACATAATAACTTCCATCTAAAATATGTTCCATTATAGCTGCAGCTTCAATTTGACCAGGATGATGCTTCAATTTATGAGTCAAATGATCAGTAAATTCAGGTTTTCCTTGCATAACTTCAGCGAAAATTGCAGACAAAATTTCTGACAGAACAACAAGTAAATTTGTCTCAAAAAGAGCCAAAGAAGCCAAACCAGAACCAACTGCAGTACCATTCACAAGTGCTAAACCTTCTTTAGGTTGCAACTCAAAGAAACCAGTTTCAATTCCAGCTAGTTGAAAAGCTTCTTTAGCATTAAGAATTTGTCCATTAGGTCCAATAGATTTGGAGTTTGGTCTTCCAATTAAAAGACCGGCAACATATGATAATGGAACCAAGTCACCTGATGCAGTGATTGTGCCTCTTAGAGGGAGACATGGTGTTATGTTATGGTTTAGAAATTTTGCTATGGCTTCCATGATTTCAAATCTTATGCCAGAATATCCTTGAAGCAATGTGTTGATCCTAACCAACATGGCTGCTCTTGTGGCTGTGTGAGGTAATGTTTGAGTTGATTCTGTTCCATTGCCAAAAATTCCAGCATTCAGAAATCTGTTTGTAATAAAATAATTGTCAAATTTTGTTGGTGTCAATCAAATAATGAATTAGAATTAGTAAGTGCCTGTTTGGATTTGCAGTAGATTTAGCAAAATGAGAGTGTGCTGCTGTGATTTTAAACATTTACTACATGCATGTTTGATATCACATTCTTTAACTAGAATTATGATGAATCACCGTGATTTTGAAAAGTTAGCTTTTGCAAAATTACAACGACTTAATTTTGACAAATACACCGTAATACCAAACATAAACTAACATAATTAGAGTCATGTATGTATGATGTATAAAATTCTAAACAATTGAGAAACATGTTGACTGAGTCACATAAACAACTAGAATGATATTTTTAATGATTCATGTTAAGTCAAACAATTGTGTTTAATAAAATCGTGTTAGTCGTAACTGCTAAATTAAGATTAATAAAATGATAAGAGTCAATTAGGGTGAATAAAATTCTGAACAATTAGGAAACAAGTTGACTTAGCCACGTATAGAACAAGGATTATATTCCAAATGGGTCATGCTAAGTCAAACAACAATTTGTTCCATAAAGGTACAACTGTGCAAGTATATTATATTAAATTAATAGTACAATTATGTAGGGCCAAAAAACCAAGCCTGCAAAATGAGTGTACAAAATACAGATCAATCGTAGCTGTTTAATTTAACAACTCCTTATGAAAGAAATAAATATATGAAAAATAATATGTGTAAAAAGAATGTCTAGAAATTTGTTTAGCAATAAATAGATGAAAAATATATTTTTCTTTGTGCTTTTGTTTTTTTTTTTTTGCACATTGGATTCAAACATCTTTTATTATAAAAAAAAAAAAAGGAAAATGTTTGTTGTATCCTTTTTCCTTTCTTTCTAAAACATCATAAATTTATTTAAAAAAAGTCAAAAATAAACTTAAGTATACATGCAGCTAACATTATTAATTTAAGTGTAAAATAATTGATAAGATAAGAGTATATTTAACCTTTTTTAGTTATATATATATATATTTAACTCCAAAAAAATACTCTATTCCATTATAGTCGTGACATTTGCAAGTGATTATATTTAAATAACTGATTTTCACATAAATTTAATTTTTCTTTTATATTAATTGTTGTGATTTTTTCGTATGAGTGCAAAGTTTTTTAATTTTTATGTCTTGGTCCAATGTTTTTTTCTCATTTTGATGCGGTATTTTTTTGATTACATATTTTAATAAATGATTTTGATGTTATCAATGTTACATATCCAAATACATAATTATTTTAAACACTTCAATTTTGTGATATTTATAGACACGTTGTCGCGTGTGAGTTGATTTTCAAATTTATCCTTTATGTTTTTGACAAATTTAAATTTATATTACGTCAATGTATTCTACAATTTAAATGAATAAATAATATTTTTAATAATATAAAAAGACCCTTAGAAATTTGAAATAGAAAGTAGGTGGAATATTTATATCATTAGATATGGGGCAAGTAAATTTGTGCAAGGAATGGTTAATATGGTGCCTCCATATAGATGAACCTGAAGGAAGAACCACAATATCGGTATTCGGTACTAGTTATTGCTCTCTAGTCAGAGTCATCATACTGTGAAATATTTGGATCCAGATTACCTTCACTCACCGCCCTGGTGATACTCTAAATTTAAACAACTCTTATTAAACATTTTTTATTTTTCATAGGAATTTTCTTATTCTCAATATTTTATTTTATTTCGATCTTTTATATGTTTTATTATATCATATCTATATTTATTATGTCAATCTGTATAAAAAATAAGTTTTAAGTATCTGCTAAATATTTTTTAAATTTAATATTTTAAATAACAAAATTAAAATTAAATTGTATATATTTTAAATATCGAATGTATCTGACCGATAATCCGATTTCAAAATATTTGGCCTACCCAATCATTAATAACATTTTTGTAAATAAAAGCTTTATAGTATGAACTATATGAACTTTTAACATTATTTTCATATGAAAACTGAGACTTCTACAGTTACATATATATTGTCAAAACAAAATGTATAAACATCACTGTCTTTATTAATTAACTAGTAATATTTAAAAATAATTCAATTAACATTTTAGAAGAACTTTAAAAGAATACACTGTTGTAGCAAAGAGAGGGAGAGAGAATATTGATGTAAATCAGCACCCATGGATCATGTGAGAATAAATTATTCTTACATGCTAATTCACTTGTAACTAAATTTTAAAATTAATTATATGAAATGACAAAATAATAAATAATTTTTACGTTAGCGCAAAATATATTTATATATATTTTAGTACAATAAAGGTAAAGTCCAATAACACTTATCCTTTAATCTCATTTCATAATACTTTTTTGACAAATCATTTTATAATACTTATTAATAATATATTAAAATATTTTATAAAAACAGAAATCTCAGCTTCATTCTGTTATTACTTTTTTTTTTTATAAAACAATTAAATAAATTATTAGAAAATAATTACTTGGAAAAAAAATATTTTTTTAACTCTGGAAAAAATTGACCATCACATTATAATATTTTTTTTATATCTCCTTGTTTAATGATTTTTTTTTGACAAAATTCATTTTTTATTTTATTTTGAATGATAAAATTGACTAATTTTAACTTGTGCTAAAATTAGTCCATCAATTATTAGTTTCGTTTTCTTCCTTCTATAACTTTCGATTTAGAAATGGAATTCTAACTTACAAAACCAAGTGGTTATTATATCTATATCCTGCGTTCACAAGTTACACACAGCCATTTTTTACGTTTTATTATTAACAACAAACAAACAAAAGTGCCAAAAAGGATCACAGCAAGTTTCAAAGTCATGACATGACCCCCTACCTAACTGCATCTAGCAGATCACTGGCAACCCACCTACCACCTCAACTTAGACAAAATATAAATATTCATATTAAACGATCCATTTATAAACTAACCAAAACCGAGACACAAGTTATTATAATATCTCAAACCCCAAAATATGTTTTACATAAAAGTTTAATCATTTTTTATAGTAATCAAATTGAAATACAAAATGAAATAGAAATATAATATTACGACATTTTATAAAAAAAAAATTAAAATATAACCTTTCTATATTTTATGTTTAAATAGTATTATTGTTTTAAGAAATAATATCATAATTTAACACGATTAAGAAGATATAAGTAAATGTATATCTAAAATATATTTAGACTATAAGTAGTTATTTAAAGTTTCTTTTTTTAGCTATCAATTGGTACGTGATATTATTGTTTCCAAATATATTGAATCAAATAATTATACGTGATATGACTTTGTTAGTTTTTAAAGTTTTAATGAGTTTGATAATAAAAATGAGATATATTAAATGTGAAAAAGGGTAAATATTTGAGTTGGACCTATGAAATGTGATATTTGACAAGTGTACTAAAGGGACGGGGACGTGTTACATAGCTATTAAATTGTAATGAATGAATAGACATAGTTAGGAAAATAAGAATTAATTACCGGATGAGTTCATTTTGGAGGGCACCACCCTGTTTTGTTCTCCTGTGTGAGGTTGCACCAAACCCAGTGGTGACTCCATAGCTATCAGTCCCTTTATTCATGCTATCAACAACCCAATCACTAGAAGCCTTAACCGCATATCGTGTCTCTTCGGCAAGTTCAACCGCCACACCGGTATTCTGTGTAGCAACCGCAGCCACTTGAGATATTGTTAAACCTTTTCCACCTAACGGCACAACCGCTTTCCGGTACTCTTCCACCATGCGTTTCACCTCATCAAGGTGACTACCTCTCATTGAATCCGCAGCCATGCCCCAATTCAATGAGTCATTGTTACTCAAATTTCCATTTCCATTGCAAACATTCAATGAAGAACCGTTACAATTTCCATTTGGTAACTCCATCATCGTCAATTCTGATTATCAAATTGAAATATTAATAAATAGATCTCTTCAATTTGTAGGGGGTTACGTTATGTTATGTAGCTATATTATTATATAAACTAGGGAGGGAATTGGGGGATATAGGTGAATGGCAGTTAGGAATTGTAACAAAAACGGAAAGGAACAAATTGGACTAATAATGTGGGATTCTTGTTCGCATTTTTTTTTAAAAAAAAAATGTATTTGGGGGGTGTAGGAAAGAAAAAATTCCTGAAAATAGTGAGGGAAAAAGGATAGTTATATAGTGTAAGATAAGATGGGTTGGTGACATTGAGTGTAGGTGGGTAAGCCGATGGGTTAGTTGAGAACAGTACGTGGCCGTTGGATCATCGTAGGAATGGAAGGTTTAGATGTGACACGTGGGTTGGTGAGTTTTGTTGAGTAGATTTGCTAACACCATAATATATAGATGGAGGTGTGAGGGAGGTGCTAGTGCTACTCTATCCAATACTTCATTTTTATTTCAAATTTGTTTTCTACCTTACCTTGCACTTGCAGGCAGCGAATATAACAACCAGATTTTATAAAACATTCGTCATCAATTTTGATTGGATACTCTTCATATTTAGATATATACTTTTTTATATATATCAGATATATTCCTTTTAACGTGTAAACTCATAATTCATTTTGTATTCTCTAGTTTTAATGAAATCGTCTTGTCTTTTTCTTTCACGTATATTTTTTATTTTTAACCCTTTAACTTTTAGATAAATAAACTTTAATAATTTTAAAGTTCGGTCAAAAATTAACTTTTTATTTTTATATAATAACATTTATCATTTATTATTCTATGATATTTATTTTCATTTGAAATAAATAATTAAAAAATATTATTAATAATTTAATAATTGATGATACACTAAATTTTAAAAATAATAAATAAATATCTTTTATAAATATAATAATTAAAAAAAATAATATTTTATATTATATCTTTAACTATTTATTTTATTGATTAAATTACATATATGGTCTTTTAACTTAATTTCATTTAACAGTTTAGTTCTTTATCTTTTTTTCTTTCGATTTAATTATTTATTTTAAATTTAAGTGATAATTTAATATTTTATGATTTAAAATGTCAACAATGTTATCTTTTTTTTATATAAATATTTAAAAAAAATCATCAAATTTTTCAAACAAAACCTATAAAATTAATAATCATCTTCAATATAATATAAATTTCATCAAATCCATAACTCAAATATTCAAATAAACTCATATTTTCATCTCCAATAACATAAAATAAAGAATAAAAATATGAGTTTATTTAAAGATTTAAGTTATGAATTATATTAAATTTACATTTTATTGAAGATGATAATGAATTTTATGAGTTTTGTTTGAAAAATTTAATAATTTTTTTAAATTTTTGTAAAAAAAAAAACAGTATTGTTGATATTTTAAAACATAAAATATGAAATTGTCACTTAAAATTAAAACAAAGACCAACTCCATAAGAAAAAAAGAAAAAAAAGAAAAGACTACAACATTAAATGATCTAAAATTAAGATAATTTTTTTTTTACAAAATCTTCAACTATTTATTACTCTTTCGTAAAGTGTGGAGGAAAACAAATTCATCATCCATATATTAACTCTCGTCAATAAAGAAAGCGATAGCATCATGTGTATTTACTAAATAAAGCGATAGGTGAGAGAGGGCGTGGAGATGAGGTTTGGTAGATGAAATTTAATACTTCTTATCATAAAATAATTAAATTATTTTATCATGCAATATAAAAATATATGAATAAAAGAAAAATATTATTTTTATTAAATTATTTTTGTTATGTATTACTATATTATCAATATGATAAATATATGACAAAAGAGATTACATTAATTAAATAAAATAATTAAAAAAATCGTTTACAAATTAAAAGTGTCAATTATTTTAAATCACCGGTACAGCAAAATCAAATGTTTTGTAGCCAAATGGGCCTCCTCTTCTTCTGGAATTCCTACATAATTTTTCAACACATGAAATGGTTTTGATGTTGTCTAGAGTCTTCCTTAAATACAATGTGGTTTCTTAAATTCCAAATTGCTATCCATATCAATGCTCTGCCTCACTTCAATATATGTTCCACTAAGAGAAACACTAGAAATAACCATAATAATAGCATATTTTCAAGAGACTTGAATATGAGGTCTTTTGGACTTCCTCATATCAATAACCAGTTTGAACTTAAACCTTCAGATATGCTATTAATCTAAAATATGACTCATGAGAGGGATAAATTTTGAGAAAGTTTGATTTTAAAATAAAGTGTTCAAAGTTAATTTCAAATAAATTGATTATCAGATATTTTATCATAAATTAAATATTTGAAGTACGAAATAAAAGTTATCTAGACTAAAATTTGATGAATGACAATATAAAGAAAGAATTTAATTAAAAATATATATTAGTTTCAAAATCTATTTAAAATTCTTAGATGGTTTAGATACACAATAATTAAACCTAATTTCTTTATTTTGCCGGCACCATTATAAAAAAATTGAAATATATATATATGTTCCCTTAAGGAGTTCATTGTCATGCTAACATGCTAACCACTCCATCAGCTGAAATATTTGGTGGAAGTCGACTTTTGCACGAAATGTCCATAGTACCATAATCTATGGTCGCGTGTCCTAGGGAAGGATTATTTGAAAATCAGATTTGGACAACATATTCGTATAAAAATACAAGTAGATGAGTGTGTGTAAAAACCAAGATGTAAATTGAGAAGAGAAAAAAAATTACTAAATAAAATTACAAGTAGATGAGTGTGTGTAAAATTACATATTTTATTTGTTTGAATGTAGATTTTTATGTCTATGGATATGTTTGATTTCAATTTTGGACGCTTCAAAATTGATTATGATAAATTTGAATGTCTTCAAGTTAAATTGATTATGTGAAAAATTTAGTCTAAAATTTAGTCTAACGTGAAACTAGGATATGAAAATTTGATGGTCGTATCTTTTGACATTAAATGTGATTTTTATAAGTAAATGTTTGAAACAGAGGGGTTAGGCAAAGCAAATCTAAGAAACTCAATATCATTTTCCAAATTAGCTATATGTTGTATTTCCATTGTGAACCAAGCTTCCATGCCTTGATGAGTTTCCATAATAACAGCCACATTAGGAAGAGTTTCTTGATCACCACCTCTAACACCACCCCACAAAGGCTTCCCCCAACCAAAATCAAGCTCACTAAAATTCAAACCACACCAACTTGTCAAAACAACTGGAATTGGACTTCTATTTTCCACACCTTGAGGCAAATCCACACATTCATTGCTCCCTAACATACTTGGACCATTCTTCACTCTTACAAACAATTCCCTTGAAATTTTCCCAAATTTCTCCTTACAAATTTTAACCAAATACTTAATATCAGTTTCTTCATCAATTGTTTCACAAAACACCATCACTGGCCACAAAATGTTTCCTATAGTGTATCTAGAAAAAGGCTCACCCATCCTTCTCCTCATGTCAAGAATATGCATAGCCAAAGATGGTCTTTTGATATCTTCAAATTCTTCCATCTTGCATGCAAGTGTCATGTGTTTCCAAATAAAAGCAGCCAATGCTTCATATCTTGTAGGAAACTTAAAACTTTCATCATCCTCTTTTGCTTTATATCTTAGAATGTTGATGGATTCTAAACCAAACAAAAATCTTCTTGTGCTACATTTCTTTTGTCCATCTAAGACCTCATTATTTTTTTTCTTACCAACATGGTCATGCAAATTCAAATTATTTAATGGTGGAAAGAAAGAAGAGGCTGAAAATAAATCAGGCCGCGGTAAATCATCGTTACAACCGCGACAAATGGCGGTCCAAGTTGTTTGGAAGAGGCTGCCTGAACAACCATCAAGGAGTGTATGTAAATTACAAGTACCTATAGCTATTCCACCACAATTAAAAATGTTAACTTGAACAAGTACTTGTGGTAAATCTTCATCATATGAATGCATTTTATTAGGCTCACATGGAAGCAATTTATTCAGATATTCTAGCTTAGGTGGTGTTAGAAATTCAACCATGGTATGGTTTACCTTGGCTTCCAAGAAAACAGCACCTTCATCATTACAAGTGATAAAGGTGTGATCTTTTCTTCTTCCTGCTACAGGGTAGAAAATTGTTAGTGTTTCAGAAAGTGATTTTTTTAATTGAGTAATGATGTGGGAGATTTCTGAGTGGCCTTCTTTTTTGGGGTAAAACAAAACCATTGGTAAATAGGTGATCAATTGAAGCTGATCAAAAAGACAGAGTTTGAAGAATTTGTGTTCATTTGGTGTTGGCAATGATGGTTTTATTGTTTCTTTTGATATAATTGTGATGTCCATTATAATCAACTACTTTATGTTAACAAGTTTGTTTTATTTTTCAAATATCAATTCACCTTTAAATTGATTGGTTTTGTAAAAGTAAAACTGTTAAAGGGACAAGTTATTCTTAATTAGAATTGAATTGTACTAGTAGAAACATATATATAATAAGATCAAACTTCATATATTTATTAGGTTATTAATTAGTGGAAGTTTTTAATTGCATCAAAACAATTAATTGTTTACGGTGGAAGTTTATTTCTAAGGTTAGTCTCACGAGAGTGTGTGTTACAAATTATGATCTTGATTTGATTTTTAAAAATAAAATAAACTCTTAAATACTTTTTTTATTTTGTAAGTCAGTTTTGTAAATATGAGTTCGACTCAATATAAAAGCTAAGATGGTATCTGAGTCTATTCGATCGGAGGACCCCTATTTATATACACAAACAAAGTCCAATAATATTGGAAGTGAGATGGTGTATTGAAAAAAACTCAAATCCTTCGTAAATAAGAGATAAAGACTTTATAAAAGGAAATACTTTTAATTTATTAGTCAATTTTTTCAAAATGAGTTAGGTTTAATATAAAACACAGTGTTTAAAGTCAGAAAAGACAATTCTTAAAATGAATATAAAAAGTCAGTTTTTTTTCAGACCAAATTAGCATGGACGATATTTTTGAGCTAGTACAGCATTACTAGTATATAATTGGTTCAGTTAATGATAATTTAAGCAGTAATGGTAACAAATACAAATCATTTATGTGCATAGAGTTCTTTTATTTTTTTTATAATAATTGTTGCTTGTTGGTTCTGCTGTTAACATTGTCTACTTTATTTTTATTATCGTGGATCGTATATTTCATTATTTAATAGTAGTAGTATTATACTTTACATTATTATTAGGCTTTGTTTAATGTATATAAGTAATTTATTATGTACAAATCTATTGGATGTTTTATCATATTTTATTTGATTTAATGAAGAGACTTTATTAATTTAATAGTAAAAATAATTTGTATATGGTGTAAGAGTTACCTTACTTGTACATCATAAAATTGACCTAATACTAAAGTTATAAGACCCTACAAAAATTAAATATGTAACTGCTATATCTCAATTTCTGTTTTTTATCAAAAGAAAATTTATTAATAAGTTACATTGTTAAGTTGTTTTATAATTTTTTTTATAAATTTAATAACTATATATGTTATAATATTGTATGCAGTATAAATCAAGTAATTGAACTAAGTGATTAATTAATTTTAGTTAATTGAACTGAGTTCAAATTCTGATTTGAACCATTTTTAATCAGATTTTATTTATCTTGCAATCAAACTCTTGATTATTATGATCATATTTTCCTAAAAATCAGAGGATTAAAACCAACAAAATTTCTATACAATGTAAAAATATATGATATCACTTGGTTATGTTATTTCATAATAGTAATATATGATTTGACGACACTATTACAATTTTTTGCATTTTCCATCTATGCATGAACATTAAATTCAAATTATTTTTTTATAGATAAATGTTATAAGTTATGAATGAAACGTTGGATCTTATAATTTTTTATAGTCTTGCAAGTTGCAACTTCCTAATGCATGACTATACTATATTTTTAAGATAATATTAAGGGTCTATTTGAGTTAATAAAGTGGGGAAGGGAGATAATTTAATGGAGGAGAGGGGAATAAGGAGAAAATAAAGATATTTTTCGATTTAAAATAGAGAGAGGAATAGAAAATATATATTTTTAAATGATTTTTTTAGTTGTGTTGAATCTCTTTCCTTCAAATTCCACAAAAATAAAGGGAGCATAAAATTATTTTAAAATAGATTTTAGTGTCTTCTCCTCTCGTCTCTCTATAATCAAATACAAAATTTTGTATTAATTCATTATATATAAAAAAGGTGAGTTCATAAATGAGTCTATTTGATCGACGATCCACTGTGGATTGGGTTGTATTAGCAAGTTGTTAGCTTACATTTAAATTGGCCCAATACAAAATATTCGAAAAATAGTGAAATAACCCAATCAGTCTAATCACATCTCATGTCTTTTCTATTATCTCTTTTAAAACCCACTTTTTCATTTAATTTTCCTAGACATTCTATCTCGAAGCTGTAGAATTTTGTAAGGGTCAACCGTAAAAAAGGTCTCTAATAATAATAATATTAATGAAAATGTGTGTTTTTTTTATATTAATGAAAATGTTAGTTATATTTATTTAAATAAATCAGCCTTAAATGTTGTTTTGAGATATGTAACATGGATTTTTTAGTTAAATAGATTTTTTTTATTATAAATAATTTGATTTAATTTAAATTTAACATAGACTATGTCGGAAGTCCAACTCATATTTACATTGATTGTGCAGTCTAGTTAGGAAATACAAATGAAGAGTTTGAATGAAAAAGTAACCCTTTTAATTATTTTGTTTTTACAATTTCCTTTTTATTTATTTACTCTTTATTATCCAATTTTTTTTTATTTCTTGTAAAAAGGATTATTCTGTCAACTACCATTCAAAACCCAAACAAGTCAAAATATAACGTGCATCGACACTTTGAAGATAATGAGAGAAAAAATTCATTTGATCTGACTAAAAAATAAGCATCATCACAATACAAAGCTTGCACGTATCTTCGTATTGTTTGGATTTGTAATCTTTTAAAAATTATTACAACCACTTAAAATTCAAATTCAAATTCAAATTCAAACTAGTTTTCAAATATTTTTAAAAAACAATTGTTAAATATTATAATGTACTTAGATACACGATATTATTTTTGTTATATATCAGACTTTTACAAGCACTTAAATACATTGAATTTAGCTGGGTTTGTAAGACATTGCATGAGTAAAAATGAATTACCAAATTTGATTAGTTTAAAAAAAATCATAATACGAAAAGAAAGGGTAGTATATCTTGATTTTATTTTTTGAAAATAAACTAAATATTTTCCTACTTTGGTTAGTTTTAAAGACAGCTGAAAGAAAAAAAAATCTACCTGATATATATATAATTCTGAAATTCCTAAATCTGTTTCTTTGGTACCATACAATTAGTTTAAAGGGCGTATTCTTCCGTTATAAACGTAATTTAATATTTTTGTACACATATTAAAAAACTTAATAAATAAAAGAAAAATAACAGTTATTTTTTCAAATTATTTTTATTGATTATTGATATATTTTTAATTATATATTATAAATGCAAAATAAAATTAATTAATATTTTGAAAGTACTATTTTTGTCGTTTTCTATAAATCCTAATTGTAAATAGTGTAGTTAATGAGTTTATTTTATGTGTTAGTGTTCCTAAAATAATTTTTGTATTTAAATTTGTCGAACTTAACTTTTCATATTATAAATTATATTAAAATTATAAAAATAATACTTATTATGAAACAATTTTTTTAAAGTGAAATATTTCCTCTGTAACATAATATAGTATATTTATTTTAAGTAGAAGCGTGTTTATTTTAAAATCATTAAGTGTCATTCTCTTACTCGACAGATTCTTTGCAACTAATTGTCAAATTTAATGGCGTCAATTTATTCTAATGATTTCTGTAAGAATGCACCAAAAAGGAAAGAACAACAAAGCAATGCTATATCTCTTGTTGACCAACCATACGGTTGCATTCTTCATGCATGTCATCTATCAACTATCAACATAATATATATAAAACAAATAAATAAAATTAAAAGTAAAAGTAATTATTAGCAAATTTTATCATCTTGATTAATTTTAATGTGAAATCACTAATAAGAGATGCAAGTAATTGATACTTTTAGTCAAAAAAAAGGTAATTGCTACTTAAAACTAAAAAAACTGCAACTAATAGAAATTTTAACAAAAAAATTATAATAAAAAAATGCATATAAAAAACAACAATTAATAAAAAAAGTGCAACAAGAAAAAAATATAAAAAAGACAATTAAAATAACAGTAAATTTGAAAAAAAAAATGTAACTGAAACATAAAACCACAAGTAAAACATAAATGTCATATAAATAAAGATCTCTAAAGTAGAAGTAATAGTAGATCCATTAATTAGACAATGATATAACTACACAAAAAGATATTTACAATTTTAATGGAAAATAATATAATTGTCATCTAATATTAAAGTTTTAATGAAGTCATTAAAGTTGACATCATAAAATCATTTTGTAAGTAATAAAATGTGAAATATATAATTATAATTGATGCATAAAAAGTAACACAATAAGTATTTGTCAATAATAAATATTAAAAATTATGAAATAAATATTTACTATTTATACATAAAAAAAATGAGATAAATATTTGTCATTAATTAATAAATATTAAAAAGTTACCAATAAACATTTATTCGATAAACAAAAAAAAATAAAAGATACATATTTATCATTGACTTGAACTTCTTCTATTTGATTTGTTTACCAAATGAAAATTTTTTATTCTCGAATGAGTTACCTATATAAAATATTATTCTGGTTATCAAATAATCTCTATCCCAAAATAAAATTGAAAATGGTTAGAAGAAAATTGATATATTTCATCTAATTTGAATAAAATACATTAACTTTATTTGTGGTTATTATTTAGACGAATTTCAATATAAATTTATATTTTATAAACATCTATTTCTTTTTACAAAATATAATTGAATAAAATAGTTTATTGCATATTTTATTTTAACATTTTTGAATAAGTAATCAAACACATATTTAACTAGATTAACACATTAATATGTCAATTAAATTAAATTTTATTTTGATATTTAAGATGACATCTCAAAGAATACAACTTTATACACATCATAATTCAATTATATTTTATAATAATACATTTTTTATATATTAGAAGATAAGATAAATAATTAACTTATATCAATGTGAGGTCCCAGATTCGAACCCGAGACAAAACGATTAACCTTGTAAGATCGGCATTTATCAGTTGAACTATGATTCAAGAACTATAATAATACATTTAAATATGTTAAAAACTAAATAATGTTAATATGCGCAAATTACTAAAACTTAAATATCTAACTAAAAAAATCAAAATTTAATATAACAATTATAGTAGTAAAAAAAATATTATTTATTTTTATTTAAATAGGTCAAATTAATAAATCTAAAAGACTTATTATTTAGCGTATAATATGCTATTTTTAACTAAATAGTCTTTTTTATAAACATTCTTAACTGTTTAAGTTATGATGTAGACTATGCTATAGATGTTTATTAGTCGACCTGATTTATTCTCACCTTTAAATACGTGGTATAAACCAAATATTTTAACTTTTGTTAATTTAAGTATCTTTTTAAGAGAAGATATAATAACATATAATCAATATCTTAACAACAACGCTATAGTTATTGGAAAAAGAACGTCAACACAAGTAAAAAAAACTACCGGATGTAATAAAACTAATAAAACATGATAATAATTTAATGCGTTAAACGTTACGTTCAAACTTATGAATGAAGTGGAGA
The DNA here is from genome assembly GCF_000331145.2 of Cicer arietinum. Taxonomy (NCBI): domain Eukaryota; kingdom Viridiplantae; phylum Streptophyta; class Magnoliopsida; order Fabales; family Fabaceae; genus Cicer; species Cicer arietinum. Next base: position 9,898,960 of record NC_021163.2, read on the forward strand.
AGGAAAAGAAAAGGCTTTGAAATATTACTTTTTAATAATTATTTGAAGAGGATAATTAAATATTTTTTAAAAACACTAAGAATCGGTTTAGCCAACTCACACGTTAATAATTTTAGTTTTACATTAGCGTTGAATAAATATTATGTATTTTTAAATCATTTTATTTTGTAAAAGCATTTTAAAATTGATAAAGTAACATTACAAATGATTAGTTGTTCAATAAAATTATTTTGACTTAAATGCAATTTTAGTTATCTATTTTAACTGATTTATAATTTTGCTCTCTCTATTTTTAATTTTGCAATTTTAGCCTTCATATTTTAACTGATTTACAATTTTAGTCCTCATATTTATAATTTCGCGATTTTAATTTCTTTTTTTAATTAATTATTAATTTTAGTTCATTTAATTATAATTTCACAATTTCGATTCCTATTTCTTAAAATTGAGACATTTTGTCATATCTATAGATTCTAATTAATAATTAGAACTAGTAATTTAAATTACTATTAATAATGTTATCACAATTATATCATTGTATTTTTTTTTAATTTAAATTACTAGCTCTAATTATTAATTAAAATTAAAATATTCTTTTATTTTTTTAAAATTATTGTGTTTCGTTGTATAACTCTATTTATTTTCTCAAATGTGTACATAGAAGCACAATAATTTTTAAAAAGGTAAAAATGTATTTTCAACCATCTTATTTTATTATGTGTTTATTTTAATTAATAATCAGAGCTAGCAATTATTTTAAACATTATTTTTAAAATATGAATAGTGGATTCTATTTTTTTTATTTTAAATATGACCTACAATTTTTTTTATAAATAAGTCCAAGTAATCATAAAAAAAAAAAAAAAAAAAAAACAGCATCATCAATATTAATAGTTAAAGATATAAGTAGGACAAAATGTCTCAATTTTAAGAAATAGGGGAACCAAAATTGCAAAATTAGAAATAGAGGGACCAAGATTAAGAATCAATTAAAATAGGAGGACTAAATTTGCAAAATTATAAATAAAATGACCAAAATTACGAATCAGTTAAAATAGAAGGACTAAAATTGCAAAATAAGAAATAGGAGGACCAAAATTACGAATCAATTAAAATAGAGAGACTAAAATTTTATTTAAATCAATTATTTTACTGGTATATATTTTTTAAAATTCTATTAAAATACATTGCATTAAAATAGATATTTTTCATTTCATCACAAAATAATACAAAGCATCAAAGTCAAACTAAAAGTCACTTCAATGATTTCGTTTAATGAACAAATATTTGACTCGACAGATTAGGGGTTTGATAAAAGTGATATTAAAAGAAATGTAAATGTAATTTTTTTTAATGAGTCTTAAAATATTTCTTATTTTAGTGTGATGCATTGTCCCTTTATCTTGAATTTTATTCATAAAAGAAAAAAAAAAAAAACAACTAAAAGTGTATTTACAAAAAACTCAATCAATATTCAACATCTTCTTTTGATAGATAATTATTTTTAGTTGTAATTTGATTAAATTATTATTTTAGTAAAAAATATAAGATACTTTTATTTTAGTCAATGGTTCAATAAAAAATTCAAATTAATAATCTAATCATTAATATGTTAGTCAGTTTAATTTTTAATGTTATAAAAATTATGAACTATTTTGACAATAAATTGTATCTCTTAAAAAAATTTATAATAATAAATTATATTTTTTAAATACTATTTTGATGATTCGATTAATAATTTAAATTTTTTATTAAGTCTGAAATCAAAATAATTACATTTTATACTTTCAAATAATGAAATAATGTTTTATTATATGAATTTTATCTCTAAATGATGCATATGAAAAAATACTTGATAAAACATATCAATCTCTTAATAAATCTATGTACTTCAAAAGATTAGTTTATGATCTACCATCTATAATACTTGTTGACAAAAAAGCGCTAAACACCATATTGGACCACATATATATATAGTACTGCTACAACAAAAAATACACGCATATGATTTATTAAAGTTGCTATGTGATTAAGACCAACAAAAAGAAATTGTTATGTGATTGGTGAATAACTACAAATTTGGCACGAATGGAGCAAAATCAGTAGAGTCTCATTTTCAACATAATTTGCGAAGTATTATCGATAAAATAATTTCCAATATTATTATAAAAAAAAAAAAACTAGTAATTTCTTTTAACTCAACAATTAGTGATTTTGTACTTTACATTTTCAGTAAAATGAAAAATGAAAGAATATTCAAAGCAGTTAATTATTACAATATATAATATCTGTTTGCAATTTTTTTAAATACTCAAATCTTTAATTGAGTGATAGAAACAAAAAAAAATGTGTGATGCACAAATAGTAAAAAAAAATGTTTTAGTAATTTACGTTGCCAGTTATATAAAAGTCTTACTTTTTCTTACATAAATATAAAAGTATTTTTTATAAACTAGTATAAAAGTCTTACTTTACAAAATGAAATGATATACTCTATGAGTTTAGTTTCTTCTTCACGGGACCAATTTGATTTCAATAGATCAACTTTAATGAGGGTTATTATGGAATATTTGCCAACAAAAGGTAACATTTGAGAAAGAAAAACAAATTTTCTTCTCTTTTAAAATCTTTCGTCGAAACTTACAATTTTTTTAGTTTTCATATATTTCTTTATCAATAGTATAAATTCATTTGATACGTAAAACATAAGTATTTTTTACTTAAAATTTGAACATTAAATTGTTACGATGTAAAAACTGAATCTTTACCACCGAAATAAACATGTTCACATTGCCAATCATTATGTGCTTGTGAATATGACAACTAACTATATATTCACGCCATTACAAAATTTGTTAATGAAACAAATCATACACGTATCAATCAAATGGCTAAATTTAGGAAAGGAAAAGAAGTTAAATGTCCAAAATAAGAAATGAAATTGTCAAAATACTTGAAAGTGCACACAACCAAGACAAGGAAGGGACAACTGCGCTACATTAATAATAATATTGAATGAAAAGTTTTGATTTATCAAAAACATAAAAAGTGTTTGTATAATAACCCCGACAATAAATTACTATTTCTATAAAAGAAATAATTTATTGTCAAAAATTAAAATTAAAACAAGAGTTGAACAACTATGTATAAATTTTTTAAGAATTAAATATAAATCATTTGAAAAATAATAATAATAATAAATTATACATTTTTAAATAATTAATTATTGACTCTACCCAACAAAACTTCAAAACATAGGAGTGTCCACCTAAATTCTTTCATTCATTCATGTAACTTTTTTACAACCGTTTCCATAAACTCTTATATAACTATAATTTTGAGTTTCTATAATCCCTCTGTGTTCCCACGATTATCCTATTTTTAAATTAAATATTTTTAAAATACATTTTATTTTCAATGTAATATTAATTGTTATTTTTTAATTATACTCTTTAATTAATATAATAATTTGTATCTCTTTTAAATTATTATATCCATTTTCATTTATGACAATATTAATTATACCACTATTTAATTAGAGCAATCAGTCATTGAAAATTAGTCAAACAAATTAGAATGAGTAATTTCATAATTATTAATTTGGTTCCTTTAAATTTATATAGTTTTTATCTATGTATTAAAAATAAGAAGCAAGATTTCACCAAAAACAAATAATAATAATAATAATAATAATAATAATAATAATAATAATAATAATAATAATAATAATAATAATAATAATAATAATAATAATAATAATAAATTGAAGTGTGTAGATATAGGCAATCCATTTGTCAAAAATAGAGAGGCCCCAATATAAAAAAAAAAGTGGAAAAGTGAGGTTAGAGACAAATTTGAAGTGAAAAACAGAATAGAGGAGTGTGTGTGTGTGCGTCTCTGTTTTGGAGCTTTCGTTATCACTCACAACTACAACACAACCTTATTAGTGTTACCATTTCTTGCCTTAATCACCACATTAAATTCTATTTCTTTATTTATTTATTTATTTATTATTATTATTATTATTATTATTATTATT